>NC_061098.1:49050732-49063232 GCF_015104395.2 Macrobrachium nipponense | reverse complement strand
TTTCTTATCAAAGAACTTTTATATATATATGTTTTGTGTTATTAATGCTTTCTTAATGTTTTTGCAATTTTTGTGTTTTCCACATTTTTCTGTTTGCATTTACATTCACAATTTGATTAAATTAAGTGTTTTCATTAATTAATCATTGCAGATTTAATTGAGTTATCACTAGTGAATTAATTTGCATTTACTTAGAAGACTTTTCAAGCCTTTATTGTTGTTTAACACTTATGAATTAATTTTCAAATTTTAGTTGTTACTTAAGACTTTAAATTTTACTTGAATAATTTATTTTTTTTTTTGATAAATTAATTTTGATTTAATTGTACTTAATATTTAATTCAAGAATTAATTAAACTTTGTGTTGCTTTCACTTAACAATTAATTTCCCTGAGATTGTGAATTTCACTTGTACATTTTAATTTAATAATAAAAAGTATTTGAAATCTGAATGTATTGCGCTAATCTTTAATTCGTAAAATCAATTTTTCTATTATTAGTCTTCATTAAAGCCACCTGCAAAATTAAATATATAGCCCGTGCAGGACTTGAACCTGCGACCTTCAGTACGTTTCAACAGAATTGCTGACGCTCTACCAACTGAGCTAACGGACACGGTAATCAATAGAGGGTCAGTAAGGAACATATTGTTAGGGGAATAGTAAAAGGATGAAATGTTTAATGTTTATGACTGTAACTGTATAAAATAATCCTTCTTCGATAATTATCCGTGCTGCTCTCCTTGACACCATTGCTCCTCTTGACACCGCTGCTCTCCCTAACAGTGCTGCTCACTCTGACAACGTGGCTATCAGGGTATAGAGAAGAGCTCCCCCCTGATCCAACTTTTGCAGTGTCAAGGAGCAGTTCGTGCAGGCAGTACATCCCTGTGTTTTACATGGCTAGAGACTTTCGGCCTTCATTGCAAGCAGAGGCCTTTTTGTGCCAAACAGCAATGAAATAGCTGAAATTCTCTTCTAGTCCTCTGTAAATTTAAGGAATTAGAACCATTCTTTTTGGTTGGTGTCATTAACGGGACTTCTCTGTCAGAATCATGAAAGTTGACTTCTTTCTGATTCGATTGCACACTCACTTTAGTTTTTCGCATAAGTAGCATTGTTTCTCCTTGGTTGAGATTCTACTACTGATGAAAAAAATTTTCTCTGTCTTACCATCTCAGGGTTTTCAGGCCCCTAGAATGTTTTTTACTTTTGTTTGGAACTTGCAAGCCCTTATGAGAGTCATTGGACAGTTTTTGTTTTTCAAGACTGCATCCCGTCTCTCTCTGGCATTGGCGAAGAGGATAGATGGGTTGCATGGATCAATCTTCAGCATCAACCATCAAAGGCAGATTATCAAGTCCCGACTCCGTCTCTGGTATTGAATGATTCTGTTTCTATTGGAACGGGTTGATTCCTTCATGATTCTCTACACCTTGGACTTAGTCTTTTTATTGATCCAGATCAATCATTACTTTGTCCTATTGATGGGTTGCTGGACCTGCGGCGACTCGACACCCATCATCGGATGTCAGTTTTCCTTTCTCCAATACGGGCTCACCAATGGAGAAGTCCAAGGACATGGCTTCCTTCAAGTCCCACAATAGTTAACTTCACCTCTGCAGATAGCTATGTCACTTGTGCGCTCTTACTTTTCATCACACTCCAAAAAATACGTCGGCCTGGAAGATATATGTAGTTTGATGAGGACCACATTACATCTTTCTTCCTTTGGGTAATTGCCCACAGGTCCTTTGAACTTCCTTTTCTTGGACCTGTGGTGGATACTCAACAACTTGTGTTTGTTTACCCGGTTCCTTCAAGAGGACAAGTTGCATCCCTTGCCTATTGTGTGCAGTTCTAGAGGTAAGAAGGATGCGAGAGTGACTGTTCTCTCCTCCTTCCCCATCCCCATCCTTCTCTTTCTCTTCCTTCGAGTTGAGAATAGGACTCGAACTGACACTGGCTGATCGGGTGTTTGATGTGGTAAGCTTTCACATCGAGTTTCCTTTCTATTCTTCTTGTCAGAATCGTAGAAGCAATCCCACTCCTTCCTCCAGATAGGGGAGGAAGGACATGATGGCAATAGGGCATGATCATTTCGTTCTTTGCCTTAATGCCTCTGACTCCGTATATATTCTTCTCTGCTTTTCGTATGAGTTACGACTTCTCACTCATTTCGAAAAGGCCCAGAGATCCGACTTTTGATCCTGCAGTTCTTAGACTCCGATCAATGTGTCAGAGGGAGGGCACTCCTCTTTGCGCTGACGACCAGGAGGAATAGCCCAGGTGTGCTGAACTCCAGTCAGTTCTAGAGACTCACTCAGATTCCCCCTCCAAACAGTGAGTCTCCCTATTGTAAAGTACCAAGGATTCGTATATCATGTAGGAATAAATCACAGTTTTTAAAAGTAAATTGCATTTTTCCTAACTATACAAACCTGAGGTCCCTAAGACTAATTGCCCACCTCATGCCACCCCTCAATCGAAACATGGGCCGCAAGTAAATTGGAGTTTTTATGTCCGGGCAGGCAGGTCTCCCCGCCTACTGGGCGGTAGTTACTGCCTAGCCACCTTTTTAAAGATTTTGCGACAGTATCCAGCTCCTACGCTGCACGTATATCCTATTGCAAAGGACCTCAGGTTTGTATAGTTAGGAAAAATACAATTTAATTTAAAAAATTGTAATGTTTCTAGTACTATATTATCCATAACAACGGCCTTTCACGGATATTCTGATTTTGACTCACTTTTGCCTACATTTACCAATACATTTGAAGGGAGATTAAAGGTTACGTGTTTGAAGGATAGTGGTTGTCAATGTAACCTCATTTCTGCCGCTTTGTTGCTTAATTTGGATTGAAAACGGTTAGAGACAATTGATTTCCTTGACTAATAATGGTATAAACACATCTCAACAATATACCACTAGATTAATAGATGCTAAACTCAAATTCGGCAACATTTTTAAAACGATTCAGGTTTAAAGCTTC
Source organism: Macrobrachium nipponense (assembly GCF_015104395.2). Taxonomy (NCBI): domain Eukaryota; kingdom Metazoa; phylum Arthropoda; class Malacostraca; order Decapoda; family Palaemonidae; genus Macrobrachium; species Macrobrachium nipponense. Next base: position 49,060,240 of record NC_061098.1, on the reverse strand, counting down.
CTCTTTGGAGTAAGGCTTTAAGGATAGAGGTTATGTTGTGGATGATGAATTTTTTACCAATAATGATGATGAGATTAGCGGCATAAATTTTATATTGGGTGCTAAATCTAGTTATTGTCTTCCACAAAGTGTGAAGGTAAGTCTTAATCAGAACATATATCCTGGACCAACATTGAACCAGAAAATTGCTTCTGATTTATTACATGATCGTTTTGGTTTACATCTGTTTTGATATCTGTTAGGCATTTAATAATTTTGGTCTTAATGAGGTGGATAGTAATAGACTATTGTGTTTATGGCTCAGAAATGATGAAAAGAATGATTTCACGATTGTGGGATACAGAAGTATGAGACTTAAGTTTTGAATTAAGGCGCAGCCCTGACCTGTTACTCCTGGCCCTTTAAAAATTTTGATTTTAGAAGTGGGACACGATAGTGTGCGTTTGGTCGAGCTTAAGAAACTTATCTATCAACTTTTTTACACGGATAATTATCGAAGAAGGATTATTTTATACAGTTACAGTCATAAACATTAAACATTTCATCCTCTTACTATTCCCCTAACAATATGTTCCTTACTAACCCTCTATTGATTACCGTGTCCGTTAGCTCAGTTGGTAGAGCGTCAGCAATTCTGTTGAAACGTACTGAAGGTCGCAGGTTCAAGTCCTGCACGGGCTATATATTTAATTTTGCAGGTGGCTTTAATGAAGACTAATAATAGAAAAATTGATTTTACGAATTAAAGATTAGCGCAATACATTCAGATTTCAAATACTTTTTATTATTAAATTAAAATGTACAAGTGAAATTCACAATCTCAGGGAAATTACTTGTTAAGTGAAAGCAACACAAAGTTTAATTAATTCTTGAATTAAATATTAAGTACAATTAAATCAAAATTAATTTATCAAAAAAAAAAAATAAATTATTCAAGTAAAATTCAAAGTCTTAAGTAACAACTAAAATTTGAAAATTAATTCATAAGTGTTAAACAACAATAAAGGCTTGAAAAGTCTTCTAAGTAAATGCAAATTAATTCACTAGTGATAACTCAATTAAATCTGCAATGATTAATTAATGAAAACACTTAATTTAATCAAATTGTGAATGTAAATGCAAACAGAAAAATGTGGAAAACACAAAAATTGCAAAAACATTAAGAAAGCATTAATAACACAAAACATATATATATAAAGTTCTTTGATAAGAAAAATGGATAAATGCGCAAAAAGATCACTTTGATAAGAAAAATGGATTAATACACAAAATAATCACTTTAATAAGAAAAATGGAAAAATGCACACAACAAAAATCTACAACCAAAACGTGAAAAAAATGATAAAAATTCCTCTGGATACCTAAGTACTTTCAGCATTTCAAGTACTTTTTTATGCTCAAAGTTTAGTGTACTGTTACACACTTTTTACAACGTCTGTTCAAACTCCACAAATAAAATAAAATAAAATTTATGAGTGACTAAACCACTAAATACAAAATCTTTACGTTAATGTGAAAAAAAAAAATTATCCTCTATGGAGAGAGAGAGAGAGAGAGAGAGAGAGAGAGAGGAGAGAGAGAGAGGCTGCCAACATTCTCAGAGAGAGAGAGAGAGAGAGAGAGAGAGAGAGAGAGAGAGAGAGAGAGAGAGATGCCCACTAACGAGAATGGTCTCTGATGTTAGAATGAACAAAATTTGCTCTCTTAGTATGGAAACTTAGGACTGGACCTCGTCTAAAATGCCTGTAATACAAAACAAAACGTTTTGGGGCCAGGTCTCTATGCTAAATCGTTATACTTCTCTTTTAAACAATAAATAGAGAGAAAGTGAGATTACGAATATAATAATATTTATTCATGTAATTTAAGATAATAAAAGTCTCTTAAAATGAAAGATATGATTATAGAATTTTCTTGAATTAAATGAATGTCGTCACATCTGTGAGTGACGTCACAAATACTTCAATTTCAAATTGAAAGTACTTACGAGTCAAGAGATACTCTTTTGGCAAATTGAGAGATATACGAGTTAATATACTAGTAATATTAGGTAGGTTTAACTCAAGAAAATCGTTAGTTACTAAGATGAAATGAAAGATATCAGACGTATGTGAAACATTTTAGGCAGAATCCTTCTGAAATGATCTTACGAAAGATGATGCAACTTTACATAGAAATGGTGAAATCTTCACGTGGTTTCTCAACAAAGACACACAAGTCCGAAACAAGTCATGTACGTCGTTTGCCAAAACAATATGGAGAATCCAGCACCTTTATCTCAAGTAGTGACAGCAAATTTCCTTGCCGCCGAATGGACATTACTAATCCCTCTCCTTCCACCAAATTCTATGTTATTCTTGATTTTTTAAATTATGTTTGTTTTTGGGGAATTCCGAACCCACAAACATTATTGAGAACATATTAACTCTAAGCAAAAATAGTACTGAATCTGAAAATATTTTAAACACTTTTGCAACATTTCATAGTACTGAGAGGAAGATATACATTGCGTAAGCAACAGCATATAAGATGCCTCCCTCCAGAAAATTGGTTATCACGGTGTAGAATCTAACTATTCGTAAAGGGATAAATAATCTGAAACTACATAATTTTTGCCACTAATGTGCTGCAGTCTTAAATTATACTCTTAGTGGCTCCGATATATTTCCCAACTTTACATTGTTTCACTTGCCCAAAATGTAAAGTTGGGAAATATATCGGAGCCACTAAGAGATTACTCAGTCAGAGCTGATTCTCATCTTGGAGTTAGTCACCGAACTGGATGTCAATTAAAAACTAAAGAATTTTCTAATATAAGAGACCTCTGTAAGACATGCAAGACATCATTCTCTTTTGAAGATTTTAATGTTATTGCCCAAGCAACCAATGACCACTCTCTCTCCATCCTGGAATCGTTAACTATCAAGCAGCTTGTTCCTTCCCTAAACCAGCCACTTCTTCCACTATCTTATATATCGCCTAAGTTGACGTCGTCCATCCTGAAAACTGAGAATGGCACTCAGTTCTTAGCTCAGATAGAGTAAGGTACTAATCATTTTAACATCATTATTTTTTATATATACAATTGTAAAAGTTTTTTCCAAACTATTAAGTTTTCAATGTTTTTTTAAGAAATATTTTTTAACTTGTTTTTAACTTGGTTTTTGTTGTTTGTTTTAAATTTAAGTTTCTTGTTTTTAGAATTTGTGAGTTTTTTAACTGAGTCCATTTTTAATTTTATCTTTTTTTGTAATTTTGTTTTTACAGTTTCGTATAACAGCACCGATGATGAGACATGTGGTCTCGAAAATTTCGCCAATAAATTTACAATGCTACGATGGCTGTTTGCAATTTTATTCCTCCTGAATCTGCGGCGTTCTAGATGCCCCAATCTTATATATATATATAAGTCATATCACATTTCCGTGATTCATATACATATATCGAGCTACAATGTCCTCTAATATCTAATTCGCTCTACCTCGGAATTAATATATTTTCATATAGCTTAACCGAAGGGGAATTTTTCTCGATAATAGATTTGCCTGGACCAGGGCGCGAACCTATGGATCCTTTCAAACCCAGGAACGTCAGTGAAGCTTTTCCTACTACACCACCGCGAGAGGTTAAAAGTTCATGTCGCCTCTCTCACCCTCATATACCTTTCGCGCGCAGGTAATTAGTTGGTTTGGAGACAACATCAACAACCCACCTCGACTCCGGTAGTGTTTGTAGTGCTTTTGACAGCACGTAGCCAATCTATAAGTCATATCACATTTCCCGTGATTCATATACTATATCGAGCTACAATGTCCTTTAATATCTAATTCGCTCTACCTCGGAATTAATATATTTTCATATATGCTTAACCGAAGGGGTGGGGAATTTTTTCTCGATAATAGATTTGCCTGGACCAGGGCGCGAACCTATGGATCCTTTCAAACCCAGGAACGTCAGTGAAGCTTTCCTACTACACCACCGCGAGAGGTTAAAAGTTCATGTCGCCTCTCACCCTCATTCATATACCTTTCGCGCGCAGGTAATTAGTTGGTTTAGAGACAACATATATATATATATATATATATATATATATATATATATATATATATATATATATAATATATGTATATATATATATATATATATATATATATATATATATATATATATATATATATATATATATATATATATATATATGTGTGTGGTATATATATATGTATATATATAATATATATATATATATATATAATATATATATATATATATATATATATATATATATATAATATATATAATATATATATATATATATATATATATATATATTACATTATGTATATATATATATATGTTATACGATCACAAGTAACACGTGAAGATTGTATATCAAGAGCCAGCAGGAAAGATGAAAAACAGAAGTACCTAGCGCTTTCGTGTATTCTTGAACACACCCCCGATGAGGTGTGTCAAGAAATACATGAAAGCGCTAGGTACTTCTGTTTTTCATCTTTCCTGCTGGCTCTTGATATATATAGATATAATATATATATGTATATATATATATATAGATATATACATATATATATATCTATATATATACTATATATATATAATATATATATATATATATATATATAGGGACGAGTCTTTAGCCAGTACTGGATAATCTGTGAGACACTGGTCTGACCGCTAATAGTCATTAACTCACTTTCAAACCTTGTGTATCACGTGCAAACAGGTTTTCACCTTGATGGTTTTATGAATAATTAACTGCAGTGTGAGTCCCCTTAAGATATACTATGAGATTTAGCAAATACTATTGAGAAACAGTGGTAGTAGATGGGAAAGGTATGTGCCTTGGTAATAATTATATAGAGGTCTTTGGCAGAACGGCTTTAATGGGCCAAGTGGATAAAACGCTAATTGCCCACTGGCCTCAATTTGTCCAACACATTTAAACACTTGAATTTACAACAGAGGATCCTCAAAAACTTGAAATGTATCACTGGGTTAATACTTGTTCTAGTATGAGTATTGGAGGAGGGAGTGGTTTTAGTATTTATATGCTGGTCTACAATAAAACCCATAAAAGTAGTAATGCATTGCACTATATGTCCTATGGACTGAACTAAAGAAACTTAAAGCATTGTGTCGAGTACTCTGAATGTATTGTGTTAATCTTTAATTAGTAAAATCAATTCTTCTATTATTAGTCTTCATTAAAGCCACCTGCAAAATCAAATATATAGCCCGTGCAGGACTTGAACCTGCGACCTCCAGTGAGTTTCCAGAATTGCTGACGCTCTACCAACTGAGCTAACGGACACAGTAATCAATAGAGGGTTAGTAAGGTACATATTGTTAGGGGAAGAGTAAAAGGATGAAAAGTTTAATGTTTATGATTGTAACTGTAGAAAAAAATTCTTCTTCGATAATTATCCGTGCAAAAAAGTTGATAGATAAGTTTCTTAAGCTCGACCAAACGCACACTATCGTGTCCCACTTCTAAAATCAAAATTTTTAAAGGGCCAGGAGTAACAGAGCAGGGCTGCGCCTTAATTCAAAACTTAAGTCTCATATTTTTGTATCCCACAATCGTGAAATCATTCTTTTCAACATTTCTGAGCCATAAACACGATAGTCTATTACTATCCACCTCATTAAGACCAAAATTATTAAATGCTTAACAGATATCAAAACAGATGTAAACCAAAACGATCATGTAATAAATCAGAAGCAATTTTCTGGTTCAATGTTGGTCCAGGATATATGTTCTGATTATGACTTACCTTCACACTTTGTGGAAGACAAAACTAGAGTTAGCACCCAATATAAAATTATAGCCCCTAATCTCATCATCATTATTGGTAAAAATTCATCATCCACAACATAACCTCTACCCTTAAAGCCTTACTCCAAAGAGGAAGCTTTTAAACTTATATTAATGCAGGGTAGACAGAGTGCCTGAACCGTTTTTAAAATGTGGCCAAATTTGAGTTTAGCATCTATTAATCTAGAGGTATATTGTTGAGATGTGTTTATACCATTATTAGTCAAGGAAATCAATTGTCTCTAACCGTTTTCAATCCTAATTAAGCAACAAAGCGGCAGAAATGAGTCCTACAGTGACAGCCACTATCCTTCAAACACATAACCTTTAATCTCCCTTCAAAAGTATTGAGTAAATGTAGGCAAAAGTGAGTCAAAATCAGAATATCCGTGAAAGGCCGCTGTTTATGGATAACATAGTACTAGAAACATCACAATTTCTGAAAGTAAATTGTATCCTAACTTTACAAACCTGAGGTCCTTTGCAATAGGATATACGTGCAAACGTAGGAGTGGATACAGTCGCAAAATCTTTAAAAAGGTGGTTAGGCAGTAACTACGCCCAGTAGGCGGGGAGACCTGCCTGCCGGATTTAAAAACTCCAATTTACTTGCGGCCATGTGCGACTGAGGGGTGGCATGAGGTGGGCAATTAGTCTTAGGGACCTCAGGTTTGTATAGTTAGGAAAAATGCAATTTACTTTCAAAAACTGTGATTTATTCCTACATGTATACAAATCCTTGTACTTTACAATAGGGGAGACTCACTGTTTAGGAGGGGAATCTGAGTGAGTCTCTAGAACTGACTGGAGTTCAGCACACCTGGGCTATCCTGGTCGTCAGCGCAAAGAGGAGTGCCCTCCCTCTGACACATTGATCGGAGTCTAAGAACTGCAGGATCAAAAGTCGGACCTCTGGGCCTTTTCGAAATGAGTGAGAAGTCGTAACTCATACGAAAAGCAGAGAAGAATATATACGGAGTCAGAGGCATTAAGGCAAAGAACGAAATGATCATGCCCTATTGCCATCATGTCCTTCCTCCCCTATCTGGAGGAAGGAGTGGGATTGCTTTAAACAGCCGATCAGCCAGTGTAAGTTCGAGTCCTATTCTCAACCTGAAGGAAGAGAAGTAGAAGGATGGTTAGGGGGAAGAGGAGAGGGCAGTCATTCTCGCATCCTTCTTACCTCTAGAACTGCACACAGGGGACAAGGGATTGCAAACTTGTCCTCTTGAAGGAACCGGGTAAACAAACATAAGTTGTTGAGTATCCACCACAGGTCCAAGAAAAGGAAGTTTAAAGGACCTGTGGGCAATTACCCAAAGGAAGGAAAATATAATGTGGTCCTCATCAAAACTACATCTATCTCCCCAAGCAGACATATACTTGGAGTGTGATGAAAAGGACCAAGCTAATGGCGTGCGTGCCCTCAGGAAGAGCGCACAAGTGACATAGCTATCTGCAGAGGTGAAGTTAACGATTGTGGGACTTGAAGGAAGCCATGTCCTTGGACACTTCTCCATTGGTGAGTCCGTAGTGGAGAAAGGAAAATGACATATGACTATGGGCGTCAAGTCCCTGCAGGGTCAAGCAACCCATTAATAGGACAAAGTAATGATTGATCTGGATCAATCAAAAAACAAAGTCCAAGGCATAGAGAATCATGAAGGAATCGACCCGTTCCAATAGATACCAAATGATTCAGTACCAGAGACGGAGCCGCGACTTGATAATCTTCCTTTGATGGGTGATGCTGAAGACGATCCATGCAACCCATCTATCCTCTTCGCAAATGCCAGAGAGAGACGGGATGCAGTCTTGAAAAACAAAAAATCTGTCTACTGACTCTCATAAGGACCCGCATGTTCCAAACAAAAGTCAAAAGCCGTCTAGGGGCCTGATGAATCTCAACCAAGGAGAAACAATGCAATTTACATGAAAAACAAGAATGAGTGTGCAACAAATAAGAAAGAAGTTAACTTTCATGATTCTGACAGAGAAGTCCCGTTAATGATGCCAACTAAATAGAATGGCTCTAATCCCTGAAATTTACAGAGGACTGGAAGAGAATTTCAGCTATTTCATTGTTGTTCGGCACAAAAAGGCCTCTGCTTGCAATGAAGGCTGAAAGTCTTTAGCCATGTAAAACACAGGAATATACTGCCTGCACGAACTGCTACTTGACACTGCAAAAGTTAGATCAGGGGGGGAGCTCTTCTCTATGCCCTGACAGCCACGTTGTCAGAGTGAGCAGCGCTGTCAGAGTGAGCAGCGCTGTCAGGGAGAACAGTAGTGTTAAGTAGAGCAGAGGTGTTAAGGAGAGCAGCAATGTATTGTTTTAAAAATCATTCTTAATCATCACAATCTCAGGGAAATTAATTGTTAAGTGAAAGCAACACAAAGTTTAATTAATTCTTGAATTAAATATTAAGTACAATTAAATCAAAATTAATTTATCAAAAAAAAAAAATTAAATTATTCAAGTAAAATTCAAAGTCTTAAGTAACAACTAAAATTTGAAAATTAATTCATAAGTGTTAAACAACAATAAAGGCTTGAAAAGTCTTCTAAGTAAATGCAAATTAATTCACTAGTGATAACTCAATTAAATCTGCAATGATTAATTAATGAAAACACTTAATTTAATCAAATTGTGAATGTAAATGCAAACAGAAAAATGTGGAAAACACAAAAATTGCAAAAACATTAAGAAAGCATTAATAACACAAAACATATATATATAAAAGTTCTTTGATAAGAAAAATGGATAAATGCGCAAAAAGATCACTTTGATAAGAAAAATGGATTAATGCACAAAATAATCATTTAATAAAAGAAAAATGGAAAAATGCACACACAAAAATCTACCAACACCAAAAACGTTGGAAAAAAAATGATAAAAATTCCTCTGGAATAACCTAAGTACTTTTCAGCATTTCAAGTACTTTTTATGCTCAAGGTTTTAGTGTACGGTTACACACTTTTACAACGTCTGTTTCAAACTCCACAAATAAAAATCTAAAATTTATGAGTGACTAACCACTAAACACAAACTCTTTACGTTAATGTGGAAAAAAAATTATCCCGCCTAGAGAGAGAGAGAGAGAGAGAGAGAGAGAGAGAGAGAGAGGCTGCCAACATTCTCAGAGAGAGAGAGAGAGATGAGAGAGAGAGATTAGAGAGAGAGGCTGCCAACATTCTCAGGAGATGAGAGAGAGAGAGAGAGAGAGAGAGAGAGAGAGAGAGGAGAGAGAGAGAGAGGCTGCCAACTAACGAGAATGGTCTCTGATGTTTAGAATGAAAAACGAAAAAATTTGCTCTCTTAGTATGGAAACTTAGGACTGGACCTCGTCTAAAATGCCTGTAATACAAAACAAAACGTTTTGGGGCCAGGGGGGGGGGGGGGGGCCAGGTCTCTATGCTAAATCGTTTATAATTCTCTTTTAAAACAATAAATAGTGAGGGAGGGGGAAAAAAAAACAAAAGTGAGGAGATTAGAGGTATAAATAATATTTATATCAGGTAATTTAAGATAATAAAAGTCTCTTAAAATGAAAGATATATTATAGAATTTTCTTGAATAAATGAATGTCTTCACATCTGTGAGTGACGTCACAAAATACTTCAATTTCAAATTGAAAGTACTTACGAGTCAAGAGATACTCTTTGGCAAATTGA
>NC_061098.1:49033232-49045732 GCF_015104395.2 Macrobrachium nipponense | reverse complement strand
GTAAACTCATACGAAAAGCAGAGAAGAATATATACGGCCGTCAGAGGCATTAAGGCAAAGAACGAAATGATCATGCCCTATTGCCATTCATGTCCTTCCTCCCCTATCTGGAGGAAGGAGTGGGATTGCTTTAAACAGCCGATCAGCCAGTGTAAGTTCGAGTCCTATTCTCAACCTGGAAGGAAGAGAAGTAGTAAGAAAGGATGGTTAGGGGGAAGAGAGAGGGCAGTCATTCTCGCATCCTTCTTACCTCTAGAAACTGCACACAGGGGACAAGGGATGCAACTTGTCCTCTTGAAGAACCGGGTTAAACAAACATAAGTTGTTGAGTATCCCACCACAGGTCCAAGAAAAGGAGTTTAAAGGACCTGTGGCAATTACCCAAAGGAAGAAAGATATAATGTGGTCCCTCATCAAACTACATCTATCTCCCAAGCAGACATATACTTTGGAGGTGTGATGAAAAGGACCAAGCTAATGGCGCTTGCGTGGGCCCTCAGGAAGAGCGCACAAGTGACATAGCTATCTGCAGAGGTGAAGTTAACGATTGTGGGACTTGAAGGAAGCCATGTCCTTGGACACTTCTCCATTGGTGAGTCCGTAGTGGAGAAAGGAAAATTGGGACAATATGACGATGGGCGTCAAGTCCCTGCAGGTCAAAAAAGCAAACCATTAATAGGACAAGTAATGATTGATCTGGATCATCAAAAAAAACAAAGTCCAAGGCATAGAGAATCATGAAGGAATCGACCCGTCCAATAGATACCAAATGATTCAGTACCAGAGACGGAGCCCGCGACTTGATAATCTTCCCTTTGATGGGTGATGCGAAGAAACGATCCATGCAACCCATCTATCCTCTTCGCAAATGCAGAGAGTAGACGGATGCAGTCTTGAAAAACAAAAAATCTGTCTACTGACTCTCATAAGGACCCGCATGTTCCAAACAAAAGTCAAAAAGCCGTCTATGGGGCCATGATGAATTTTAACAAGGAGAAACAAATGCAATTTACATGAAAAAAACAAGATGAGTGTGCAACAAATAAGAAAGAAGTTAACTTCATGATTCGGACAGAGAAGTCCCGTTAATGATGCCCAACTAAATAGAATGGCTCAATCCTGAAATTTACAGAGGACTGGAAGAGAATTTCAGCTATTTTCATGTTGTTCGCACAAAAAGCCTCTGCTTGCAAATGAAGGCTGAAAGTCTTTAGCCATGTAAAAACACAGGAATATACTGCCTGCACGAACTGCCTACTTGACACTGCAAAAGTTAGATCAGGGGGGAGCTCTTCTCTATGCCCTGACAGCCACGTTGTCAGAGTGAGCAGCGCTGTCAGAGAGCAGCGCTGTCAGGGAGAACAGTAGTGTTAAGTAGAGCAGAGGTGTTAAGGAGAGCAGCAATGTATTGTTTTTAAAAATCAATTCTTTTTAATCATCACAATCTCAGGGAAATTAATTGTTAGTGAAAGCAACACAAAGTTTAAATAATTCTTGAATAAAATATTAAGTACAATTAAATTCAAAATTAATTTATCAAAAAAAAAAAATTAAATTATTCAAGTAAAATTCAAAGTCTTAAAGTAAACAACTAAAATGTATGAAAATTAATTCATAAGTGTTAAACACAATAAAGGCTTTGAAAAGTCTTCTAAGTAAATGCAAAAATTAATTCACTAGTGATAACTCATTAAATCTGCAATGATTAATTAATGAAAACACTTAATTTTAATCAAATTGTGAATGTAAATGCAAAACAGAAAAATGTGGAAAACACAAAAATTGCAAAAAACATTAAGAAAGCATTAATAACACCCCCCCCCCCCCCCAAAACAAAAAACATATATATAAAAGTTTTCTTTGATAAGAAAAATGGAATAAATGCGCAAAAAGTCACTTTGATAAGAAAAATGGATTATGCACAAAATAATCACTTTAATAAGAAAAATGGAAAAATGCACACACAAAAATATACCAACACCAAAAAAGTGAAAAAAATGATAAAAATTCCTCTGGAATAACCTAAGTACTTTCAGCATTTCAGTACTTTTATGCGTCAAGTTTAGTTGTACTGTTACACACTTTTACAACGTCGTTCAAACTCCAAACCACAAATAAAATCTAAAATTTATGAGTGACTAACCACTAAACACAAAATCTTTACGTTATGTGAAAAAAAAAATTATCCTCTAGGAGAGAAGAGATGAGAGGAGAGATGAGAGAGAGAGAGAGAGGCTGCCAAAACATTCTCGAGAGAGAGAGAGATGAGAGAGTGAGAGAGAGAGAGAGAGAGAGAGAGAGAGGACTGCCAACATTTTCAGAGAGAGAGAGAGAGAGAGAGAGAGAGAGAGAGAGAGAGAGAGAGAGAGAGAGAGAGAGAGAGGCTGCCAACTAACGAGAATGGTCTCTGATGTTAGAATGAACAAAATTTGCTCTCTTAGTATGGAAACTTAGGACTGGACCTCGTCTAAAATGCCTGTAATACAAAACAAAACGTTTTTGGGGCCAGGTTTTCTCTATGCTAAAATCGTTATAATTCTCTTTTAAAACAATAAATAGAGAGAAAGATTGAGATTACGCAATATAAATAATATTTATTTCTTATCATTGTAATTTAAGAAATAAAAGTCTCTTAAAATGAAAGATATGATATAGAATTTCTTGCAATTAAATGAATGTCGTAACATCTGTGAGTGACGTCACAAAATACTTCAACTTTCAAATTGAAAGTACTTACGAGTCAAGAGGATAACTCTTTTGGCAATTGAGAGATATACGAGTTAATATACTAGTATATTAGGTTAGTTTAACTCAAGAAAAAATCGTAGTTACAATAAGATGAAATGAAGATATCAGACGTATGTGAAAACATTTTAGGCAGAATCTTCTGTATGATCTTACGGAAAGATGAGGCACTTTACATAGAAATGGTGAAATCTTCACGTGGGTTTTTCTCAACAAAGACACACAGTCCGAAACAAGTCGTTTACGTCCGTTGCCAAAACAAAATGGAGAACTCCAGCACCTTTATCTCAGTTATGACAGCAATTTCCTGCCTCGAATGACATTACATAATCCCTCCTTCCTTTCACATTCTAGTTATTCTTGATTTTTAAATTATGTTTTTGTGAATTCTGAACACACATTATTTAGGAACATATTAATTCTAAGCAAAAATAGTTACTGATCTGAAAATATTTTAACAAACACTTTTGCAACATTCATAGTACTGAGAGGAAGATATACATTGCGTAAGCAACAGCATATAAGATGCCTCCCTCCAGAAAAATTGGTTATCACGGTGTAGAATCTAACTATCGTAAAGGGATAAATAATCTGAAACTACATAATTTTTTGCCACTAATGTGCTGCAGTCTTAAATTATACTCTTAGTGGCTCCGATATATTTTCCCCAACTTTACATTGTTTCACTGCCCCCAAAATGTAAAGTGGGAAATATATCGGAGCACTAAGAGATTACTCAGTCAGAGCTGATCTCATCTTGGAGTTAGTCACCGAACTGGATGTCAATTAAAAAACTAAAGAATTGTTTTCTATATAAGAGACCTCTGCTAGACATGCAGACTCATTCTCTTTTGAAGATTTTAATGTTATTGCCCAAGCAACCCAAATGACCACTCTCTCTCATCCTGGAATCGTTAACTATCAAGCAGCTTGTTGCCTTCCCCCTAAACAGCCAGACTTCTTCCATATCTTATATATCGCCTAAGTTGACGTCGTCCTCATGAAAAACTGAATGTCACTCAGTTCTTAGCTCAGATAGAGTAAGGTACTAATACATTTTGGAAACATCATTAGGGGGGGTTTTTATATATACAATTGTAAAAGTTTTTCCAATATTAAGTTTTCATGTTTTTTAAGAAATATTTTTTTAAGTTTTTAACTTTTGTTTTTAACTTGTTTTTGTTTGTTTTAAATTTAAGTTTTCTTGTTTTTAGAATTTGGTTTGAGTTTTTTTAACTAGAGAAATCATTTTTAATTTTGTATCTTTGTAATTTTACAGCCCTGATGATGACCCGACATGTGTCTCGAAAAATTTTCGCCAATAAATTTACAATGCTACGATGGCTGTTTGCAATTTTATTCCTCCTGAAATCTGCGGCGTTCTAGATGCCCCATCGTCAAATATATATATATATGGACTATAATAATATGAATATATATATATATAGGATAAAATATATATATAGTATCTATATATATAATATGTGATTGTGTGTGTGGGTGTGGGGTGTGTGTGTGTGTGGGTTTGTATATATATATACTATATATATATATAGTATATATATATAGGTATATATATATATATATATATATATATATATATAAGTCATATCACATTTCCGGGTGATTCATATACATATCGAGCTACAATGTCCTTTAATATCTAATTCGCTCTACCTCGGAATAATTTATTTTCATATATGCTTAACCGAAGACCATTTTGTCTCGATAATAGATTTGCCTGGACCAGGGCGCGAAACCTATGGATCCTTTCAAACCCAGGAACGTCAGTGAAGATTTCCTACTACACCACCGCGAGAGGTTAAAAGTTCATGTCGCATCTCACCCTCATATAACCTTTCACGCGCAGGTAATTAGTTGGTTTGGAGACAACATCAAACCCACCTCGACTCCGGTAGTGTTTGTAGTGCTTTGACAGCACGTAGCCAATCTATAAGTCATATCACATTTCCCGTGATCATACATATATTCGAGCTACCAAATGTCCTTTAATATCTTAATTCGCTCTACCTCGGAATTAATATATTTTTTCATATATGCTTAACCGAAGGGGATTTTTTCTCAATAATAGATTTGCCTGGACCAGGGCGCGAACCTTATGGATCCTTTCAAACCCAGGAACCGGTCAGTGAAGCTTTTTCCTACTACACCACCGCGAGAGGTTAAAAGTTCATGTCGCCTCTCACCCTCATATACCTTTCGCGCGCAGGTAATTGTTTGGTTTGGAGACCACAATTATATATATATATATATATATATATATATATATATATATCTATATAATATATATATATATATATATATATATAATATATATATATTATATATATGATATCTATATATATATATATATATATATATATATATATAATATATATATGTATATATATATATATATATATATATTATATATATATATATATATCTATATATATATATCATAATATATATATGTGTGTGTATTATATATATGTTATATATATATATATATATAATATATATATATATATAATATATATATATATATGTATATATAATATTATATATATATATATATGTATATATATACATTATGTATATATATATATATGTTATACGATCACAAGTAACATGTGAAGATTGTATATCAAGAGCCAGCAGGGAAAGAAATGAAAAAACAGAATACCTAGCGCTTTCGTGTATTCTTGACACACCCTGATGAGTGTGTCAAGAATACACGAAAGCGCTAGGTACTTCTTGTTTTTCATCTTCCTGCTAGGCTCTTGAAATATATATATATATATATATATATAGATATGTATATATATATATATATATATATATATATATATATATATATATATATATATATATATATATCTATATATAAGGACGAGTCTTTAGCCAGTACTGGATAATCATGGTGAGACACTGGTCATGACCGCTAATAAGTCATTAACTCACCCTTTCAACCTTTGTGTATCACGTGCAACAGGTTTTCACCTTGTGTTTATGAAAATAATTCTGCAGTGTGGGAGTCCCCTAAGATTATACTATGAGATTAGCTAATACTATTGAGAACAGTGGTAGTAGTATGGAAAGGTATGTGCCTTGGTAATACTTATATAGAGGTCTTTGGCAAAGAACGGCTTTAATGGGCCAAGTGATAAACGCTAATGCCACTGGCCTCAATTGTCCAACACATTTTAACACTGAATTTACAACAGAGGATCCTCAAAAACTTGAAATGGTATCACTGGGTTCATTTACTTGTTCTAGTATGAGTATTGGAGGAGAGAGTGGTTAGTATTTATATGCTGGTCTACAATCAAAAACCCATAAAGTAGTAATGCATTGCACTATATGTCATGGACTGAACTAAAGAAACTTAAAGCATTGTGTCGAGTACTCTGAATGAATGAACCTTGTGTTAAATCTTTAATTAGTAAATCAATTCTTCTATTATTAGTCTTCATTAAAGCCACCCATGCAAAAATCAAATATATAGCCCGTGCAGGACTTGAACTGCGACCTTCATGAGTTTCCAGAATTGCTGACGCTACCAACTGAGCTAACGGACACAGTAATCAATAGAGGGTTAGTAAGGTACCTATTGTTAGGGGAAGAGTAAAAGGATGAAAAGTTTAATGTTTATGATTGTAACTGTAGAAAAAAATTTCTTCTTCGATAATTATCCGTGCAAAAAAGTTGATAGATACGTTTCTTAAGCTCGACCAAACGCACACTATCGTGTCCCACTTCTAAAATCAAAATTTTTAAAGGGCCAGGAGTAACAGAGCAGGGCTGCGCCTTAATTCAAAACTTAAGTCTCATATTTTTGTATCCCACAATCGTGAATCATTCTTTCAACATTTCTGAGCCATAAACACGATAGTCTATTACTATCCACCTCATTAAGACCAAAATTATTAAATGCTTAAACAGATATCAAAACAGATGTAAACCAAAACGATCATTGTAATAAATCAGAAGCAATTTTCTGGTTCAATGTTGGTCCAGGATATATGTTCTGATTATGACTTACCTTCACACTTTGTGGAAGACAAAAACTAGATTTAGCACCCAATATAAAATTTATGCGCCTAATCTCATCATCATTATTGGTAAAAAAATATCATCCTCAACATAACTCTACCCTTAAAGCCTTACTCCAAGAGGAAGCTTTAAACTTATATTAATGCAGGGTAGACAGAGTGCCTGAACCGTTTTTAAAAATGTGGCCAAATTTGAGTTTAGCATCTATTAATCTAGAGGTATATTGTTGAGATGTGTTTATACCATTATTAGTCAAGGAAATCAATTGTCTCTAACCGTTTTCAATCCTAATTAAGCAACAAAGCGGCAGAAATGAGTCCTACATTGACAGCCACTATCCTTCAAACACATAACCTTTAATCTCCCTTCAAAGAAATGTATTGGTAAATGTAGGCAAAAAGTGAGTCAAAATCAGAATATCCGTGAAAGGCCGCTGTTATGGATAACATAGTACTTGAAACATCACAATTTCTGAAAGTAAATTGTATTTTTCCTAACTTTACAAAACCTGAGGTCCTTTGCAATAGGATATACGTGAACAAACGTAGGAGCTGGATACAGTCGCAAAATCTAAAAAGTAGGTGGTTAGGCAGTAACTACCGCCCAGTAGGCGGGGAGACCTGCCTGCCCGGATTTAAAAACTCCAATTTACTTGCGGCCCATGTTTCGATTGAGGGGTGGCATGAGGTGGGCAATTAGTCTTAGGGACCTCAGGTTTGTATAGTTAGGAAAAATGCAATTTACTTTCAAAAACTGTGATTTATTCCTACATGATATACAAATCCTTGGTACTTTACAATAGGGAGACTCACTGTTTGGAGGGGGAATCTGAGTGAGTCTCTAGAACTGACTGGAGTTCAGCACACCTGGGCTATTCCTCCTGGTCGTCAGCGCAAAGAGGAGTGCCCTCCCTCTGACACATTGATCGGAGTCTAAGAACTGCAGGATCAAAAGTCGGACCTCTGGGCCTTTTCGAAATGAGTGAGAAGTCGTAACTCATACGAAAAGCAGAGAAGAATATATACGGAGTCAGAGGCATTAAGGCAAAGAACGAAATGATCATGCCCTATTGCCATCATGTCCTTCATCCCCTATCTGGAGGAAGGAGTGGGATTGCTTTAAACAGCCGATCAGCCAGTGTAAGTTCGAGTCCTATTCTCAACCTGAAGGAAGAGAAGTAGAAGGATGGTTAGGGGGAAGAGGAGAGGGCAGTCATTCTCGCATCCTTCTTACCTCTAGAACTGCACACAGGGGACAAGGGATGCAACTTGTCCTCTTGAAGGAACCGGGTAAACAAACATAAGTTGTTGAGTATCCACCACAGGTCCAAGAAAAGGAAGTTTAAAGGACCTGTGGGCAATTACCCAAAGGAAGAAAGATATAATGTGGTCCTCATCAAACTACATCTATCTCCCAAGCAGACATATACTTTGGAGTGTGATGAAAAGGACCAAGCTAATGGCGCTGCGTGCCCTCAGGAAGAGCGCACAAGTGACATAGCTATCTGCAGAGGTGAAGTTAACGATTGTGGGACTTGAAGGAAGCCATGTCCTTGGACACTTCTCCATTGGTGAGTCCGTAGTGGAGAAAGGAAAATTGACATATGACGATGGGCGTCAAGTCCCTGCAGGTCAAGCAACCCATTAATAGGACAAAGTAATGATTGATCTGGATCAATCAAAAAACAAAGTCCAAGGCATAGAGAATCATGAAGGAATCGACCCGTTCCAATAGATACCAAATGATTCAGTACCAGAGACGGAGCCGCGACTTGATAATCTTCCTTTGATGGGTGATGCTGAAGACGATCCATGCAACCCATCTATCCTCTTCGCAAATGCCAGAGAGAGACGGGATGCAGTCTTGAAAAACAAAAAATCTGTCTACTGACTCTCATAAGGACCCGCAGTTGTTCAAACAAAAGTCAAAAAGAAAAAGCCGTCTAGGGGCCTGATGAATCTCAACCAAGGAGAAACAATGCAATTTACATGAAAAACAAGAATGAGTGTGCAACAAATAAGAAAGAAGTTAACTTTCATGATTCTGACAGAGAAGTCCCGTTAATGATGCCAACTGAATAGAATGGCTCTAATCCCTGAAATTTACAGAGGACTGGAAGAGAATTTCAGCTATTTCATTGTTGTTCGGCACAAAAAGGCCTCTGCTTGCAATGAAGGCTGAAAGTTCTTTAGCCATTGTAAAACAACAGGAATATACTGCCTGCACGAACTGCTACTTGACACTGCAAAAGTTAGATCAGGGGGGGAGCTCTTCTCTATGCCCTGACAGCCACGTTGTCAGAGTGAGCAGCGCTGTCAGGGAGAACAGTAGTGTTAAGTAGAGCAGAGGTGTTAAGGAGAGCAGCAATGTATTGTTTTAAAAATCATTCTTAATCATCACAGTTGTCTACAGAACAATTGCGATTGAGAAGACTACAGACTTCTGTTATTCCCTGAGGTAAACAGAAAGATGATAATGTGTCTAATGAGATATATCTCAATCTGTTAATTCTTGCAATGACAAATGTTGAGCACGCCGCATAAATCATACGTGAGAATTTCGAGCTAGGCAGAGAACAAAGTCTGTGATAGCTGGGCAGAGATTCGAATTAGTAGTTAACCCTCGACAGAGGAGAAACAATGTTAAGACAAATAGAGTCTCAGTGATAAGGCAGCACTCTGTCCCTCGCACAACTCTGAATTGCCTGGTAGTACATTCAAGTAGGAATGTTAACCGAAACAAGAGGGAACAAAGTCCTCTTGCTCGGTGATAATGCCAACCTTTTGTTGTTGCGAAACAATACCACTAGTCGTCTTAAAATCAAAACCGTAAACCCTGGGAGGCCCAAAAGTCTTGTCCTGAGTTTCAGGTTAATTAAGAGAAGGTACTATTCGTCTTGGTTACATATCCGAGAACTAACTAACATGTATGCACCTGTTACTCAGATGGTGCAAAGTGATTACAGAACCATGTTGTGAGGAGAATATACAAGTATATTCTTAGGACCTGGTTAATCGAGCGCCAGCCAAATTCTTCTTCAGTCAAAGAGAAAAAGGAATAAGGATTCGAAACAAACCTTCACTTCTTAATGAAGAGAGGGAAGGAAAAGCCATGCTGAAGGGAGGCTTCTACTGCGATAACAGAACACCAAAGACAACTAGTTCATGCCAAACTGGCCATTCCTAACAGGAACACTGGAGCAGTGAGGTTCCACTTCTCGGTGATATCCATCCCGAACAGATTGAACGTACATTCGGTGAGATCCCAAGAGCGAACCATGAACTAGTCTCTTGTATTTTGAACTCTTATGGAGTAGACTCTAATATAGTTCCTTTTATTCCCTCATTCCTTCCGGTGTAATTGTGAAGTAGAGGGGGGAAAAAAGAGGAGGAATGGTTGTTCTTGTCCACTCTTTCCTGCAGGAAGAGCAGAGGTTCTCATTCAACCAATGAAGCATTCTCTTCCTACAACAGGTTCATTTGTGCAAAGATGCGGAAGAGTTGAGTGAGTATATACGCGCCAAAAGCTGGCGAGAACCTAACACGTCTCGCTACGTGTCTATTCCCCGCATCAAACTTCATGAAGAGGACTCCCCAGGGAACCTCCTTTAGCTCCTCCAGATGTCTTGTCCCAAGGAAGGGTGACATCAACCTTGGCACCTCAAGAAGAGCCATCTCTGGCTTTCACAGGTGGATCTGAGTCACCAAAGTTCCTCAGGCCCTTCTCTCGCTCTGCGCCGCTTATCATGAAGAAGAGAAGGCTCCCCATTAGTGATTGCAGGTGTGCGACCCCCTTTAGAGGTTGTTCACTCAGAGACTCACAAACGAGCACCTGACACAGCCCCTGTTCCATTAGCAGCCGACGACTGCTTCCTCCCCTTGAGAGGAAGCAGAGAGGAGCATCTTCCTCTTCTTAGCTTGGGAAGCCTTCGAAGATGGAGATAAGGCGGCATTGGACGACAAAGATGATGACCCCTGCTGTAACGAGATGACACCACGACTGCAACACAAAGAGAGGAGGGGGCTATACCATGGCTATTAAATGCGATGATCAAGAGCGGAGTTTGTTCAACAAAGCCAAGCACTCGACTTGGCAGATTTGGGCTGGCCAAGCCAAGTCGAGTGAGCTGGACAGATCAACACCGCATAATTATGAGTGGTTATTATCTGTAAAGAACTAACACTTCTTCCCAATTAACTATTCTCCTTCGAGGCCGAAACTCTCAGAAGAAGAATAAACAGGTATTCCGTATCTGCTGTCCTACGTACGTGTTCGAACCCCAAGGTCCAAGACACGAAGACGGAACTAGACCATAGACCTTACAGACCTTACATCTTGTTCGGGTTGCCCCAGGTCCCTCAGTGTGAGGCACCTCTAGTGTCTACCAGAGAGTTGCTAGTACATCTTCCGGTATATTTTGCATCTTCCAATCTTGGATGGTCTGGGATGCAGTTTAGATATTGTCGAGCTTATTCTTAAACACATCTACGCTCACTCCTGATATATTCCTCAGATGAGCTGGCAACGCATTGAATAGACGCTGCATTAATCGATGCTGGTGCGTAGTGGATTAATGTCCTGTGTGCTTTCCTTATTTTTCCTGTATAGTTTTGGGCACTATTAATCTACCTCTGCTTGCTCTTTCTGATATTTTTAGTTCCATGATATTTTCTGCTATTTCCTTTCTATCTGTTTCCATGCCTGAATTATCATGTAGCGTTCTCTTCTCCTTTCTAGACTATGATAAATTTTAAGAATTGTAGTCTTTCCCAGTAGTCTAGGTCCTTAACTTCTTCTATTCTAGCTGTAAATGACCTTTGTACACTCTCTATTTGTGCAATATCCTTTTGATAGTGTGGGTACCATATCATATTGCAATATTCAAGTGGACTACGAACATATGTTTTATACAGCATAATCATGTGTTCAGCTTTTCTTTTTGTTGTTTTGAAGTGCCGTAACAACATTCCCATTTTTGCTTTACATTTTGCCAACAGAGTTGCTATTTGATCATTGCATAACATGTTTCCTATTCATCATCACACCAAGGTCTTTAACTGCTTCCTTATTTGTGATGGTCTCATTATTAGGTCCCTTATATGCATATAGCTTTCTTTCTCTGTCTCCATAATTTATTGATTCAAATTTATCAGAGTTAAATACCATCCTATTTACCTCTGCCCAATCATATACTTTGTTAAGGTCTCTTTGTAGAGCGTTTCCTATCTTCATCACAAGTAATTTAATCTACTTATTCTTGTGTCATCTGCGAAACTACTCACTACCGAATCTTTAACATTATTGTCTATGTCTTCAATCATAATAACAAACAGTATTGCAGCTAACACCGTACCTTGCGGCACACCGGATATTACCTTGGCTTCATCCGATTTCTCGTCGTTTGCAATAACTATCTGTTTTCTATTGTGAAAAATTCTTTTAACCATCTTCCTACTTTATCCACGATATTGTGTTTTCTAATTTTCTTCGCTAATATATTATGGTCTACTTTATCAAAAGCTTTTGCAAAGTCTAAATAAACCACATCTGTTTCATTTCCGCTTTTCATATTTTTGAATATGTTTTCACGGTGGACTAACAGTTGGGTTTGTGTACTTTTTCCGGGTACGAAACCCATGTTGTCCTTTATTAAACAAATTATTTTTTATTAAATGTTCACACATAAGGGGAAGGTATGC
>NC_061098.1:49030969-49032732 GCF_015104395.2 Macrobrachium nipponense | reverse complement strand
TTATCTTATTTAATCTCTACGAAGAATACTTCATTATTTTCCCCTCGTTAGTTTGCGCTAATGTTTGCTAGGATGTAATTAATACTGTTAGGCGTCTTCTTGTTACGAGACAAAGTTACTTAATGAAACCGTAGGGCCATTAACACACCTGAACGCGTCATATCGCCCCATCAGGGTAAACAGATGGTATGTGTTGCCTTGAACAATTAAGATAGTAGTATTATATATGCTGTAATTTACCCTGTAGGTTAAGTTTATATATATATATATAAAATAGAGCAAGTTACTCTTAGTTACGTCACACTTTATTTTGCTTAATCCTCTGCAGGTCGAGTAAGACTTCATGAATATTATCATCGGCAGAGTTTGAATATTGCTATAAGTCCACTCAAGGGAGAATGGAAGGCTCAGTAATTTATATTGCAATTGGTCCTTGCCAGCTATTCTGGCCTTGTATAAATTAGTACTTCTTTATGAACTACTGTCGTAAAATTGCCACAATTGGCACCGTCAACTATTCTGCACTTAGAATTCCATTTGACTTGGGAAAATTTTAGCCAGCAAACGTTGCTGTAGCTTTAGAGATATTTCGAAAGCCTGGCTCGTTTATGCATTGGTTGGTTGATTTGCTTTTAATTTAATGTTATTCCCTAGTCTTTATATTTTGTGAAATTTGCCATTGTCTTTGGTGAAATTTACATTTTGTGTGTGTGTGTGTTATCTTATTTAATCTCTACGAAGAATTACTTCATAATTTTCCCCTCGTTAGTTTTGTACTAATGTTTGCTAGGATGTAATTAATACTATTAGGCGTCTTCTTGTACGAGACAAAGTTACTTCAACGAAACCATAGGGCCTATTAACACACCTGAACGTGTCATATCGCACCACCAGGGTAAACTGATGGTATGTGTTGCCTTGAACAATTAAGATAGTAGTATTATATATGCTGTAATTTACCCTATAGGTTAAGTTTATATATATACAATAATTGCACTATCCATTGTTATTCTCAAGTGTGACGTTATATTTTAGGAGTATTCTTTATTGGAATAGAGCAAGTTAGTCTTAGTCTCGTCACACTTTATTTTGTTTAATCCCCTGCCTGTCGAGTAAGACTTCATGAATATTGTCATCAGCAGAGTTTTTTAATTTTTAATTATATATAAGTCCACTCAAGGGAGAATGGAAGGCTCAGTCATTTATATTTACAATTAGGTCCTTGTTTCTGGCTTGTCTTGTCCATTCCAACCCGTCTAGGGTTGAAATGTCCTCTAGAATGAGGAGGTGTTCAAGATTTAAGCCAGAACCAAGGAAAGTAAAGTCTTTTACCAAGTTTCATGCATCTTTGTCTATATGCAAGATGCCCCTTTGAACTTAAGCATACATTCTCTCGAAAAAGCTATCTCTTCTCCCATTGGTTGTTGGAATTACCCCCTGCAGAGGACGAGGGTTTAAAAGGATCAGAGGCCAGCGGCTCATTCTCAGAAGCATACGGCCTTCTCCCCCTCTCTGCTTCCCCCCTGCTCTCCTCTGGGAAGGGAAAGTCCCTAGTATTTTTAAAAGCCCATAGTGCATAGAAACATCAAGGAGAAAGACTACATTCAAGACCCCCAGGATCCAGGTACTGTGAGAGTAATTCCAGTACAGCCAGGGAATTGTTTTACCTTTGTCTGTATTTCATTTCCTTTTTCCAAGGCGACTTGTTTAGTTTCTCATTCAGACAACCCCCCCCCCCCCCCCCATATCTGGATTCCATTCTG
>NC_061098.1:49005969-49028469 GCF_015104395.2 Macrobrachium nipponense | reverse complement strand
CTAGGGACCTATTCTGTTATTCTTTTTGTCCATCTGACATTCTCATTACATGTCCTGCCCATGCCCATTTCTTTTTCTTACTTGTGAGAATATCCTTTACTTTAGTGTTGTTCCTATCATTATTCTTTCCATAGCTCTTTGAGTTGTAACTAGTCTTTCTGCCTTTAGTAAGGATCCAGGTTTCTGATGCCTACGTTAATACTGGTAGGACCATCTGATTAAATACTTTTCGTTTTATATATATATATATATATATATATATAATATATATATATATATAATATATATATATATATATTCTTAGTCTGCATGCCAGGTATTAAGTCTATTTAGGGGAATTCAAAATTTGGCTCTACCCAAAACTTACCTTGCGTAAAAACCACTATTACTGACTAAAAGTGGCATGCATCTATGAACAGAAATATTAAAATCTTTTACAGAAAACCACTAAAATTACTTTTCAAAGAATTTAAGGTAAACGTAATTTTGTCCACTTATAAATATAATTTCTATAAGGTAATCAGAAGATTAAGTTACCAGAGCACTGTCTGGCTCTGTGGTACTCTTGACATTAGTTACTATTAATCACAATAGAAAAGCAAATATATATCACCTACTTGCATGCAGAAACACTAATCCTAAAAGATCACATAGATATATGAAATCGATCAAGTACTTAACCCTAGATTGGTATCTGTGGGTCCACCTGGACCAGTGCCACGCCTACCTTTTAAATTTCCCGCCTCATTTGTGTCAATATTCCATGTTTAGTGCAGCTGGTTCATCTGGATGGTCACAGTTCTACCTGTGATTGTAATAAGCGACACATATAGCCTCTCCAAGCTCCCACTGTCACTCAGGTTAGTAGCATGATCCCATGTGGCCCTAGTGATACTGTTCTCATATAATTGCTCCTAGCTGTGATCAGGGAGAATATAATAACAAAGGGTTATATACTGTATACAGCATGTTACTGTTGATTAGCTAAGCTAAAATTGTCTACTGGGTTCTCAGACACTCACCAAAACAGTGCCAATACATTACAGATAGGTAATTCTTATTTTTCCTTTCCATTACTTTCAGCATGGCAAAGAGGAAAGGACTCACACAAGCGCAATTGGAGAAGATGGTTGCTGTCTTTTGTGACTTATCATGGAGTGAAGTTTATGACCTAAGTGTTTCTGAGGTGATTGTTGACTTGCAATAGACATACCCCATGTATAGCTGTGATTTAGGGTATGTAAAATCTTAACACTAAAAATCATTAATGCAATGAATCACATATTAGCAAAGTAGCTCACACTAATATCACTTTAACACTTAATTAACAAGAATGTCATAATTACTATAACACTAGTCCCTTCAGCCCAGAGGCTTAAGGGTAGGCGAAGCAGGTACCAATAATTTCACACTAAGGCATAAGGAGGATCACCTAGAACCACCCCCCCCCCCCCCCACACACACACCCGTTGCGTGTTTTAAGGGGCCCCCAATGAACAGGCCTAAAAATGGGTCTGAAATAGATGAATAAGATACCAAATATTTTTTACACTACAGTGTATGTGCAACCAAATTTGTATAAAAAACATACTAAATACAGACATTTTGCCATTGCTATAGGCAGACCAGACACCTCTAAAAGACCTAAGATTTAGGGCTAGCCAGTGTTGCCAACCATCTAAGAGCTCCTTACCCTAACTAGGTAGTGAAATTATCCTACTTTCACTCTCATTACCCTACGCCTGGCCTTAAGATATAAATATTAATGAATTTGTTGTCCATTGAGTACTTTTATTTATCATTTACATTCTTAAATCCATACATTGAAACTTGTTGTAGGTCAATATGGTCAGTTATCTTTTTATTTCTATATTCTTCCCCCTTTACCCTTCATTGCTGATCTAATAACCAAAATGGCATTCAATAATTCTGGTTCCATTTTCTTTATTTGCTTGTTCTGTATCAGTTAAAAACAAAACAAAAAACCTTTCCCTTTCAGCATTCGAGTGGGGAAGAGTGAATGCTTATTTAGATAAAACAACTGAATTTTTAAATGCAGGCACATTGTCAAATTCTTAACATTGGTTAGGAAAACCCAAAATTCATTGTTAGGTTTCGGTTTCAGGTCTTTCATTTCCATCTCATCAAAGTAAAGAGGCAACTTTCGCCAGTCCTCATTAATATCACTGTCATCACTAGCGTTGGTTGCAGTATTTGCTGTAACCCACCAATTTAAAGAAAAAAAAAATAGGAATAAAAATTATTTTTTGGTATATATCTTTTGCAACACAAAATTTAAATAATATAAAGTAAAATAAAATACAAGACAAACATCTTGAAATTACCCTACATTTTGCTTAGATTTCGTGGCATTACCCCGTTACCCTACAGATCCCGATTTGAGGCTGAATTACCCTATGCATAGAGTAATTACTCCACGGTTGGCAACACTGAGCTAGGGTAGACGAGATCGGTACCATGCAAAATTGGTTCCAAACAATTAGATGCATACTTAGGAACACAAAACATGTGGTATCAGAAATTATGTACCCCTAAGCCCTATGGTACAACTAGGCTAGCCTAAATCCTGTAGATACCAGCTGAAATGAACTTTACATGACTAATCAACTGTTTTGGAATACAATTGGGCAAATTACAGAATTTTTTTTATTGCATTGGCCTTGCCAGACCCCTCTAACTAGGCCTTGTATGAGTCTAGTCAAACATAGATTACCCAAGTATACCAACTAAAACCTGTCTTATAAGAAAACACTATAACCTCTTCTCACACATTACACAGGTAAATAAGAATGCTTATTTGGTTAGCAGTTTGAGCGTTCACTTTCACAATGTGAATCATCACTCCATTCTGGGTCATATTGTGAGAGATTGTCAATGTCATCAGTAGGGTCATCAATTTCATCAGACTGTTGAGTAGTTTGCTCTGAAGTTTCAGCACTACTGGAAAGATTGTCTGGTTTAACAGGTACAGGAAACCACTCTGGTATGTAATGGCCCTATTTATTTGTCATCCATCCATAATGCAGTGGGTCTAGGCCTTCAGCTGGTTGAGTACTGTTGGCATTACTTCAGGTAATGCTCATATAATGAGCCTGCTGGATGTTATTTCTCAGGGTCTTGCCACAAGGAGGAAGAAGTGCACAATCAGCTTTATTTGCCTTGGCCATCAGGGGTCTCCTGACATGGAAAATCGTACATTAAATGCATTGCTGGAAATTTGTAAAATGTTGCTGTTTCACAGAGTAGCTTGCAATGTCTTGAGTTTGCGACATCTACAAACTTTACATTTCATGCGGCATTTAGAAACACCATGTTACATAAGAAATGTATGTAACTATATGTGTAATACTCACCTTACTGATTTTTCCAGTCGTTCAAACAATCTTTTTATACTTCCCCTCACCTACATCCTTGACATCATCCATCCCATACAATGAACACACATAGGCCTCTGCTATCTTCTGATCTGGTTCGTCTCTCAATGTTAAGCTTTGGAAAAAACTGATGAAGTCCCAGAAGTGTATTTTTCAAGTATTTCATATGGTTTTACTTTTGCTTTACAGAAGAATGAAGCAGTGAAGTCACAGCCTGTGAATGCCCATAGGCCAGGCAATGCTGCTGCCAGGCCAGCTTGTTTTCCCTCTAGAGTTGAGCTATGGTTGTTACATTCAGGTGCCCTCGTTCATTCCCTGAACAACATTCCATGATTATATTCTTCATGGAGATACCATCCCTCTTATTTCTCTCAAGCATCCTTAAGATGATGATGAGTAAATTGGTGTCAGAGGCTCGGATATAAGGGTTTCATGGGTATGAGGAGCATGAAATACCAGAAGGGTATCTGCTTCTTCATGGTCTCTTTGGAGGACATCTGTTACATCTACTGCCATTTTGTTTTCTGACTGACATAAGATTTGTCTTACACAGCTGCCCCAATGTGATAGAACAATTGTTCATGCCCCAATGTGGTGTTTCTGCCATTCCTTCATCAAAAATTTTGCCAGTTCTTTGAACATACCATTCTGTAGCAGAGTTTTGAACCTCTTTTTTGGCCGTTGCTCGCTGCCACATATGACGAACAGATGATCTTCAGCCCCACCCAAAACTTGTTCACTCTTTTAAGGAATGAGGTAGATATCTGTCAAAGAGAACATATATCTCATTTGCCATCCCAAAGTGTTTGCAGATATGGCTTAAGAGACCCTTTCAATATTTCCATAAGATGATATATTGCCAAGGCCTGTCAGATAGGAATGAATCAGCAGTCAGTAATCACATCATCCTGTCTGCTAAACATTGCAACAGGAAAAGAAGCAACATTAACAACAAAGGAGTACACCAAATAAGCCATTCGAATCGACCATGAACTTCAGCTGAAGTTTAGAGAAGATTGCACCCAGGACAGCTCTAGGTTGTTGAAGCCAATTAAAAGAAAAAAGGTCAGCAACTTGGCCAATGAGAGCACAAAAGTCAAGTTAGCACAATCAACTGGTAATCATGTGGTGACGAGTCAGCAGGATAAGTTACTTGTATGCTAGTGGTAATTTTTCTCGGAACAAACTTTGACCTGAAGTGTGTCTGCAGCTTCCTAGTCACAGATGTTCCCCAATCCATTTCACATCCTGATGGCTCACGACAAGGAACCAACAAGAATCTGTTCTTGAGCAAATTGGAAACAATGCAAGATGGGGTAGAAAATCTGCCTCCTGTTAATGCATGTTTGATTCATGGTGGACTACCGATACATTCTTATCTCCCAGGCCTTGGCAATATGCTATCCTACGGAAACGTTGCAAAGGGTCTCCTGAGCTATATCTGCAAACACTTTGGGATGGCAAATGAGATATATGTACTGTTTGACTGATATCTACCTCATTCCTTAAAAGAGAGTGAACGAGTTTTGCATGGGGCTCAAGATCATCCTTTCGTCATAGCTGGTAGCTATGCAAAATGCAAAACTCTGCTACAGATTGGTACGTTCAAAGAAGAACTGGCAAAAGTTTTGATGAAGGAATGGCAGAAACATCACATTGTTGCAAGAATAATTGTCCTATCACATTGGGGCAACTGCATAAGACTAATCTTACATCAGTCAGAAAACAAAATGGCAGTAGATGTAACAGATGTCCTCCAAAGAGACCATGAAGAAGCAGATACCCTTCTGGTATTTCATGCTCCTCATACCCATGGAACCCTTATATCCGAGCCTCTGACACCAATTTACTCATCATCATCTTAGGGATGCTTGGGAGAAATAAGAGCATAAAGAATATAATCATGGAATGTTGTTCAGGGAATGAACGAGGGCACCTGAATGTAACAACCATAGCTGCAACTCTAGAGGGAAAACAAGCTGACCTGCTAGCAGCATTGCCTGGCCTACGAGCGCTCACAGGCTGTGACTCCACTGCTTTATTTTTCCGTATGAAATACTTGAAAAAGACACTACTGAGACCTTCATTAGTTTTTTCCAAAGCTTGATTTGAAAGACGAACCAGATCAGAAGATAGCAGAGGCCTACGTGTGTTCTTTGTATGGGATGGATGAAGTCAAGTATGTGGACAAAGGGAGGTACAAAAAGATTGTTCGAATGACTGGAAAAATCAGTAAGGTGTCTATGGCCCTTGAAACACACAATGGGAGGTTACCCGGCAGACTACCATTTCTATTGGTTCTAGGTGATCCTCCATATGCCTAAGTGTGAAATTATTGGTAACTGCTTCGTCTACCCTCAAGCCTCTGCACTGAAGGCCTACACGTAGGTCTCTAATAGAGATGGGAATAAGAATGGGAATATGAGAAAAGTATTGGAACAGGGAAGGAGTGCAAGGAACAGTAGGGGAAAGGACAACAGAACAATTTCTAATTTCAATTACCTTAGTCTGTGGAACATGAGTGTCCTGAGCAGTGCCATGCTCCGTTCATCCCCAACACAGAGCCAATTCTCAATCTCATTCCAGTGCCAGGCCCTGCCCTAATGCCGGTACCAGAGCACTCTCTTAATCTCCATCCCGGAGACCCCAAACTTAATCCAAATTCTCTGCGAATAACAATCACATGTACTGAGCGGTGCCACTCTCCGTCCACCATGTACGTTGAGAAATTTCTCACTACTGAAGGTTCCGCCCTTCTCCCAAGACAGGACTTTATGTCCTCACACAATTCAAACAATTATAGAACCAGCGTTCCCAGAAGAGGTAAGGGTAGTCTCCACTTTGGAGGGGTGCCGATCGTAAAAATATTTGCCAAAAATACACTAATCAAGACAGGCTAATGAATTTATCAGGCATTATTAGCACTATAATAACGCATATTCTCTGTGAGTTTTTATACATAACCTTCAGGGAAAATAATGATTTTATGAAAAAAAAATGTGAAATTCAGGGCCCCTTGTACTGAAGGTTATTTGGTGATCGGTGAGAAACTAGTCTTGAACAGAAATTCGGTCTGACAGAATGTTGGTATATCCACCTAGAATATGCACATAAATCATTATCAAAATAGAACAGTAAATAAGCACGTAACAACAAAAAAGAGAGAGCAACAACTGAACGCGAAAAACGCAGCTGATAAATATGGAAATCGCAAATATTATAAATATTATAGTATATCTCTCTAAATTGGTCGATGTCTGTTTTCTACGATTTCCTACGAGTAGTTTCATCTCAGAAAAACCATTTTAGGGTATTTAAACTAATTTTTCAAGTTTCTTGTCCTCAGAAAAAATCACTTTTTCGATTTTCTCTGGTTTGGTTTTTTCGGGAAGGGGGTATTGGGGGTGGGGGTATTCTTTGATTGTCCTAAATAAATATAATTTTTAGATGTTTAGGCTATCAAGTGACATAATAACTACAAACTCTCAGAAGGTTTTGTCCCTAAATCGAGGTTTGAATTTTTCTGAATATTTCTTCATAGCTATAGTCTTATTTTTCGGCGGGGCTTTCGCTGAACTTACCTAAAGTTGTTGCTCTTTTTTTTTTTTGTTACGTGCTTATTTACTGTTCTATTTTGATAATACTTTATGTGCATGTTCTAGGTGGATATATTAGGGTTCTGCCTTGTATGATAAGGCGCCCTATGAGGTAATGTTAGACTAGCGATAATCTATACGCTAAGTCGGTTGGTATTGCACTTCCATCTTCAATGGAATGTCTGGGGTTTTGTAGATCACTTACGAAGTCGGTATTATCTTTACGACGATGTGTTAAACTCATGGTTCGGTGAGGTTCTTGTAGAAAACACAAGGTATAAAAATAGTATATTCTTCTGAAGTTTTACATGATGAAGATCAGTTATGATCGTACAAGTCTTCTATGACGATAGCTTGATCGTTTCTGCCAATGATGATGGCTAATCCTATTCCTCTACATGATAAAGCTTAGGTAAAGAGGTACAGGTCTTCTAATGATGATAGCTAACTCTGTTCTGCCCGTCTACCATCTCTGTTACAAGTTATGAAGGAACAGACAGTAGTTCGAACATATGAACAAATACTATCAGATGACATAGTTTCATACGAACATACAATCGAATGAGACACGCTACAGATCACGTAGGCCGTTTGAATAATAGGTCGGGGTAGTTGTCTCAAGCAGGGAGCTTGGACTAATGTTTATAAACAATTGAATGACTACAGGTGACGGCATGTTATCTTAGCCTACATACTTATTGTATACGTCATCTTTAGCGTCTCTAGTCTGATCACATTCCTGCAAGCAATCTGGTTGACCTCTTTAGTTTTAGACTTTTATATATATGGACTAACATTCCATATTTTTATTATGTAAACACTTACAGATATACCAACATTCTGTCAGACCAAATTTCTATTCAAGACTGTAGTTTCTCACCGATCACCAAATAACCTTCAGTACAAGGGGCCCTTGAATTTCACATTTTTTTTTTCATAAATCATTTATTTTCCCTGTAGGATGATAAAACTCACAGAGAATATGCGTTATTATAGTGCTAATAATGCCTGAAAATTTCATTAGCCTGTCTTGATTAGTGTATTTTTGGCAAATATTTTTACGATTTTTTACGATCGGCACCCCTCCAAAGTGGAGCCTACCCGTAACTGGAAGGTTACCCCCATTAAGAGGTTATGCCTCCAGTGTTACAATGCCCCACTTTATCCAAGTAACTTGACCCCTCATACGGAACAGGATGATAAAGATACTCCCTCTTTTCTAACTCTTTGTAAATTATAAAAAACTACTTTCTTGTGAACTTATAATTGTGTAATTGTTAACCTTCTTTTACAACATCTCACTGTATACCTTTAACTTTCAAGCCTACCCTACAGAGTGCCATTAGCCAGATACATTGGCCTTATTACTGTCACGACACTAACATTAATGAATGGTCTCCTATGATCATATAACCTGTTGAATCAGGATTTTCACATTCCTGAGTACTTGGCACCTGATCTCGAGATGGTGCCAAGCCATTCCCTTTATCCCAAAAACTTTGCAACTTATAGCATATTTCTCTTGAAATTTTAATAAATTGTCCCCTAGCTTAAAATTGGCCCTTATTAACCTCAAACTAACACTCACTAAAGCCTATACTTCTTATTTTGCCTATACTTCTAGTAATACTTTACAGGGGTAAATTGCACAGTGCCACTCACCAGACCCTCTTGCCCATTACGTTGTTGAATGCTGATGGAAGGTCAGCGAGTAGGCCAAACGTGCCCATATACACAAAGAAATGTTTGTATGAAAACAATTGAACATAGCTAGGGATAACTCCACTTGTATGGTTAGGAATCATTCTGCATAACCATCATGTAAATGATTAAGAAGTTATGTATTATAAGTTATATGTTGTAATTTCATAAGATGAATTGATGAACGTAATACAAATCAAGATTTAATCTGCTTAAGAAATTAACTATATATTTCCTATAGCATATAGTCCAGTAAAGAAACATTCTCAAGCTAGTTTAAAACTATTGAACCTTAAACCATACATATTGCATATTTACAAAGTATTTATAAATTGAGAAGTAAGGATGAGAGAGAGAGAGAGAGAGAGAGAGAGAGAGACGAGAGAGAGAAGAGAGAAAGAGATGAGAGAGAATCATTTATACCTCGAGCTTTGAAGACATTCACGCCCGACGGGGTATAAACTGTATTTTGTACAGGAGCTGCTAACGACATTCATGAACTGCATGCCTGTATTAATTAACCTCTCTGATTAAAATAATTCAGCATCCCTTTGCTTCCTATTATCAGAAGACACATGTGCTAGGAAAACCAGGAGAGAAGACATCGCTCCAAGGCCCATTAGCAATTAGATATGGCCTCTCCCAGCTCCGCCCTCTATCCCTGCCAAACCTTCTTTCTGCTATCGTTTTGAATTCTCTTCCAACTTGGACGCCACGAAGCCAGCAAAATTAACAGTCAAGCACCAAAGTTAGCCCAAGAAGGAAGGCTAGGCAAGGGTGGGAAATGCACCGCATATAAGAAGGAAGTCAGAGCGGCTCACATCTACAGGCTGTCCTATGAGCAAGAGCGCGTGGTGGCATAAGGCCAGCTTAATCTCCAACAACAGCAGCTCACCCTATTCTAGCAGAGGTCGTGACCCAGCCAGCATGTCAGACAGACCTTGTCGGCAGGCCATATGCCCATCACTCCCCTTCCAATTTCCCGTTACTAAAGGAGGGCTTTCACTTACACGATTTTGTGGCACGAATTGGCACGAACTCGGTCGTGCTAATGCTCAAACTAGTCGTAAAATTCGCGTGAAGTGTCCAGAAACTCGTCGTGACTGCATCACATGTCAGGACGAAAGTTTTGAAATGTTCAAAATTTTGGCATGACAAATTTTTTGTGACCGGTTCGTTAACTATGCACAAACTATTCGTGAACTTGTCGCAAACAGTGCAGGATGATGTGGAAGGATGTGGACCAGTGCCTGCCAGTGCGTGCCGTGTCACGACCTGCCACGCATTGTTCACGACTAGTTTGCGAATTGTTCACGCATTGGTGCGCGTCGCAGCATGGTCGTGCGTTCCCCCTGACATGGCCACGTGTACTTCACGCCTTGATTGCACAAGCAGTACACGACTAGTTCATGCACTTCACGAACAGTTTGCGCATGGCAAGAGCAGTTCACGACGTGCTCACGACTAGTTTGCAAGAAGTTCACGACTACTGCACAACAGTGTCACTCGCATCAGTGCGGGGAGTATAGATAGCCACTTCTCTGATTCTGAGGTAGGTAATTCTTGTAGCCCCTTTGATCTTCCTTGTGGAGTTCAGTCAGTAGCCTGCCATACTGTCCGAACTCCTGTCTTTTGGCCAACCATTCCCTGACCCACACTTTCCTTGGTGTCCTTCTTCGAGGTGAGGTTGCCTTTTCTCAACTTCTGCCTCTTGCAGCCTTTTCTGCTGCTCTTCAACAATGGCTAGAGCAGCTGCCAGGTATAGGCATCTTCTCTCTGCAACGACGGTGTCTCTGGCATTCAGCATGTTGCCTCTTCCACAGGCAATCCAAAAATGATGCCAGAGGTGGGGAGGCCCCCTTTTTAAATGGCGTCCCCAAATCGCCACGATGGCCTCCAAATTGCGCAAACTCGTCGGGCCAATACGGGCAGTGCGTAAACTTTGCGCGAACAGTGTGTAAACTATGCGTAAATACGTTGTGCCAGTTCATGTCAATGTGGGCACTATTGGGTGCGCATTCATAACCTATGCGTGAACAGTGCATGAACAGTGCATGAACTCGTCATGAACAGTGCGGGAACCTCCCGGTGCATGCCACCAAAATGACACACATTGCCACGGACTGTGTCGTGGCAATGCGTGCCACAAAATCGTGCAAGTTTCAGCCTTGCTTAAGTTACTTTTGTGGTACATACAATCCATATTCCACTCAAAGTCCTTTTTATTAAAGTCTGGCTTCTACATTCAAGACATCATCGTCCTGCTGACTAAGATTAGGTGACCGTGCTTGCCGTGTGCTCGTCTGTGCTTCCACGGATCCATTCTTCCCTCAACTGCCGTCATTGACCAAGTTCGACTGGATGGAAGATAGAAGATCTATTTTATGCTATATGTACAGAATTTGAACTATTCTATTCCCCTTCTCGTATTTCTTAGAGGTTCTCTCAATAGTATATTTGCCTTGATAGTGGCACTATTTGTTTTGTTAACGTAGTTACAGCGCCGCGGAGGTAGTGATTTGGGGCCAGTGTGCACATTCTGATTTAGCTGATAACTGTAATCTTTTAGTAAGAGAAAAGCTGCTTTTCCTCTTTATTAATTTGCACTTATCCTGTTTCTGGTTATTAAACCCATTAACTATAGGTTGCCTGTTCAATTTTAAAGATCTTCACATCCATTGATGAGCTCTGTATGGTTTATAAGTTTACTGGTCCTCGATGTGATCGATGAATTTATATCGGATCCACGCTTAGGTTACTCAAGGTCCGGATTGATAGCCGTAATGCTGTCTGTTACAGAACATGCAACGAACTATTATCTCCTCAGTTCTCTAACAGAGAACATACCAAGACATGTAAACATGAAATCCAATATAAGGACTTTGAGATTATAGGCAGGGCATCTAACCAACATTTGCCATTTCCGAGTCTTTATTCATTAAGCATCTCGTTCCGCCCTTAAACAAGCATTCCTCTCTACCCCTATTGAACCGCCTCAACATTTCTTCCGCAGTTTCCCTGTTAGTCTTCTCCTTACATAATTATGGTTGGTCCTCTTGACGAGTTTACCGTTTATTTATTTTTTTTATATTTTCATCTTAATCTTAAAATGAATATTATTTTACTGTATGCTTCTTATAAGTTAGGCTTTGCGTGTTTTTTCTCTCTCTTTTTTTGGCGATATAACTTTAACTTAATTTTATATTATATACAGTTTAACCTTCACTTCTCTGAAATTTACTATGTATGTATTTTAATTTTCAAGGTTTTATTTTGCTCTACGACAATTATTGTTGCTGTAATGAAGTATGAGTTTTACACACACATACATATTAGGTATTATATATATATATATATATATATATATATATATATATATATATATATATATATATATATATATATATATATATATATATAATGTGTGTGTGTGTATGTGTAAACTCATACTTCATTACAGGCAACAATAATTGTCGTAGACCTCTGAGAAGGTTTATCTTTAACTGAGCACTTTCTTAAGTTATACAGTTAATCCTCCGTTTAAATTTATGTCATATTGGATTCATCACAAAGTAAAAGTAATTTCTGGAACTTGCGATACCTACAAGCTATGAAAATCCGAACTGGGATTGAAAATAATATTGAAAATCACTTTTGATATTCATTTAAAAATGTTATCAAGAGTTTACCATATTATCAAGTATATCAGCGTGCTATGTTATAAAGCCATTGAAAAGTTTTCACTTCCAGGGTCATAAAACTTTAGCCATGGCCCATCGTATCCAGAGCTGGTTTTTTTATCAACAAATCCAATCAGTATATGTCACCCAACGTTAGAATTTTACCCAGCTCCATGGTGACACTCTCTCTCTCTCAGCAGGACGTTAGGGAAAGGTTTTAATTTTTATAAGCACGAAACATGTCCGAGAGAGATCTCACAATAGTTAGGAAAATAAATGTGAGTATTTACTCGGTTGATGTTTGTACTACTTTTTATATATGAGTTTTTTCAACTATTTTCTTTCTATAGAGAATTTGGGATAAGCTTGAGCATAAAATGTCATAAAACAATTAATATTTATGTGGAAATTAGAAAGGAACTATTATATTATTTTTAACTATGCTTCCAACTCTGCTAAACATTTACCACTTATTGAACGAAAAGAAAATAGGCATCAAAGAAAACAGAAAAGCCGCTGATTTTTAAGGGTAACTATATAAATCTTGAAAAGATTTAACTAACTATTCAAATAGTTAAAAGATAATCGAAATACGAGAGTTAGGAATTATCCTATTTTATATCTCGTTTAGTTTTGGTGTCCAAGTGAATTAAACGAAAGTTAACAAAATCAAAGAAAGCTGACATTGGCCTAAAACTGTTTAATGATAAAACTGGTTAGTGTTAGCAGTGTACGTGAGTCATGAATAGGACTGTATAGGAATTACGGTTACTATGAGATTCACAGCGAGTGTCCCGGTGTTTTCCCGGAATAAAATTTTATCAACGTTCCTGACAAAGATGACACCTTGTCACAGGGTATCTTACATCCATACCTAATATTTTACTGTATTCTGTATTACGAAAGGTCCATAATTCTGGTAATTATAAGAGTAACACCAACTTCTTTTAGGCATCGCCAGCAAACTCAGAGGAATGTCTTTCGAAGATATAATGACGTAACTTATGACGTCATTAACTTGCCTCCTTCTCGATGGATGATTGGCTATTCATGAAAAAGTCTCCACCTCTGGCAACAATAAAATACAACCAATACTCCTTGTTTATACTTGGTAGTAGTAGTAATAGTAGTATATGCGATTTGTGCCATGAGGTCGAGTGCTAGAATCCTTGAAGAAAAGGGTTTCCACAAGTAATCCGAGAAATCACTTTCTATCACTATTTCTCCATTGAAAAATTATATAATTAAAAATCAATTAACAAAGTGAAAAAAAACTTTGGCATACGTCGTAACTCCTTTGATATTTTTCCTAATATGACAGTGATGATCATTGTAATAAACAAACAATTGCATAGGATTAGACTGGATTATAGAATAAAGACTTCAAGCCCAGCACTGGGACCTATAGAGGTCATTCAGTGATGCATTAGTACCCAGGAAATTTTCTTTTTCTTTTTTGGCAAAGCAAGTTTTAATGTTGTTCCGCAAGTTATATTTTACTAAGAAATCAACAACTATTGCTTTATAGGGCAAATATAATTATCTTTCTGGACTTTATGGAAGTCAACAAATGACGAAGACTTGGTAGCCTTGGATGTCCGGTGTACTTCTTACCCAAGAAAGAGCCCAATTATTCATTTACCTGGCCTCCTCACTAATAAACAATTATGCAAGTCGAATCACAAAAGCAGTCCTGCAACCACGGGGACAATGACTTTATCATAGTCGCCAGTCTGGAAGCCTTGACAATGTATGAATATTCATTCAGACTTTCAGAGAGCAGCTGTTTGTCGTCATCACCTTGTGGGAGTTGTCGGGACGTCATATGCTTACGTCACATATAACTTTGAACCCATACATCAGGGTGCTCCGCCACTGGCTTCTTTATTTTACTGCTATGAATACACTTTTTTCTAACATAATTAATAAAGAATGCTAAGTAATATCTTTGTCAAATGCACAGAAAAAAGTTATTCCGGAAAAACACCAGGACAAAGACTCTGAATCTCATAGTAGTAGATTCTTAGAGTGGGTTTTATAATAATAATAAAAAAAAAAACGGGGTACGGAATAATATTTTGAAAATAAAAATCCTCCAAACGCATAAATAACTTGACGCTTGTTGATGAGTGCGCAGAACGGGGCAGGAAAATTTAAAAGCTGATATTTTTTTTATTTTTTTGCTGAAGGAAATCATGATAGTGAACAAAATAAATACGGAACGGTGCGTGTTTTCAAAAGATTTTCAATGAGTTAAATTGTTACGGGAAATAATGCATCGATGCATCGGCCTGCGAACACCATACATGCATACTTTTATATGTATATGTATATGTGTGTGTATATATAATATATATATATATATATATATATATATATATATATATATATATATATATATATATAGGCGAATACCACAGGAAAAATAATAGGCAGAATTTCGTAGCCGAGCGCTTTCATCCTTTAATAAGACATTGCCTCAAAATAATGAGATACAGTCGAAAACAAAGTTACAAGGTAAACAAAAAGATCAAGAATACCAGATGGTTAATAATTATGATTAACAAAAGAGGCAATGTGAGTTGATTTTCGAAAGACTGAAAAGATGAAATTTCTATTATTTTTATGGGCTG
This sequence comes from Macrobrachium nipponense, assembly GCF_015104395.2. Classification (NCBI taxonomy): domain Eukaryota; kingdom Metazoa; phylum Arthropoda; class Malacostraca; order Decapoda; family Palaemonidae; genus Macrobrachium; species Macrobrachium nipponense. Next base: position 49,013,464 of record NC_061098.1, on the reverse strand, counting down.
TTACATCAAGAAAATTCAAATTACAAGTCGATAATTTAGTCATTTCTATAGAATTTATTGTATAGGATGAAAGAAATTGTAATTTGAATTTTCTTGATGTAACAGTCTATAAAAATTATAGAAATTTCACCTTTTCAGTCTTTCGAAATTCTACTAACATTAACTTTTTTGTTAATTAATTTTCATTCCAATCGCCATCAAAAAGTTAAATTCTGATGTTTTTTTTATATATATATATTCTTAAGAGCTCTGCGTATCTCAAGCCCGCAGTTTATCGACGCTGACATTAAAACTATTTTCTTTCTTAAATATTCAAGGACTTTTGTAGATGTGGCATGGAAAAGAGATAGAAAAACGTTTTATTTAACTAATGGCAAACTTGAATTTAGTAAAAATAACATTCTCAAATTACCATATGATGAAAAGTTTTCAGAAATTCGTAGAATTTTAAGGCTTTTCAACATAAATGTTGTTTACAGTAATATTAATGATAAGTCTGGTAATAAAAAATTTTCCTAAAGGTGTTTCTGGCTGCATATATGAAATTCTTTGTAAAAAATGTGATAAAATATATTACAAACAAACCGGAAAATAATTTCCACAACGAATCAAAGAGCACCAATATTCAGTGAGAACTGGTCAAATATTGAATGCATAATTCGTATATATGAGAGGTTTAGATCATCCTATTAACTGGAGTCATGCAAATATCATTGAATTTGTTTCATCAAATCAAATAATGGAAGTGTTCTAAATCTAGGGTGGTTTTTGTTTAAACTTGATGCTTCATAATGAAAAAAGTTGCACATAAATATAAACAACAAAATTAATATACTCAGTTGTATAAATGTTTTTGGACTTCGTATGGCTTAGCTACCGTCTCTCGTATGAAAGTCTGTTTTAGTTTGTGACCGTGTGATCTCCGATTATCCTGGAGTATCTCTGGTTTTTACCTTTTTGGCAATTAACCATCTGGTATTCTTGATCTTTTTGCGTGCCTTGTAACTTTCTTTTCAACTGTTTCTTATTTGTGCCTCGACAATGTCTTATCATGGGACGAAAGCGCTCGGCTACGAATTTCTGCTTATTATTTTTCCTATGGCATTCGCTTATATCATGAAGCCACGTGCATCTACTGTATTTTCAGCATATATATTATATATATATATATATATATATATAATATATATATATATATATATATATATATATATAATGTGGGTGTGTGTGTGTGTGTCCGCTGTAATAGTACAGTTGGTAACATGATGGTCTCTTGATCTAGCGGGCCAGCGCGTTCGCCTCCCGTCAGTGTGAATCAGTGATCGGCTGTTTACCATTGTTACCACCATGAGTGACGTCATGGTAGGAAGTTGGGGTCACCTGGCTGATGTCCTCCCGAGAAGCAATATTTGGGGAGGACTGAAACTGACGTCTTTGACTTTGTGTGTGTGGGTGTGTGTACCAGGACTGAAACCGCCAACGTAACAACATATATATTTCACCAAATTTTCTAGACTAGATGTCTCATTATTAAGGCTGTTAATAATACATAGAATAAAATTAAGAATCGACTCAGAAACCACAATTCATAACTAACCAAAGTCGCTGAATAAGATCCAGAATGATAAAAGTAGACCTTATTTCTGAAAACCTACAAGGAATTGATTAATTAAAGAAGTCGAGTCCTGAATCTCTAACTTCTACGTGAAACACGAGAAAAACTAAGTAAAACACTGACATAAAAAATGGCAAATCAAAATATAAAATGAGAAACCCAAATAAAACCGGTTAAATTCCCTCTTCCCCCACCCCCAGCAGTAACTACTCCATCCTTAAACAAACCGGTCAAAAACTACACAAATGATAATAATTCTCCCAGTCAAAATATACAATTAAAAAATTGACCAAGTCAATTTGACATGTCACACACCACTCCCCATCATAATGGGGTTCCAGATCCATCTTGAGGAGGAAGAAATCTCACGTAGATCATACAGATGAAAACAAATGGTATGATGATAAAAGAGAGAAAGATTATAAAATCAATGCACATCATAAATGGATATTTATATGTGCACATATAAATATCCAGCAGCAAAGTCAGACACTAAAGAGAAAAATGGAACAAAATGTTCAAAGTTACAGAGGACACAAATAAACTTTCGCCCTTGAATATGAGTTCGCTTACACCTCCAACAGTAGTTAATTGTGCCCACTAAATAGGCCCATTGCCCCTGGTGGTATGGCTCCAAGTGGCGAATTTATACATCATCTTCCATATAGGAAACAACACTCACGCACACACTAGTACTTGGTCGCAAGACCCGTCCATCCCAAGACATGATCAAAGCCAGAGCGGATGTCTATCACTTGAACAATTGAAACCCCAATTTCAATCATGCACAGCAACACATTATTTCTTCATGCCCAATCACGCTGTCTCTACATATATAGTATATATATATATATATATATATATATATCTTAGATATATATATATATATATATGTATATAGGTTATATATATACAATATTATATATATATATATATAATATATGTATTATAATATATATAATATACAATATATAGAGATATATATAGATTATACTTATATATATATATATATATATATATATATCTATAGATATAGATATAATATATATATATATATATATATATATATATATATATCTATATCTTAGATATTAATATATATCTATATCTAGATAGCGATATATTATATATTATAATCTATATATATATAATATATATATCTATATCTCTAGATCAGATAATATATATTATATACTATTATATTTATATATATTAATATATATATATATATATAGATCTATATCTATCGATATAGATATATAATATAATTATATATAATTATTATATATATATCTTTATATCTATATATTATATATACTATATATATATGATATACTATATATATTTATATATCCTATACTCTATATATATATAGATATAAGTTATTATATATATATATCTATATATATCATCTTAATATAATATATATATAGATTATCTATCTATATTTAGATATTTTATTTTTTTTTTTTTTAATATACCTATTATATATATATCTCTATAATTATTATATATCTATATCTATGTATGTATATATATATATATAGCTATATCATATATATCTATATATATAACTATATCATAGATCATATATATATAGAATATATATATCTATATATATATATCTTAATTAATATCAGATATAGCATATAGATATCTTCATATATATTATATATTATCTATAATATATAGATATATATATATTATAATATGTCTATCTTCATCGAGTCACGCGTCCATCCTTGCTTTTATCACTTTTTTTTTTTACTCTGATTTAAGATCAAGAGAAAGTTCAGATTTCTTTAATAAAGTGAAGCGTTATATCTCAAAAGTAAATTAGCTAATCTTTTTCTTATCTTTTAATATTTCCTTCTAAGGAACTGATCAGCGTTTTGATAAAGGATTCAACACAAAATGGAACAGATTAAAAGGATTGTATAAGTTTGTTTCTCTTCATATATATCCCTAGACATCCGTAAAAGATACTTTTGTAACCGTTTTGATAAGCTATTCACCACCAATTTATATAGAATATATACAGACAAGGTAGTATAGCATGTAAATGGACAATCACATTCACGTTGCCTTATTAAATGCACAGTTTCCTGACTCTCTTAGCTCTGAATCAAACTAAGATATTTGTTACTGAAGTCAATTTACATTGAATTTAAGTGAAACCAAATTATTGTTCTGTGATTAACAATCCTGATTGCTTGAATATAGTGTTGATATAACGTGACGTGTCTACGTAAATAGCAAAAACAATGGGTCTTGGCTTATTTGTTTAACAACGCTGAGTTGTTTATAACATCCTATAAAGGATATGTTTCCTCTTACTTACGATAAAAGATTAAATCCTTACTAAAAGTCAAGGGATTTTTAACTATTCATAACGTTATGCAATCTTTATGCAACCTTGTATTGATTGCAATTTAAGCTTCATAGAAAACGGACGTCAATGCGATCTTCGTAGGGGAAAATATACTAAAATGGGGACAGAAATGAACACAGTATCATATGCAAGGATGCACGGAAGGCTTGTTTAGCTTTGATTCCTCGCGTTATTGTGATCAGTTCATCGTCTAGTGCTTTTATTATTATTTTTTTACTTATTCAGGTATTTATGAACGGGGTAGCATATCAACAGACAAATATGTTACGTACAGTCAAACATAATGCAGGTGAACTTCTCTGAATTAAATTTTGATTTAAAATATTGCCAGTTATTTTCTCTCAAAAATGAAGCCAAAGCCATACAGAAACCATGTGTTAGAACATGCGGATTGTATTGTTATGCCAAGCGTAAACACTTTCTAATTGTCAGTGCCGAGCTGTTATTGAATACGTATATGAGTAATACACATTATGATAACGAAACTTTTTCAGAAGTATTTTTGCGTGTTTTCTCAATTTTGATGCTGATTTGTGTCCGTACACAAAATCGTCATCAAGTTCGTCCAAAACTCGTGAAAATATGCCTGAAAAGCCATTCAGTTTTCCAGTTGGGAATATTGGCAACTTATAAAATTTTATCCTAAAATTATACCATAATCGATGAAGAATTCTTTTTACATAGTTACAGTCATAAACATTTCACCCTTTTCCTTAGCAATGTGTATTTTATTAACCCCCTAATATATGTACCTTATTAATCTCACTGGACCGTCATGTCCGTTAGCTCAGTTGGTATAGCGTCAGCTAATCGTTTGAAACTTACTGAAGGTCGCAGGTTCAAGTCCTGCACGGGCTATATATAAGATTTTGCAGGTGGCTTTCTAAAAATCGAAGAATTAGTTTATTAATTAAAGATTAACGCAATATATTCAGAGTATACTCGAGCTTTAAATTTCTTTAGCTTAGTCCATAGGATATATACAACAATGCATTATACTGTCGTGAATACTTCAACGACAATATGCACTTGTAATTGCCGGATGTTATAGGCTTATAGGCCCACCTGAAGGGGCAGCTCCCAGCCCCTACGCAAGGACGAATAAATTAGGCCCAATAAAGTTTTTACAATTTTATTTCTAAAAAATATATCCTACTCTCATGATTGCACGTAAATACTACACATAAAATTACAAAGGGACTGTAAGGACAATGCTTTATCTGCAATTTATTGTACGTGTTCCTACAATCGCGTTTTTCTTACATCCTTTCAAAAGAGCGTTCAGCGAGCTTTACGCCAATGTATAGATCATGCAACATCATACTCTGTATACTTTTATATTCATAATTATATGTCTCCAAAGAAATACAAATCGACTGTCGCCGACCCATTTTTACTCTCTCGCGGGTCGGACACCACATTTCCGCCCGCATGTTGTATATATGAATTTCCCTTACCTGTAATAAAGTCAGTACACTTCTACCTGACTCTTTGTTCACACCCTCACAATTAGTGACCTCCCGGTTTGGATGGTGACCCAAGCGGTTTTGCCTAAGCCATTAAAGGACTAACTACCGCCACTCACCTTCAGAGATCTTTAGCAGACTCACACGGCACCTCAGTTTAGATCTCTGAAAGCTCCTGCCGCGGAAAGCCAACGCCTATAACAGACTCAAAACGGTATACCTTCCCCAGGTATGTTCAGGCATTCTTACAACTCCCTTCGACCGTTTCTGTGAGAGTGGACAATGGAAACAGACAGTTCTACATGAGCCACTCAGGCCCCCTCGGTCTCCTCCTCAGCCTCGCGCACAGCCGCCAACCAGGCTGTCAGGTTGCCCTTTTACAACAGACGACCCACCCGCCTGGTTCTACCAAGCAGAGGGGCAATTCTGACTTGCGGGACTCTCAGACAAGGTACTGCAGGCTGACCTCATCATATCAGCCCTTCCAAGAGACGTATACAAAGGAATAACCTCCTGGCTGAACACACAGACCAACCCAGTCATACTCGGCGAACTCAAGACGAAACTCGTAAGAGCCTACGCCACTCCCATCGCTGAAAGAGCTGCCTATGCCCTCCACCTTGTCACAAACCCGATGCGAGACGCTGACCCGGAGGATGCTTGGGACACAGTGATGGGCCTCCTCCACCTGCCTGATGTAGGCCCCGATGGGAAGAAAATGGAGGTCTGCTTTGGTCGCGAAATATTCCGACGCCTATACCCTCCCCGATGACAAGCTTGTGGAGAAAGCAAAAAAACTAACCATGTCCCACCAAGGCTACGAAGCTCGCCTCCACCCCATCTCCTGTATGCCTAGCAGCAGAGAAAGAAGAAGAAGGAGAGGACCCAACGCTGGAGATCAGCGCAGTGACCCAGAAGAAGACCTCCAACCAGCAGCGGGGCGAAAATTCATGGTGCTACTACAACCGAAGATTCGGAAGGCACTCCAGGAAATGTGAAAGCCCCTGCACCTACCAGCAGTCAAAAAAAGGCAACGGCAGACAAAACCAGACTCAACTCTGGCAGCGGCCTCATCAGAACCACAAGCCGTAGGATTTTACGTCTACAACACAATATCCAGCTGAAGGATGCTGATGGACACTGGGGCAATGCATTCCATATTCCCACCATCAGGAGGAGACTGCAGCCGCGGCCCAGACAGCCCAACCACCTTCGTCGCCGCCAACAGGACCCCATCCGCTCCTACGGCATGAAATCCCTTGAAATCTCCATCTTGGGGCGCAACTACGTCTGGTCCTTCACCATCACAGACGTCAGGGTTCCGCTACTGGGGGCGGACTTCCTGGCGCATAATGGCCTCCTGGTGGGCATGGACTGCAAGCACCTCCTCAACACGGGGACATGCCGTTCTCTACCACTCACAGCGGGCCCAGGCGCCCCCACAATTTGCTCCATCGCCCCCCACAAATACGGTAACCTCCTTCAGGAGTTCCCCGAAGTCTTCAAGCTGGAACTTCGTCAGGTAGCCGGGGCTCCACCCAAAACACAGAATATTCCACCACATCACCACCACGGGGCCCCTGATGCACACAAAGTTCCAACGACTCCCTCCAGACCGCCTTCAGGATGTAAAAAGGGCGTTCTCAGAAATGGAGCGAATGGGGATCTGCTGAAAAGCATTAAGCCCTTGGGCCTCTCTCCTCCACATGGTGCGGAAACCTAACAGCACCTGGAGGCCCTGCAGAGACTACCGAAGACTTAACCTCTCAATGATCCTCGATCATTACCCTGCCAAACATGCAGGGTTTCAAGCTCAACTATCTCACAGCACAGGTATCCAACAACCCTCATTTTTGCACAATGCAACCTTATTTACCCTTTAGGGTTACTGTGGCTGTAAGCAAGTTCGAATTTCTAGTCCTCTTATTTCGCTGTTCTGTAATAGTCAGAGAGTTTGTTCCAACTTGTACCCCACCTATCTTAGACTTATCTGGTTGGTTTTGATTACATATAGCATTATGA
>NC_061098.1:48863469-48998469 GCF_015104395.2 Macrobrachium nipponense | reverse complement strand
CTTTTTCGAAATAAGTGAGAAGTCGTAAGCCATATGAAAAGCAGAGAAGAATATATAAGGAGTCAGAGGCGTTAAGGATAGAACGAAACGATCATGCCCTATTGATAAGGGGAGGAAGGAGCAGGAGTGCTTCTATGATTCTGACAAGAAGAATAGAAAGGGAACTCGATGTGAAAGCTTACCACATCAAACACCTGATCAGCCAGTGTAAGTTCGAGTCTTATTCTCAACCCGAAGGGAGAGAAGTAGAAGGATGGGGATGGGGAAGGAGGAGAGAGCAGTCACTCTCGCATCTTTCTTACCTCTAGAACTGCACACTATAGGCAAGAGATGCAACTTGTCCTCTTGAAGGAACCGGGTAAACAAACACAACTTGTTGAGTATCCACCACAGTTCCAAGAAAAGGGAGTTCAAAGGACCTATGGGCAATTACCCAAAGGAAGAAAGATATAATGTGGTCCTCATCAAACTGCATCTATCTTCCAGGCCGACATATTCTTTGGAGTGTGATGAAAAGGACCAAGCTACTGGCGCTGTGTGCTCTCAGGAAGAGCACACAAGTGACATAGCTATCTGCAGAGGTGAAGTTAACGATCTTGTGGGACTTGAAAGAAGCCATGTCCTTGGACACTTCTCCATTGGTGAGCCTGTAGTGGAGAAAGGAAATCTGACATCCGATGATGGGTGTCAAGTCCCAGCAGGTCCAGCAACCCATCAAGAGGATAAAGTAATGATTGATATGGATTCATCAAAGAACAAAGTCCAAGGCATAGAGAATCATGAAGGAATCGACCCATTCCAATAGAAACCGAATCATTCAGTACCAGAGACGGAGTCGGGACTTGATAACTTGCCTTTGATGGGTGATGCTGAAGACGGTCCATGCAACCCATGTATCCTCTTCTAATGACTCTCATAATGACCCACATATTCCAAACAAAACTAAAAAGCCGTCTAGGGGCCTGATGACCCTGAGATGGCAAGACAAAAAAATTTTTTCATCAGTAGTAGAATCTCAACCAAGGAGAAACAATGCAACTTACGTGAAAAACAAGAACAAGTGTGCAATCGAATAAGAAAGAAGTTAACTTTCATGATTCTGACAGAGAAGTCCCGTTAATGATGCCAACCAAATAGAATGGTTCTAATCCCTGAAATTTACAGAGGACTAGAAGAGAATTTCAGCTATTTCATTGGTGTTCAGCACAAAAAGGCCTCTGCTTGCAATGAAGGCTGAAAGTCTTTAGCCATGTAAAACACAGGGATATACTGCCTGCACAGACCGCTCCTTGACACTGTAAAAGTTGGATCAAGGGGGAACTTTTCTCTATACCCTAACAGTCGCATTGTCAGAGTGAGCAGCGCTGCCAGGTGAGCAGTGCTGTCAGGGAGAGCAGTGGTGTCAAGGAGAGCAGCGGCATCAAGGAGAGAAGAGCAGTATTGTCTTAAAAATCATTCTTAATCATCACAGTTGCCTACAAGGCAATAGCGATGGAGAAGACTACAGACTTCTGTTCTTCCCTGAGGTAAACAGAAAGATGATAATGTGTCTGATGAGATATATCTCCGTCTGGTAAGTCATGCAATGGTAAATGTTGAGCACGCCACATAAACCATACGCAAAAATTTTGAGCTAGGCAGAATACTATGTCTGTGATAGTAGTTAACCCTCGACAGAGGAGAAACAATACTAAGACAAATAGAATCTCAGTGATAAGACAGTACTCTGTCCCTCGCACGATTCTGTAAACTGAATTGCCTGGTAGTACATTCAGGTAGGAATGTTAACCGAAATGAGAGGGAACAAAGTCCTCTTGCTAGGTTATAATGCCAACCTTTTGGTGTTGTGAAACAATACCACTAGTTGTCTCAAAATCAGAACCGGAAACTCATGGAAGGCCCAAAAGTCTGTCCTGAGTTTCAGGTTAATTAAGAGAAGGTACTATTCGTTTTGGTTACATACCCAAGAGCTAACTAACATGTATGCGCCTGTTACTCAGACAGTGCAAAGTGATTACAAAAGCATGTTGCGAGGAGAATATACAAGTATATTCTTAGGACCCTCTTAATCTAGCGCCATTCTAATTCTTCTTCAGTCAAGAAGACAAAAGAATAAGGACTCGAAGCAAACCTCCTTAAATCTTTAATGAAGAGAGGGAAGGAAAAGCTGTCCCAAAGGGAGGCTTCTACTGCAATAGCAGGACACCGAAGACAACTAGTTCATGCCGAACTGGCCATTCCTAACAGGAACACTGGAGCAATGGGGTTCCGCTTCTCGGTGATATCCATCCCGAACAGGTTGAATGTATGTTCGATGAGATCCTAAGATCGAACCATAAACATAGTCTCTTGTATTCAAACTCTGGGGAGTAGACTCTGTAGAGTTCCTTTTATTCCTTCATTCATTCTGGTGTAACCTGTGAAGAAGAGGGGGAAAAAAAGAGGAGGAATGGTTGTTCTCATCCGTTCTTCTCTAACTTGCAGTGATGGCAGCAATGCACAGAGTAGAAAAACTTATTCGCCTCAGCGAAAACGCTTTCTGCAGGAAGAGCAGAGGTTTTCATTCAACCAACGAAGCATTCTCTTCCTACAACAGGTTCATTTGCGCAAAGGTGAGGAAGAGCTGAGTGAAGTTAAACGCACAAAAAGCTGGAGAGAACCTAACACATCTTGCTACATGTCTATTCCCCGCATCAAACTTCACGAAGAGGATTCCCCAGAGAACCTCCTCTAGCTCCTCCAGATGTCTTGTCCCAAGGAACAGTGAAATCAACCTTGGCACCTTAAGAAGAGCCATCCCTGGCTTTCACAGGTGGGTCTGAGTCACCAAAGTAGCTCAGTCCCTTCTCTCGCTCTGCGCCGCTTGTCACGATGGAGAGAAGGCTCCCAATTAATGATTGCAGGTGTGCGACCCCCTTTGGAGGTTGTACACTCAGAGAGACTCGCGAATGAGCACCTGACACAGCCCAAGTTCCATTAGCAGTGCCCTTGGAACTAGAGACGAGAATGAACCTAGGTCTGAACCCTGGGGCTCATGAAACACTAGCTCCAGGGGACAGTGTCATGGTTCCCGCTCCTGAAAGAGCAGGTGAGCTGATGAGAGAACCAACTGCTTCCTCCCCTGGAGAGGATGCAGAGAGAAGCTATCTTCCTCTTCTTAGGTCAGGAAGCCTTCAAAGAGGGAAATAAAAATAAGGCGTTGGGTGACAAAGAAGATGAGCTCTACTGTGACGAGATGACATCACGACTGCAACACCAAGAAATGAGGGTGCTATACTGTAAGTAAGCCTTAGGATTTTTATAATTTATTAGCTTACTTAGGTTAGCTTTTAAGTTCCTCTTTCATTTCTGAAGGCTGTAAAGTTCATTGTTAATTCGGCCTCTTGTTAGTAGGGGTCTCCTCACTCCAGTGGTAAATTTGTTTAGTCCTGTTGACTAATCCTCCCTTTTTCTCCCTTCCATATTTTGGCTCTGCTGAGTTGACTTGAGACCTGATTTCCAAGCTGCAGGCAGTTGGTATCTGCACCTTGACTTGTGAGCCTGCTAGCTCTCTTTGTTCATGGATTTACAGCAAGTCTGAGCTAATATATATCTTCAGCTGGCAGTTTCTCCATATCTTCGCCATTTCATTATTGCCTCTGGTGCAGTACTTGCCAGAGGGGCCTCGCTTGGCGACAGTAAGGCATGTCATCCATTTATTATATAAAGTACTGACCAAGATTACTGGGATCACGGCGTCCATAATTATGATCAAGATGACTGGGATCATGGCTGAGCTGCAGTACTCAGCTGAATTTTCTGATAGAACTCTATAGAGTAATTGTATTGAGATTTGTGGTCCTCGGCCTTTATTGGAGTGCTTTTGGGAGGAGACCTTCATCATTTCATCATTATCCTTTAGAGTGTAAAATTCAGGTTATTCCTTTCTTTTTGTTATTTTCTATTCCTCTCTGGGCCCCCCGTCCTCCTTCATTTGTGTGTGTTGTGCGTAAGTGATTTTGTGATTTAATGTTAATGAAGAGGCCTAGTTATAACTTCTTGTATTTTATTGAATTGTAATATATATTGGCTTTTTTTTATTGTTTTGCTATCCCCTTGAGTTATTCTTGTGCTGCATTTACTTGGGCTTGCTTCCACCTTAGTGGATTGCTGCCTTTTGAACACCTTAGTTTGTGTGTATTTTGATTATTTATGGTCCTGTAGACCTAGTGTGTGTTGTGGTCCAACGAGGCCATTACAAGGAATTGCACTGATCAAGAGCAGAGCGTTTGTTCGGCAAAGCCAAGCACTCGACTTGGTAGATCTGGGCTGGCCGAGCCGAGTTGAGTGAGCTGGACAGATCAACACCACATAGTTATAAGTGGTAATCATCAGTAAAGAAATAACACTTCTTCCCCAATTAAATATTCTCCTTCGAGGCCAAAACTCTCAGAAGAAGAATAAAGGGGAATTTTGTATCTGCTGTCCTACGTGTTCAAACCCTAAGGTCCAAGACACAAAGACAGAACTTGACTATTCATCCATTAGGTGATGGCATGCAGCACCAAGTCCTGTATAAAATCAAACCAGACTGAAGAGCAAACTCTTCTAGGCTGATAAAGGCTCACCTCGCTATACAAGCTCTCATGGTAGCAAGCGCTTAGCAAGTGCTGGAATTCGTAAGAATTCCCGGACTCGGCAAGATTCCTGACTCTTGTAAAGACTATAATCCAGTGAGCCTTGTCTCACCCTTGTGCTTGGCAATAAATAAGTCAAGCACTCGTCGAGCACCAGTGAAACCAATGGATCCTGGAGCTTGGTGAGACTTCTGATTCTTGTAATAAGAAAATCGGGGATGCCTGTCTCGCCCGAGAGTTTGGAAATCACAGAAAACCAAACACTCTGAGTATGCCAGAAATTCCATGTATTTCAAGCACTCAGCGACACTTCCAACTTTTGTTTATGGAAGCCATAAAAGTCCAAAAACACCTGGAGAGTGCCAGAAATTTCAAGGAACTCAAGCGCTCAACGATACTTCCAAATTTTGTCAAACGATCATCAGGGAGGGGTCTCTCTTCAACTTCCATAGAAATCAAGGAGGAACAGACATAAAAACCAGTCCTATATGTGAGCATTTAAGACTGTATTAAGAGTGTAATTCAGCAGAATATGCACTTGAGGCTCCCAAAATGCAAGACCCCACAGGGGACTGCAAATTGGAATCCGCTCAAAGGACAGAAAGAACCAAGGAGAACACAGTCTCCAGGTGTTCTAATCCTAAGAATCGGAACAACAGGTGTTGAGACGGTGGGCAGACGATCCCTCCTCAGCTATGTGGGTGTACGCCTGGTGGGACCCTAAGACCTCACCAGGAACGTAGGCCCCTGACGCTGAATCCTGTGGAGGACTCTCTTCAGGATTGTCTCACTCACCTCACCACCCCTGGTGTCGCCCGAGGAAGTAGAGGGAATAGGGGAAGAGGATTGGATGCTCTCACTCCTCCTCACAAGTCACAGCAGCACTGTCAAAAGGAATGAGCTATGTCTTTTCATCAAACTGGTGCTGGTGACAGCGATGTGGGTCTAGGAGAGTGCGATCACCTTAGCGAGATGCTTTCCTTAAGAGAATGCAGAGGCTCTTGCGGCACTGTAGCAGCACTGGTAGCAGGACTGATAGCAGCGCTGGTAGCAGCAGGAATAAAAGCAGGACTGGTGGCAGGGCTGGTAGCAGGACTGGTAACAGGAATGGTAGCAGCACCGCTGATGGTGAGAACATGCATCGTCCTCACAACACATCCCATTCCCCTTTGAAGCCAAAACCTCGTGTGAAGAGGGTTGTATAGAGGACCTCCTCTTAGTTTCTCCAGATGTCCACTCTCATGATTTGAGTTTGAGCATTTGACATTTGAGCATTTAGGACACTTATTTATGGGATGAGTAGCCTCCTTCCCCAGCTCTCTTGTGCATATACTACACGGCCTGAATCCTTTATTTTTGTCATATTTCACTTCAACACTAAAACTAGCTACATTATCACTTTTTTCCAAACTTAGGGGAAGCAAACTTACTCTTGAATTTAGATTTTCGTTTGCTAAGGAAAAATCACAAGCCTCAAAGTAATTCTCAATCATTTCCTTCAATGAAGGCTTAACATGATTAGTTATTTGTATCAACTGAAGTTTGAACTGATCGTTCATTCCTTCTCCGGTAAAAAACTGAAGTATATTGTCTACAGTAATGCCAAGCTTGTTTACCCTTTCAATTTAACAAATGCACTTTTGAAATGTATTCATAAGGATCCGAAGTGTAATCTAACGTAACTTTATTCTGCTGCGGTGTTTGTAAAGTGTTCGAGTGTATGTTCTCTTACCTGCTTCTTTCTTCTAGATGATTCGTTCTACGATCTGGTTCTATGTTTGACTTTATACTTCTTGTTAATTGGTAGTTCTGGATTAGTAATAATTTCAACAGAGTTTCTTTCCTTACAATTACAAAGAATACAAGTGACAATTACAAAGTTTACAACTTAAGAATCTGGTTAGGATCACTGGCGAAGTCTGGCTTCTTTACTGTACGACTGCAGCTGGTCCTCTCTTCTCTCCTTCTGGCGTTCTGCAATCAGCTACCCCAGGATCACATTTGGCCCAACCTCCTAAGGCGGTGTATGTTCTAGTTCTCCGCCCAAACGGATTCTTGTTCGTGAAGTGGATTCTCCCGTATCTTACCCCATCCCCTTTTAGGTGGGGTTAACATCTTAATTTCTCCTCTTTAAGGCGGAACCTGTTAATTAACATATTAAAACCTCCTCCTGGAGGTGGAGCTTCATTATCGATAGAAGCTGAGTGAGTCTGGGTCAACGATTTTATGGCGGTCTTAAGATTTCTATCGCAACAGAGTTATGGCTGTTGCCGCTTTCCCGTATTGTCAACGTCCTGTGACTATGGTTTGTTACGTCTATGGTTGTTGATAAAATTTGACTCACACACCAAAGCTCAATTCTCTCTCTCTATTTCTCTTTCTCTTTTCCTCTCTCATTATTTTCATTGTAATCTGATTATTCTCTCTTTTCTGTTTTTATGCTACCCTATCTTATATTAATTCTCATAGCTATCATTACATCACTAGGTCGCATACCAAACATTGTCTTCAAAGTTTAAATATATATAAGAAAAATGGATATACTAAGAAATGTTAATGAATACAACAAAATATACATAAAAAAAATTTTTCTCCAACTCTGGAAGAAAGAAATAAGTGTAATAAAAATTGTACAAAAAATCATAGTACAGATAAGCATATCAAATTATAAGTGCATTAAATCATAAGCATAATAAATGAACACTCAGAATACAATATCTGGAAAAGAAAACATTATGTTAGAAATGATGTGGATATTAAATGTCAATTATGGATCATTTCTTGTCATTTCTATCAGTATCCCTCATATCTTTTTGATAATCAAATGCCTCACTATTATGATAAACAAAACAATAGTGACTACTAATATCAGCAGATTTACTAATGATAAAACTGGGGAAATCTGTTGAGTATAAATGTAATAGTCATCAACATAATTCAAGTTTTCAAGTTTCTTTAGTTCTAACTGAGACAATTCAAATTCATCTATTGCATATGTGTATTCTTATATGGCACTTGTTTGTTGAAAAGGTATTCAGAGAAAAGGTGTGGTTCATAGTATAATTGATTTGGTATAACTAACTTACATGGTGTTGCAAAAGACTTAATATTCTCAAATTTCAGTTGGGTGATGACATTAGGACAAGTGACTGTGGCTATAACAGTAACTAATGAAAACACAAAAATGTCTTCATTCACTATAGTTGCTTCAAAAGACTTATTAAATGATTGTGTACACACATCCTTTTCTTGATTTTGTTTTAATATTAACTCTTGTATACAGGGATAATCATTAGTAGTCTTATATAAGTTAGCAATATCACATATATATTCTATTTCCTTCAAAATTACACATTCATTGAATTGTTCATCAGTTAAAAAGGCTAACATTAATCCATGTTTTTCCAGTGGAAAATAAGTACTAAGCCCCTTTCTAATAATGATTTGATTTTCAATATACATAGGAAAGGGATATACAGAAACTAGGACATTTGTTATCTTAGTGTTGAAAAGTAGAACTAAAATAATTCTGTCATGGATTACTTTGGCACTTATCAAGTTATAGTACATAAAAATATCTTCTACTAAAGGTGTGCAATGCTTCTCAATTATATAAAACTTAATAATGTCTTCTAATTCTTTTGGAGTGATTAGTGTTGGGCTCAAAATACCTTTGTAAGCAAGTAAGACAGCAATGAGCATGTCTTCGTGTTCCTGTAACATCATTTCCCTTTCCAGTGCAAAGGAATTTAAAAACTGTATATCTTCTATCTTATTGAGTTCCTTTGTTACATTCTGATTGACTAGATTAATAAAAACTTTCAATTTTTCTATTTCCTCTGCATTTTGATTGCGAGAGCCAATCACTTTATTTATCACTGTACCCCTTGTGACTGCCCACTTTTCCAGTGTGTCTATTCTTTCCTGTTCTTGTTCTACATTTGCTTCTGTAGCAACCCCAAACAATTGATTTAGAGCAGATCTAATGAAGGGTAAGAGGGATCTTTTGGACCTTGTTCTCAGTGTGTTATCTATGGTCAAGCTTAACTTTTCCAATAATGACATGGCACTGTTATTATCACCCTTCTGTAGGATTGCTTTAATACCATTTTGGATTTCTCTCAGTTCACTTTCACGTTTGAGCACTGTGGAGATATCTATACTAACTTTTCCTAGGTCCTTGATCATTTTGACTTTCCCGTGTCTTTAACAGGGCACCTTTTCTTATCTTCACCTCTGAAGAGATGATTCCAATCATAACTAGTTTGCCTATGCAAAAATTAGATTTATTCAGATTTTCTATATATATATATATAATAATATATATATATATATATATATATATATATATATATAGACACATAAATTTCACTATGTACATCATAGTTATGATATTTTCAGTTCAACACTATTTATATATAGATTTACACACATTTTTACCTCTTTCTGTTTCTTAGATCATACCTTGTTTGTAATTGGATTTTCTACAGTATTTATCATTCCTTATGTTATCTATATCTTTAGTAGACCATGGATCTGTTTTCACTACCTTTATATGATTCCAGTGAACTACCTTTTCCTTTACATAGCTTTCATTTATTACTCTATATTTGCTCAATTTTAACACTTCTATTACTCTAAATGGCCCAGTGAATTTGGGAGAAACCTTTACATTTGGACCTTCTGGTACATGATTATGAACATAAATTTGAGTATCCACTGTAATGTCTGATTTAGTGGTATTTTTGTTATAGTATTTTGCTTGAGTCTTATGTACGTCTTTTAGTCTAGCTCTTGTCTGCATGATAGTCTCGTAAGTACGTCTGGTTTTCCATGCAACATAGTCATCATAGTTATAAGTATGTCTGGGTGGTGTTGCATCATCTAACAATGTATTTGGCATTCTTTACTGATAGCCATATAGCAAATAATGTGGAGATTCTCCTATTGTCTCATTTACAGTATTATTCAATGTGAACTGTACGTCTTCAAGAGTTAAGTCCCAATCATCTGTATGTGGTGTTAATAAAGTTTTCAGGAAATCCTTTATTTTACGAATAGTTCGTTTTACTGCTCCATTTGAGCTGGGTTTATAAGCTGTTATTTGACATTTTTTTATTTCATAAAATTCACATATTCTCTTTAAGAGCTCACTAGTAAATTCAGCTGCATTATCAGATAGAAGAACTTAAAGACATGAATGTCTGGTTATAATTCTAGTTTTAAGAGCTTCGGCTACTGTAGCTGCATCTCTGTCTTTTACTGGTATGATTTCTACATATCTAGTTAGATAGTCTAGGAAGACTAATATTTGTTTGTTTCCTCTAATAGTTGTTGGAAATGGACCCAAAAAGTCCATAGTTACTACTTGAAATGGATTTAATTCTGATGGATATTTTTCAAGTGGAGCTTTTGGATTTACGTTACCTTTATGTTGGTTGCAAACTACGCAATTTTGTACAAAATTCTTGGCATCTTCACTACAATGTGCCCAAAAATAATTTCTGGTTATGATTCTAGTTGTCTTTTTAATTCCTGGATGCCCTGCCAACTTATATGCGTGTGTTAGTTCTAAAACTTCTCTGGTTAGAGTTTTTGGGATACATAGTAGAGAACAACGATTTTTCTACGTCGGTATTTTATACAACAAACCATTTATTAACTGAAATTTTTTTTTGAAGGATTCATCTATTAATAGCTGTCCTACTATTTGTCTAATTTCTGGATCTTTTCCTTGTTGTATTTTCACTCTTTAAATCTAAATCTAAATCTACAACTTTATGTTTCTTCTTAAGATCTGGATAATGCATCCACCAAACTGTTAAATTTCCCTGGAATATATCTGAACTCTGAAGTAATCTCTAATACACTAAGGAACCATCTATTGAATTTCATATTGTTAGTGAAAGTTCTCTTTTTAAACAAATCACAAATGGGTTTGTGATCAGTGAGCACATTAACTTTATGACCTAAATGTATGTGTCTAAATTTCTTTAAACCCCAAAATAAAGCTAAACACTCTCTTTCTGCTGTACTATAGTGGTTTGCCGCTGGGTTTAAAACTCTACTACTAACTATTTCAAGGCCAATGACACCCTCCTTTTTTAATATAACTAATGAACTAGGCTCTTGATTAATGTGAAACCGAAACCACCAGAGTTTGAGACACCGACCTAATTAAGAAAAATGGATTCAAGCATCTACTCCGCATTATTGTCTTACTTTATATCGAGAAATGTCATCTCATTTTTGTGGCATGGTGAGAACGGAAATTAAGACCTGTCAACTAGGCGCAGAAAGACGTGTGTCGACCATGACGTGGGGCCCCCGTGACGTTTACAACTGCCACGCCCCCGTTTCTGTACGGTTATGAAATAATATATAATTTGTAGTGAATTATACTGTTCTTTAATGGAATCTAAAATACCGATTGGTTATTATGTTTGAATAAACTCATTTTTAGCTTCACTTGTGTTTATTATTTAATTAATATGTAATTCTTACGAAAAAGAAGACAGAAAATAAAAATCTCGGATGGCAGTCAGAAAATCAGAGAGGTGATCGTGCTAGGGAAGGTACACGTCTGTTAGATACAGGCATTGACAAGGGCTCCTGCTGACACCTTGCTTACTGCCTACTATTGATATTTTATATCATGTCTAGAATGCTTCACCATTGTCCACAAGGTTGTCGTAAAACTTTTGTGTTGCGACTCTTAACATACTACAAGAGGGAAGAAGACAATAATAAACTGAAGATTGGATTGAATAGGTTAGTATCATGTCATGTTTAATGGCGTACCATCACGGACATGTATATTTGAATATTATGCATTGTCAGATTCTCTCTCTCTCTCTCTCTCTTTATATATATATATATATATATATATATATATATATATATATATTTTTATAATATATATATCATATATACAATATGTTATACATTTATATATATATTATAATATATATATATATATGTATTATTAGATATGTAGATATATATATAGATGTTATAATTTATATTATTATATATAATAATATAATATTAGATGGATGTTAATATATATTATTATTATGATCTATTATATATATATATATTATATATATTATTATAATATATCGAAATCCCATCTTGTGAAATACTCTCCAAAACAAAGTTTCCGATATGCCTTTCAGGTAATATTCCTTCCTTCTTGAGTTCTCTTGTCAGAGTAGTAATTGTAAAGGTATCCTTTGATAAGAACTTGCTGTGAACATATCGACGAATTGTACCGATGGTAAAAGAGTCGATCACATCTTCAGCTAGCTGTGTGGAATGAGACTGTACTGAATCTGATGAGGGCGGTGCTAATAGTGATGGTGACGGAGCTCTTGATAGTGCTGGCGATGAGGGTGTTGATGATAATGGGACTGTGATGGTGGTGGAGTTGGTTGTCCTGCAATTGGCCGTGAATGTATGGTGCGCCTGAACATCTGACGAACGGCATTCCTTGTCATATCCGTGACATCAGCAACTCGGTCATACGGTCTGTTAGGGTAAAAAAATATTTGTCCTCGTGTAATTATCTATTGAAAAATTTCTCTCTTTATCTCTTTATATATTTTTTACCCAAACAGACCGTATGACCGAGTTGCTGATGTCACGGATATGACAAGGAATGCCGTTCGTCAGATGTTCAAGCGCACCATACATTCACGGCCAATTGCAGGACAACCAACTCCACCACCGTCACAGTCCCATTACCATCACCACCCTCATCGCCAGCACTATCAAGAGCTCCATCGCCATCACTATTAGCACCGCCCTCATCAGATTCAGTACAGTCTCATTCCACACAGCCAGCTGAAGATGTGATCGACTCTTTTACCATCGGTACAATTCGTCGATATGTTCACAGCAAGTTCTTATCAAAGGATACCTTTACAATTACTACTCTGACAAGAGAACTCAAGAAGGAAGGAATATTACCTGAAGGCAAATCGGAAACTTTGTTTTGGAGAGTATTTCACAAGATGAGATTTCGATATATACGTATATACTTATATACTAATATATAATATAGATATTAATATATATGATAGTAATATATATATATATATAAAGAGAGAGAGAGAGAGAGAGAGAGAATCTGATAATGCATAATATTCAAATATACATGTCCGTGATGGTACGCCATTAAACATGACATGATACTAACCTATTCAATCCAATCTTCAGTTTATTATTGTCTTCTTCCCTAGTTGCCTAGTTGCCAGGTCTTAATTTCCGTTCTCACCATGCCACAAAAATGAGATGACATTTCTC
Source organism: Macrobrachium nipponense (assembly GCF_015104395.2). NCBI lineage: Eukaryota > Metazoa > Arthropoda > Malacostraca > Decapoda > Palaemonidae > Macrobrachium > Macrobrachium nipponense. Next base: position 48,985,546 of record NC_061098.1, on the reverse strand, counting down.
GATATAAAGTAAGACAATCATGCGGAGTAGATGCTTGAATCCATTTTTCTTAATTAGGTCGGTGTCTCAAACTCTGGTGGTTTCGGTTTCACATTAATCAGGAACCTAGTTCATTAGTTATATAAAAAAAGGAGGGTGTCATGGGCCTTGAAATAGATAGTAGCATAGTATACTGCCCTCATTCTCGTTTTGGCCTTTTGTAACAATACAGCGTCTAGCCCTGTACTCGAGGCATTACAAGCTAAATAAAAATCTTTTGAAAAATCTGGATAGACCAAAACAGGGTTCCTAGTCATTTTGCTCTTTAATGTTTGAAAAGCTGTTTCTTGTTCATTCTTCCATTCATATCTAACATCCTTTTTGGTTAGTTCTGTCAAAGGTTTGGCGATAGTAGCAAATCCTTTTATAAAAGGCCAATAATATCCGACCATCCCCAGGAATAAATTATTGCCTTTATTTTACCGGCTTGCATGTGCAGTCCGTGTTCACTAATTACATGACCCAAGTATTCTAATGACTTCACAGGAACTGACATTTCTTCAATTTAATTTTTAGTCTTGCAATTCTTAATCTTTCTATGACCAATTCTAATGTTTTGAGATGGCTTTCTAATTTTTACTAAAAATGATTACATCGTCTAAATATACTGCAACATTTTCTATATCTCCTAGAATTTGTAACATTAATCTAGCAAACGTTAAAGGAGCTGATGTGAGTCCAAATGGCATTACTTCAAACTGTAAATGTTCTTTATGTGTGCTGAAGGCTGTGAATTGTTTGGATTCTTCATCCAGAGGTACTTGCCAATATCCACTAAGCAGATCTAAGGATGAAAATATTTTGGCGCCTCCTAATTGAGCTAACATATCTTGAATTACTGGCATCAGCACTCTATCTAGAACTGTGTTGGAGTTTAACTTTCTTTCTGTAATTTATTACAAGTCTCCAACTGCCATCTTTCTTTGGAACAAGCAAAAATGGAGAATTATATGGAGATTTGGAGGGAATTATTACTCCATCTCTTTTCATTTCCTCTATCAAATTATCAAATATGGGTCTGGCTTATTGGTAATCTGTAATTAGGAATAAAAAATGGATTGGCTACATAATCTAACAAAATCTTATGTTGTAGGACATTTGTTCTTCCTAGTTTATCTCCTTCTACAGCTATTACATTTCTGTATTTCTCTGCCACCTGAATTATCTTGTTTCTATTTTCTGGGAAATTTGTTTTATTTACTTCCTGATTTATTTGAGAGTTTTGGCCATTTATAGAGAAAAAGGCTTTTTCTTCTACTGTTAGTAAAAGATTGTTGATAGGTATTCCTATGCAAAAGACAAAGCCTGCGTAAAGTGTTAGTTTTTTATCTGAATAGTTTTGGACATAAGCGTCACAATTATCACCATTCATGTGGACTAGTGAATTATCCATTAAATTTGCAGATAAAGCGTTGTCCTTACAGTCCCTTTGTAAGTTTAGGTGCAGTATTTAAGTGTAGTCATGAGAGTAGGATATATTTTTTTAGAGATAAAATTGTAAAAACTTCATTGGGCCTAATTTAGTCGTCCTTGCGTAGGGGCTGGGAGCTGTCCCTTCAGGTGGGCCTATAAGCCAATAATATCCGGCAATTACCGGTGCATATTGTCGTCGAAGTATTCACGACAGTATAATGCATTGTTGTATATATCCTATGGACTAAGCTAAAGAAACTTAAGGCTTGAGTATACTCTGAATATATTGCGTTAATCTTTAATTAATAAACTAATTCTTCGATTATTAATCTTCATTAAAGCCACCTGCAAAATCCTATATACAGCCCGTGCAGGACTTGAACCTGCGACCTTCAGTGAGTTTCAACAGAATTGCTGACGCTCTACCAACTGAGCTAACGGACATGACAGGAAGACGGGGATTAATAGGGTACATAATATTAGGGGATTAGTAAAATACACATTTTAAGGAAAAGGGTGAAATGTTTATGACTGTAACTCTATATAAAAAAAAATTCTTCATCGATTATGGTATAATTTTAGGATAAAATTTTATAAGTTGCCAATATTCCCAACTGGAAAACTGAATGGTTTTTCAGGCATATTTTCACGAGTTTTGGACGAACTTGATGACGATTTTGTACGGACACAAATCAGCACCAAAATTTGAGAAAACACGCAAAAATACTTCGGAAAAAGTTTCGTTATCATAATGTGTAATTACTCATATACGTATTCACAAACAGCTCGGCACTGACAATTAGAAAGTGTTTACGCTGGGCATAACAATACAATCCGCAATGTTCTAACACCTGGGGTCTGTATGGCTTCGGCTTCATTTTTGAGAGAATAACTGGCAATAATTTAAATCAAAATTTAATTCAGAGAAGTTCACCTGCATTATGCTTGACTGTACATTAATATATTTATCTGTTGATATGTTATCCCGTTCAAAAATCCCTTAATAAGTAAAAATTAATAAATAAAAGCATTAGACGATGAACTGATTCACAATAACGCCAGGAATCAAAGCTAAACATAAGCCTTTCCGGTGCATCCTTGCATATGATACTGTGTTCATTTCTGCCCCATTTTAGTATATTTTCCCCTACGAAGATCGCATGGACGTCCGTTTTCTAATTCTATGAAGCTTAAATTGCAATCAATACAAGGTTGCATAAAGATTGCATAACGTTATGAATAGTTAAAAATCCCTTGACTTTTAGTAAGGATTTAATCTTTTATCCTAAGTAATAGGAAAAATATCCTTCATAGGATATTATAGACAACTCTGAATGTAATGCGTTAATCTTTAATTAGTAAAATCAATTCCTCTATTATTAGTTTCATTAAAGCCAGTAAAATCAATTCTTCTATTATTAGTTTCATTAAAGCCAGTAAAATCAATTCTTCTATTATTAGTTTCATTAAAGCCACCTGCAAAATCAAATATATATAGCCCGTGCAGGACTTGAACCTGCGACCTTCAGTAAGTTTCACCAGCATTGCTGACGCTCTACCAACTGAGCTAACGGACATGATTATGTGACTGGGTTTAGTAGGGTACATATTGTTAGCGGAATAGTAAAAGAATGAAATGTCTAGTGGTTATGACTGTAACTGTATAAAAAAAAAAAATCTTCATCGATAATCATAGAATCCCCCCCCCCCCCACATATACCTAATCAGTCCAGCTGCCAAAATCCACCCTCAATCATACTTTCTTCTTTACACAACAAATACAGCAGGACAATTGACCTCCACCTATACAAAACAAAACAAAAAACAAAACACATGTACTTACCAATCAATCCTATTACTCCGAGTTATCCTGTGCTGTCCACTGGTCGAGGTCACAAGAGATACCAACAACAACAACCAAGGACCATAACCCAATAACAACAACAACACAACAACCAAGGACAACAACAATCAAGGATCACAACCACAACTCGACACAACAACAAAACAACAAAAAAGGAACAATCACAACCCAAGACAACTGCACAAACCACAAGCAACACAAAAAAAAACACAAATAAAGGCAACACAACCCCACCAACTACACTAAGACATCACAGCAGCTACAAAGACAACAGCACAGCCACAACAACTCTAAGCAAACAACACCAACTTAACAACAAACAAAAGCAAATCAACAAAACACAACTCAAACAAACAACAGCACCAGCAGACAGCCCAGAACTTACAAACAGCCCATTCAGTCATTAACTATCCATACAGCAATTACTCTCTCCTCTCTCTCTCTCACTCTCTTCTCTCTCTCTACCTCTCTCTCTCACACACAACACCCACACACACAGATGTTGTCAAATGGAACTCCATAACTCCTCCATATTTCCTCCCCTGTTACATTTGACAATATCTCCTTTCACTCACAACACCCACACTAAATAGCCTTCCGCAACACCCACGGATGCTCAGATGCAAGTCCCCTGGATCTCGTTTGAGGGCCCTCATACACACTCTCAGTTACACCGCCATCAACTTCTCCCAGATCACTTCCAATCAGACTACCATTACCGTCTCCCTCACTACCATCCCCCCAAATCCCATTCACTATCTCATCTACCCCTTCTAACTCTTGTCCGAACATCTCTCGTAACTCTGCCACCAAATCACTTACCTCATTTACACTCCTGCCAAACTCCCGAAGAGACTCATTCATACTGCCAACTACATCCTTACCACCTGATTCCCTTCCTGGTGAAACTTCACTAAACCCTGACAATTCAAACCCACACACGCTACACGTATCATTCTTCCCCTCAAAGTCATCTGTATTACAAGCCTTATCCACCATTTTCACCCTAACACTAACCCCTCTATCATGCAGTTCACGTTTCTCCCTTCCATTCCCTTTCCTTACCTTCTTCCGCTTTCTTCCATACTCAACCAACACTAACTGCCGATCTTCCAGACCCATTTGCTCACTGATGCTCAGCTCATATTTATTCACCCCCAACCACTCACTCATCACATTCTCCTGAACATACTGCCGCACACTAGAGGACCCACCCAACTGAATCCCCTTTTCACTTAGTTTCCCGAATTCCCAGCCTGACTCATCCTCTTTCGCCTACACACACTCGCCACGTGACCTTCCATTCCACATTCAACACATTTCGCACAGTGTTCTTTACATATCCTAGCATAATGCCCGTTCTTCCCACAGTTGCGGCAAACTATGTTCATAAGGGTACCCCGACATCCACTAACTATGTCCCCTGCCTGTCCACACCTATAACATTTAATATCCCTATCTTTCTTACACTCACTCACCAAATGCCCTGTTTGCCCACACCCAAAGCATGCTCCTAACGCCCAACGACATTCATTCTTCCTGTGTCCTGGCTTACCACATCTATAACACTGATCTCCTCGCTCACGACTAACTGACCCTACTCTTCCAACACTCGCACTCCTATCTCTTTTAGGGCTAACTACACTCACATTACTTGCCCTACCACTCGCTCTGCCATTCGCCTCGACCCTTCCAAAACTGCCTCCCTATAGCTTCTAAATTCTGGTACAACCTCAGCTACTTCAATTCTAACACTAACACTTATACTCTCTTTCATACTCCTATCTAACTCGTAACCCTCTACTATTTCTAAAATGTCGTTCCATGTTAACCTTTCATTCGTCCATCGCATTTTCTCCTTACATTTCAGATTTATAAACTCATATACACTCTCTGGTACAGTCGCCAACAACTTTCGCACTAACTCCTTACACTCATTTATCACTTTGTCCCCAAACTTTTTCCTGGCCAATGTTTCTAACCTACAGACATACATCGACAACGACTCACCAACATTCATTCTTGCCTCTTCAAAATCTTGCTTTCTCCTATATCTAACGCTACTCTTTATCCTCTTTGCCTGTTCTACAATCCTAGCTTTTACACTCTCATACGGCACATTCCCTACATTCATAATTACCCTATACATATTCAACAAAAATCCCGTCAAAAAGCTACCTAACTCTCTTGCCCAGACTCTCTTGTTATCCCCATACTTTGCCTCACAATACCTCTCATATTCCTTAAAAAAGTCCCCTATCTCCCTACTACCATATTCCTCGTATTGTGCACACCGGGGTACCTCTCTCATATATGCAGCCTTTCGTACTTCCCGCTCACTCTCAGTCTCACTTTTGCTACTTCCATTCTGACCCCTCTTTCCCTCTTCCGAATACAGCGAATCCACTTCCATACTCATGTCCATACCCCTGACTACGCTCTTCTTACCCTTCTTCTTTCTACTCCTTACCTGTTTACCACTCACCGCTTAGTCCAAATCAACCTCTCAGCCCACTTTCCCCAAAATAAATGTATTCTGAACCTAGTTCTCATCCTCGTCCATCACCCAAAATTAACTGAATCTTTCTTCACCCCTTAGTCTTCTTCTTTTCCTCAAGCCACATTCTTATTCTTGTCCTCAGGTTTATCCTTATCCTGTTGTCTTCCCCTTCTTCCCCCGTTACCTGATCACAACCAAATCACCTTCGTCACTCGTACTCTCATCCACTCACTCTTTCGCTTCTTTTACCACTCCTGGCCCGTCACAAGACCCAGTAGGCCTACCTCCTACAGCTCCCTCTCCCACGATTTTCTTCATCATTTCCTGCATCATCTCTTACACTGCATTCATCATTACCCCGAATTTTTCGTCCATTTTCTCAACCATTCTCTCTTCCGCTCCTTTCACCTCTTCTTTCATTTCCACTTTCGCACTCCTTAGCATTCCTCTCATTTCCTCTAACTCGCTCTTCAGCTCCTCACACTCTACCCTCAACCTCTCATTCTCCACTTCCAACCTTCCCTTAGCTTCCCTCGCCAACCGTAACTCCTCCTTCAGCCTCTCTATCTCCTTCAACCCTTCCATCCTCACTTATCCACCAATCACACAGCTCAATACCCAATTGCCCTGCAGCTGCCGCACAAAAAGTCCCTGTTTGGGCGCCAAAAAATAATGTGGCGGAATCACAAGCTCCAAAAACAAGCTGCAGAATCCCCCCCCCCCCCCCCCACACATATACCTAATCAGTCCAGCTGCCAAAATCCACCCTCAATCATACTTTCTTCTTTACACAACAAATACAGCAGGACAATTGACCTCCACCTATACAAAACAAAACAAAAAACAAAACACATGTACTTACTAATCAATCCTGTTACTCGGGCTATCCTGTGCTGTCCACTGGTCGAGGTCACAAGAGATACCAACAACAACAACCAAGGACCATAACCCAATAACAACAACAACACAACAACAATCAAGGATCACAACCACAACTCGACACAACAACAAAACTCAACAACACAACAACAAAAAAGGAACAATCACAACCCAAGACCACTGCACAAACCACTAGCAACACAAAAAAAACAACACAAATAAAGGCAACACAACCCCACCAACTACACTAAGACATCACAGCAGCTACAAAGACAACAGCACAGCCACAACAACTCTAAGCAAACAACACAATCTTAACAACAAACAACAACAAATCAACAAAACACAACTCAAACAATCTCAATGCCTTCACCAGACTGCTAAGACTAATATCTCTCACGGCTTCTGACTAAAGACTGACTGAAAAACTCACTCAAAACACAACTCTAACAAACAACAGCACCAGCAGACAGCCCAGAACTTACCAACAGCCAATTCAGTCATTAACTATCCATACAGCAATTACTCTCTCTCTCTCTCTCGCTCACACACACACACACAGACGTTGTCAAATGGAACTCCATAACTCCTCCATAATCCGTGTAACATAGCTGATAGATAAGTTTCTTAAGCTCGACCAGACGCTCACTATCGTGTCCCACTTCTAAAATCTAAATTTTTAAATGGCAAGGAGTAACAGGTCAGGGCTGCGCCTTAATTCAAAACTTATGTCTCATATTTCTGTATCCCACAATCATGAAATCATTCTTTTCAACATTTCTGAACCATAAACACAATATTCTATTACTATCTACCTCATTAAGACCAAGATTATTAAATTTAAATGCCTAAAAGATATCAAAATCAAAACGATCAAGTAAACAGCAAAAGCAATTTTTTTAGTTCAATGTTGGTACAGGATATATGGTCTGATTATGACTTGCCTTCACACTTTGTGGAAGACAAAAACTGGATTTAGCACCCAATATAAAATTTATGCCGCTAATCTCATCATCATTAGAGGTTCAAAATTCAACAGCCACAACATAACCTCTATCCTTAAAGCCTTCAACAACCTTACTCAAAAGAGAAAGCTTTAAATTTATATTAATGCAGGGTAGACATAGTGCCTCAATCGTTTTAAAAATGTTGCCAAATTTGAGTTTAGCTTTTGCTAATCTAGTGGTATATTGTTGAGATGTGTTTATACCATCATAAGTCAAGGAAATCAATTCTCTAAACGTTTTCAATCCAAGTTAAGCAACAAAGCAGTAGAAATGAAGTTACATTGACAGCCACTATCCTTCAAATGTACTGGGAAATGTAGGCAAAACTGAGTCAAAATCAGAATATCCGTGAAAGGCCGCTGTTATGGATAACATACTACTAGAGACATAACAATTTTTAAAGTAATTTGTATTTTTCCTAACTATACAAACCTGAAGTCCTTTGCAATGGGATATACTTGCAGCGTAGAAGCTGGATACAGTTGTAAAATCTTTAGCAAGGAGGTTAGGCAGTAACTACCGCCCAGTAGCTGCCCGGACGAAAACATTATAATTGTAATGGGAAAAATATTCCTTTAATTATTAGTGATTTATTTAGGAATTGATTCATCATCCTCCTCTAATATCTTTACACTGCTGTTGTAAAAGTGATTGGAACTGTGAAATGTTTTCATTTTTTGTGTGAGCTTAGAGTGCGTAGCAGTGTAGCCAGTCCCTTGTTTTGTTTTTTCTTTCGCTCTGTGTATGGGAACGCTGCCCTGAATCTTTCGTCTGCATTTTGGTAACACTAAGGCCGGCCACACACGTGCAGTTTTAACTGACAGTTATAACTAATTGTTCAGTTATAACTGACAGTTAAAACTGCACGTGTGTGGGTATCTCAGTTGCTTATTTCGTCAGTTCAACAAAACTGTACTGTTAAACTGAGACAAATGCAATGTTCCATATTTTTAACTGAAAGGAGTAACTGAACTGAGCGTGTGTGGGGGGATTCGTAACTGTATAGTTCTCAACTTCTCATTTCTACAGGTGGTAGCGGTGAGTGCAGTTTGTTGAGATAGCACATAAACAAAGTGAAAGCAACTTTTGGTACACTGTTTCAGTCATGCGCAAATAATTGAGAAAATCAATTGGTTCTTCACTTAATTCCTTTAATAATTTAATATCAGAACATTGATTTCGCCTCAGTAACCACCTTTTGCACCATTGTTTACGCTTTTTAGTTTTATTTTTTCTATTTGTTTGTAGCATTACAAAGAATACACCGAGAGCGGCAAGATCGTACTTCTCGGAATCCATGGTAAAAACTGAGGGATTGAACTGTGTGTGTGTGTGCATTTCATTTTTAACTGACGTCAGTTTAAACTGTGTCAGTTATAACTGGACAGTCATAACTGTCAGTTAAAACTGCACGTGTATGGCCGGCTTTAAGGAACATGTAATGATGTAAGGATCACAAATGCTTTCATGTTACGAGGACGTCAACCGGTCCATCCTTCATTTTGGCTATATTACCAAATTATTAATACAAATGATTATCTATCCCTTGCAAGGTATGCTTTTAAAGTCGTAATATTACCGTTAGTTCATTAGTTGGAAGATCACTATCATGAAAGATAGTGCAGTTACATGCCCAGTCAAATGTGATTGCAACCCCTTAACTTGGAAAATTTTCATTGTTGTGAAAGATGCTTCACGTTCATTAGTTGTCATGAAATTTTGCTGTGTTAGTTTTGAGTTGTAACTTAGGGTTTGATAGGGTTGTAAAACGTTAAACAAAATAGTCATAGAGTTTTGTTTGTTTAAAGTTTTTTGCAAATACCATGTACGATCAACGTGTACAACCCCAAAAAACGTACATTATAATGCGTCCTGAGATCGGAGATGGGCATCAGTCGCTACTTGCTGTTGGTGAGAAACGGAGCTAAAGGCCTCTACTCTCCTTTCGAAGTAAGTATTTTCTCCAAAGTTAGAAATTAAGGCCAAATTTTAAGATTTAAACAGAAGGTAGTGAAATGGTGGTACAAGGCAGTCCAAATCTCACCAAAACGCGTTCAACATTTTTACTTACAACTCGAAATATTTAGAAGATTGACGCCATCTCGATGTTTACAGAGTCGCTTGTGTCAATAAACTTCCCATTTCCTGTGATAAATTCGCACACCACTTGCACCCTAACCGGCTTGTTTGTTAGTAAAAAACTGTTTTGGTAGAAGAAGACGACGAAGCGTGCACTTGGATAATTTTTTAAATAAATAGTAAAACATCAATATTTTACATATTTATGAAGATTAATTTGAAAATATTCGTTATTGAAAAAGTAACTCGATTCTGACTCAAATTTAAGTAATTATTTTTTGGAATTAGAACGTTCGTGTAACTTGTAAGTCCTGTATTATGACGTCACGACATCTTGGCTTTCGTACCTATTGTAAATAATTGCTTTACTCAACTTTTTTGCAGAACAGTTTACCAGTTATTCATGCAGATTATCAGCTATTCATGTAATTGTTATAATCGTAATGCGCATATATATCTTTATTACAGTAGTACCTCGAGATACGAAATTAATCCATTCCGAGGCGCCCTTCGTATCATGAGGTTTTTGTATCTTGGACCACATGTTACATGTAAAATGGCTAATCCGTTCCAAGCCCTCCAAAAACACCCCAGTAAATTTCGTAATAAAGCTAAATTGACCTATAAACAATGAAATACTACAACAATTTGGACCATTCAATACCTAAATTAATAAAAAAAGCAAAATAGAACCTGTTAATAAAGTGTATATTAGTGTACATGGTAACAAGAAATATACTGTATGTAAAATGTGGAAGCTTACCTTTCGAGTGAGGCTATCTCCAAAAGTGGCGGCGGAGGAGGAGGAGGACAAACGGCAGATACGTATGTACGTACGTACACTTTAAAAAATATGCATACATAACTATCCAAGGAAGATCGCTTCTGCCTACTTTTCACAATGTTCCTGTGTGACCCTTTTTGGGGGGTGTCTTCTACAAATGATTGCACTTTATGAAAAGCGGCTTTAATTTCTGCCGGGTTTTTTTTTTTCTTTCTTTCTTTTTTGATTTGTAACCCTTTTTTTTACTTTTTTTTTTACTTTACGTAGGTTTTTTTTTTTTTTTTTTTTTTTTTACAGAATTTCAACTTTCTGTTTTTTATCACTTGGTTCTTTTTTTGCACTTCATGGCTGTTGGCCCTGGTGTCCATCAAAACCCTGTTCAACCAAATGCTCTCTCTGCAACTGATTTGGGTACTGAAATTTCGGCTGCTGACCTTCAACATAAACTGAAGTGCCTTGATTATACTGGTATGCATGTTGTAAATGGTTGGTCAACACCCTCTGTTCAGCAGGGAGTGGAGATTCTACCAACCTTGCAAAGTTTCCAGTTTCCCATGAGAGAGACCTTGATCACTTATCCCATGTGAGAGATCTTGGTCACTTATCCCACGAGAGAGATCTTGGTCAATCATATCATATATGTCGTCACTCAAGAGGTGCTCTTCTTTTTCCATTTTCTGTGAAAAGATATGAGAAATTTTTTTTTTAAATACACATTGACAATCCCGAAAACGAATACCGCGTGCGTACTATAACAATGCTGGTACTGAGTGGCCGAGGCACGCCACCACGTGTACATAGTAGATGCATGATGGGAGGGACGCTGGCCAATAGGAGAGAAGGATCTCATGGCCGTGACTAGCATCAGGAACCAATGGGAGAGCAGGAGGATGGTGGCGAGTCTACTAGTACTAAGATGGCGGTGCGCGGCGCGAGTTTCAAAATTGTTATCCGGGCGAATCTCGGACTTTCAGAAACCTTTCGTATCTTGAAAACTTTTTGTATGTAGAGCCGGTAAATTTTTCGTATTGGCTTTCGTATCTCGAGTTTTTCGTAAGTTGAGCCTTTCATATCTCGAGGTACCTCTGTATTTACTATTTGGATATATGAAGATGTTTTACAGCCGGATTATCACCATAGTATGACGCAATCGTTTTCGGTCCCTGGGCCTCTGTTTTCGCACCATAAGAAATTATGGGGCCAAATTTGCAATGACCAGAAAGTCGTTAAAAGAGGAAAGTTAGCATTGAGGGGCATATGTTTTGATTGAGAAAAATACAAATTTATTCAATAGCTAGCTTGTAAAATATACTTTATTACAAAAATTATTGACAATTAAGCAGCATACCTACTATGGGTTTCAGCGACAGTACAAGCACGTTTTTGGGCAATACCTATTTCTGTAACGAACACTCGTATCAGAACGAGATTTTGCTATAGTGCATTACACCCAGTGCCGTAATTTATAAGGGTATCGTGAATCACTAATCGTAAAGAATAACGACACTTGCCCTTGTACCAAGAGACAAAAACTCCATTATGCAGAAATGGATACGAACACGCGTACAAAGCTCCACCTACCCTCTCCCCCCCCCCCTCCACCACCACCCCTTTCCTTCTTCGTTCCTTCGCCCTTTCTCTCTCTCTCTCTCTCTCTCTTCTCTTCTCTCTCTCTCTCTCTCTCTCTCTCTGTTGCCATTCGGTATGTGTTGACCCTCCAAACTGGGTATAAGACTACACACAAAACGTTGAAATTGGTGAAATTAGGCTATGTATTGAAAGTATATATACATAAATATTAAAGCAATTTTATCATTATTGTATTACTATGACAACTAGAATTCATGGAAACAGTTTATAATAATGAAACGGCGTATGTGTGAAGCCTCCACTAATGTGGCAACAATGATTTTGCCATTCTTAGCATGCAAACATTAAAGGTTACATTTATTTCAGGCATACGGTTATTAAAGAAATTCAAAATACTAATATAGACTGAAATCAATGAAAAGTGCTAGCAAAAACAAAAAAGCAAAAAAAATATATATAATCCACTTATCCGTAGTCGTTCCTCTATGGTTTTCGGCAGCCAGATGTACGAAAACGTTAGAAACATTGGATTGTATCTACTTTAGAAATATCTGTAATTTTTCGGGGTAATTTGGTTGCAAAAAAGGGATACATGAACTAAATTAAAATTTTTAAATAACAAAGTAAAGTTGAACTAAATAACTGTGTTTGTGGCGCGCGCGCTTAAGAACCAGGAACAGCAACTTGTTTAAAGTGCAATGTGGAGTGAATTGAGACCAAAATGTGTATAATAACAATCAAATAAGCACCGTGGAGTTTCAGTTGTGATGGCAGTAAGGATAAAAACCACTGATTACAAGGTAAAAATGAATTCAGTTCAAACCATGACCCCGGGAATAAAAAGTTTCATACTTTCAGTAATATAGGCAACAAAATGTTGTTTTATTGTGCTGATTACAACTGCAATCTTGAGTAAGATCAATAAACGTTACATATAAACGCTAACATTGTTCAAATGAGTGCTGGGAAGACTGGGAAAGATGGTTGTCGTCACTGATCAGAACCTGTACATCCACACGGTAGCCACCATATTGGATTTCAAAACTGCCTTGAAAACATATTTTACGAAGAGCGTCACATGCTTTTTTTAGTTTGTATGGGGCTTTCATATATCACATTATGTTGACGAAACTTTAATCTTTTGAATGGTATGCTTGGAGTTGTAATTGTATTCTTGTTTCACCATTTAAATATCGAGTGAATAAGACCTGTCCACCGTGATAAGGGTTGGTAGTCGCTGGTGTTTCCCCCTAGTTAGGCTATTTATGTATATAAGTTCATGGAAAATTTAATTACATGGAACTTAGCCTATACCCTCATTAAACTAACTTAACTTTGTGGCCTATTGTAACCTAGTCAAAAATCAGCCATGTAAACTTTGCATAGGCTATCCTTAACGATTTCTGAAAAAACCTAGGCTGGACTATATCCTGTTAAAAGGCACCTTAGCCTAATTTTACCTCATTTTAGTTAAAGTTTTTCTCAGAAATCTTATAGGTAGCCTTATCCATTGACACATTGTGTACAAACATTTAGAACTGTGTGCAGTAAGGTATCAAATGATGTACACCTTACTGAAATTAATTGATTCCAGGGCTGCTCCACGTTTGATACTTATCCTATTATGAAGGAAAAGCAATTCCCATAATGTGTAGTCGATATATTTTTTTGAAGTCTCTCAATATAAAGAGTTATTTTTTGTTGTAGTTTTAAACTACGCACTTGTATTGATTCCTGGATAAAAAAAAAAATTAAAACTAAATCCCCCAGGGATTTAGTCCAGGGATCTAGTCCAGGAGTTCTGAAGACTACTATGAGATTCAGGGTCTCTGTAACACGGTTTTTTGGACTTTGCTCCTTGTCAAAGCATTGGATGTAGCTGAAAGTTGACATAAGTATATTTTACAACCACACATAAATTTTGTCAGCATTATCAATAACCTAAACCCGATAGTTTTAATTTTTATAGAGTAAAAATGATCTAGCCGCCGCCATGGCCAATGATTACGAGCCAAGAGTCGAAAAACATTCATTACGTAAGCAAGGTAAACAAACACCTTTTGACTAAATGTTGCCCCGCCCATCCACCAGACAGAAATTCCAACGGCTCTGAAACCCAAAGACTTTATGAATGGCGGAACGATACATAGATGTGGGTGGGGTATCAGTGCTAGCGTAGTAATACTACTGTAGCAGTAGTACCGCAACAGTATAGCAGTAATATACATGAATTAAACGTTTAGGCCAACTGCTGGGATCCTTGAGGATCATTTAGCACTTCTTACAACTACTCGAGAAATTAGTTTTTAAAGCCAGAAGTTAAATTTTCTAATCCAACAATGCCCATGGTAGCCTTCAGTGTTATCCTGAATTATAACGAGGCGAAAGTGGGTGGAGCCTCATGAAGTCACCATTCTGACGATAATTATTGGTGAAGGTTTAAAGCCAATATACGGTACCGGCTATTTTTTTTCAGTAAATAGGTAGATAGCCAATAAATAAAAATTGCTTGACATTGGATATAGCAGTTATAAAATCAAGCTTGTCTACTATGTTTTTTATAATTACCAACTATTCCCTACATCTTGTCAATCTGATTGTGACCTATAAAGTAGGCTGTAATTTCTTTGGAAACTTATTTTGGAAGTTAGACTAATAATCGAAGTGTTTTTGTATTTATTAACATATTTTGTTGGTTTGTTCATTATGACAATTATCAGTGGAGAGGTTCCAGAGTTCATAAAGGTGTACTGCTTTGCTTGTATTTAAATTTTTATGTCATTGTTGCCAGAGGTTTAGCCTTCGTTACGTATAGCCAATCATCCATCGAGAAAGTGGGAAGAAATGCTGTCATAAGTTACGTAACGAGTGCGTTTGAAACCTTTTCTCTGAGTAAGTTGGCCCGTCTTCAAAAAAGGTCACTTTTACTTTATAAGTACCAAATTTATTCAACCTACGTAGTGCAGAATACACTCAAAATTTATGTGTTGATATAATATGTATTCTGAATAAGCGTTATATTTATGAAATGCATAGATAAAAAGTTATTGCGAAAAAACCGTGTTACAGAGGCCCTGAATCTCATAGTAGGTAAATTAACCAAGTCCAGGAGACTAGGCCTGGGAGAAATTTGGCATGATGTAATGAGTAATAAAGAAACAAGCTGAGTATCAGGAATTTTCTTCAATACCCCTAAAATGGAAATCAGCACTTCAATTGCCTGCCAGTGGGAAGACATCACCTGGCCTCATCAGTAATAAGACCCATACACACAAGGAATATCATGTAATAGCAGGTAGGACAGGCCTACCCTATTTCCCAGGCAGCGTAAACGTCAGTCTTCATACCCACCGTGTCAACTATGACAGTACCATTCTCCAACCCCTGTCTCCAGGCAAGAAGAGGGGTGGCATGAGGTGGGCAATTACTCTTAAGGACCTCAATTTGTATAGTTAAGGAAAAAACTGTGATTTGTTCCTACATGATATACAAAACCTTGGTCCTTTACAATAGGGAGACTCACTTTTGGAGGGGGAATCTGAGTGAGTCTCTAGAACTGACTGGAGTTCAGCACACCTGGGCTATTCGGTCATTAGTGAAGAAGAGTGCCCTCCCTCTGACACACTGATTGGAATCTAAGAACTGCAGGTTCTAAAGTCAGACCTCTGGGCCTTTTCGAAATGAGGGAGAAGTCCTAACTCATACAAAAAGCAGAAAAGAATATATGCAGTCAGAGGCATTAAGGTAAAGAACGAAACAATCATGCCCTATTGCCCATATGTCCTTCCTCCCCTTTCTGGAGGAAGGAGCGGGATTGCTTCTATGATTCTGACAAGAAGAATAGAAAGGAAACTCGATGCTGCATCAAACACCCGATCAGCCAGTGTAAGTTCGAGTCCTATTCTCAACAAGAAAGAAGAGAAGTAGAAGTATGGGGAGGGGGAAGGAGGAGAGAGCAGTCACTCTCGCATCCTTCTTACCTCTAAAACTGCACACTATAGGCAAGAGATGCAACTTGTCCTCTTGAAGGAACAGGGTAAACAAACACAACTTGTTGAGTATCCACCACAGGTCCAAGAAAAGGGAGTTCAAAGGACCTGTGGGCAATTATCCAAAGCAAGAAAGATATAATGTGGTCCTCATCAAACTACATCCATCTTCCAGGCCGACATATTCTTTGGAGTGTGATGAAAAGGACCAAGCTACTGGCGCTGTGTGCTCTCAGGAAGAGCGCACAAGTGACATCGCTTTCTGCAGAGGTGTAGTTAACGATCTTGTGGGACTTGAAGGAAGCCATGTACTTGGACACTTCTCCATTGGTGAGCCCGTATTGGAGAAAGGAAAACTAATATCCGATGATGGGTGTCGAGTCCCCGCAGGTCCAGCAACCCATCAATAGGACAAAGTAATGATTGATCTGGATCAATCAAAAAACAAAGTCCAAGGCGTAGAGAATCATGAAGGAATCAACCCAGAGTCGGGACATGATAATCTGCCTTTGACGGGTGATGATGAAGATGATCCATGCAATCCATCTATCCTCATCGCCAATGTGGGAGAGAGACAGGATGAAGTCTTGAAAAATAAAAACTGTCTAATGACTCTCGTGATGGCTTGCATGTTCCAAACAAAAGTCAAAAGCCGTCTAGGAGCCTGAAAACCCTGAGATGGCAAGACAGAAAAATTTTTCATCAGTAGTAGAATCTCAACCATGGTGAAACAATGCAACTTATGTGAAAAACTAGAGCGAGTGTGCAATCGAATCAGGAAGAAGTTAACTTTCATGATTCTGACAGAGAAGTCCCATTAATGACACCAACCAAATAGAATGGTTCTAATTCCTGAAATTTACAGAGGACTAGAAGAGAATTTCAGCTATTTCATTGCTGCTTGGCACAAGAAGACCTCTGCTTGCAAAGAAGGCTTAAAGTCTTTAACCATGTAAAACACAGGGATGTACTGCCTGCAAGGACCACTTCTTGACACTGCAAAAGTTGGATCAGGGGGGAACTCTTCTCTATACCCTGACAGCAGCGTTGTTAGAGTGAGCAGCACTGTCAGGGAGAGCAGCGGTGTCAAGAAGAGCAATGGTGTCAATGAGAGCAGTGTTGTATTGTCTTAAAAATCATTCTTATTCTTCACAGTTGTCTACGGGACAATTGCGATGGAGAAGACGACGACAGACTTCTGTTCTTCCCTGATGTAAACAGAAAAATGATAATGTGTCCTAATGAGACACATCTCGATCTGGTAATTCTTGCAATGGCAAATGTGGAGCACACCACATAAACCATACGCAAAAATTTTGAGCTAGGCAGAGAACTAAGTATGTAATAGCCGGGCAGAGATTTGAATTAGTAGTTAACCCTCGACAGAGGAGAAACAATACTAAGAAAAATAGAATTTCAGTGATAAGGCAGTACTCTGTCCCTCGCATGACCCAACAGACTGAGTTGCCTGGTAGTACATTCAAGTAGGAATGTTAACCAAAACGAGAGGGAATGAAGTCCTCTTGCTCAGTGATAATGCCAACCTTTTTTTGGTGTTGTGAAACAATACCACTATTTGTCTCAAAATCAGAGTCGGAAACTCTTGGGAGACCCGAAAGGCCGTCCTGAGTTTCAGATTAATTAACCCTCTTACGCCGATTGGACGTATTAAACATCGAGTCAAAATGTCTCCCGTATGCCGATTGGACGTATCATACGTCGGCTCAAAAAAGTTTTTTTTAAAATTCGCGGAAAAATACTTATAGGCCTACCAGCCAAAAACTTTTGTATCACGCGCCTTGGGGGATGCTGGGAGTTCACGGATCAAGGCGTTGTTTTGTTTACAATTGCTATGCAGGCGCGCAAGCGCGAATTTCTTTCTTATCGCACTAAAAAGTATCAGTGACACATCTCGGAAATTATTTCGCCACTTTGACATAACTTTTGCACCATTTTAAATTATCCTTTACATGAAGTATTATATATTAAAATGTGCGCAATTTCATGAAAAATACAAAAAAAAATACTCATGATTGTAGCTTTTATCAGTTTTGAAATATTTTCATATAAATAACGATAAGCGCAAAAATTTCAACCTTCGGTCAACTTTGACTCTACAGAAATGGTCGAGAAACGCAATTGTAAGCTAAAATTCTTATATTATAGTAATATTCAATCATGTGCCTTCATTATGCAACAAATTGGACGTCTCTAGCACAATATTTCGATTTATGGTGAATTTATGAAAAAACTTTTTCCTTACGTTCGTGCGATAACTCTTCCGATAAATTTTTTCGTGCGATTGTCCTTATGTTTGCACCCTTTTAAATTTGCCGTTACATAAAGTTTTATATATGGAAATGTGCGCAATTTCATGCACAATACAACTAAAAACAACCCATGGTTGTAGCTTTTGTCAGTTTCGAAATATTTTCATATAAATAACGTTAAGTGCAAAAATTTCAACTTTTGGTCAACTTTCACTCTACCGAAATGGTCGAAAATCGCAATTGTAAGCTAAAACTCTTATATTCTAGTAATATTCAATCATTTACCTTCATTTTGCAACGACTTGGAAGTCTCTAGCACAATATTTCGATTTATGGTGAATTTATGGAAAAAAAATATATATTTTCCTTACGTTCGCGCGGTAACTCTTCCGAAAAAATCAGAATTTTTTTGTGCGATTGTCGAAATGTTTGCACCATTTAAAATTAGCTGTTACATAAAGTTTTATATATGAAAATGTGTGCAATTTCATGTAGAATACAACTAAAAATGATTGAAGGTTGTAGCTTTTCTCTTTTTTCGAAATATTTGCATATAAATCACGATAAATAGAAAAAAAACCACGTTCGGTCAAATTTGACTCTACCGAAATAGTTGAAAAACGCAATTGTAAGCTAAAACTCTTACGGCCTAGTAATATTCCGTCATTTTTCTTCATTTTGAAACAAATTTGAAGTCTCTAAAACAATATTGTGATTTATGGTGGATTTTTGAAAAATATATTTACCATCACTCCACGCGCGCCGATTCGCGGCCGCAAGTCTCCGAAATACGTACATCGCATTATCCTAATATTTGCTCCTTTTCATATTAGCCTTTTTATAGAGTTTCATATATCAAAATGTGCGCTAAATCATGAAAAATACAATAAAAAATAATTGAAGGCTGTAGCTTTTTTCATCTCCGAGATATGTGCATATAAACAAATATATATATAAAAATTTCGACATTCGGTCAAATTTAACTCATCCGAAATGGTCGAAATCTGCAATTCTAATCTAAAACTCTTACAGTATCATAATATTCAATCATTTGTCTTAATTTTGAAACATATTGGAAGTCTCTAGAACAATATTTAGAATTACGGTGAATTTCTGAAAATAACATTTTTTTACGTCCGCGCGTTACGAATTCGTACATTATTTTGTGATAATATTTTTCCGGTGTTGCTTTCATTTTTTTACTATGTATTATATATCAAAAGAGATACAATTTAGTGTAAAATACAACAAAAAAAAAGTAACTCGTTAGCTTTGACTGTTTTTTGCACAGTGTGATTTAAATACAATTATCTATGAATTTTTTTTTTTTGCTACCATATATTGCATAATTTACATATGATAATGATATTATTTTTCATTTCTGATGATTGCATACTAAACTTCAGGCAATGAAAAAAGAATGAGCCAAAAATGAACTCATAATCTTCAAAACTAAGCGCGCTGTGAATTTTTGAAAAGATTATTTTTTCCGCTTCCGCGCTCACTCTAAACCGGCGCCGGCATACAGGAGAGGTTTTGATTTTTTGGGCTTCGGCGTAAGAGGGTTAAGAGAAGGTACTATTTATTTTAGTTACATACCCAAGAGCTAACTTATAGGTATGCACCTGTTACTCAGATGGTGCAAAATGATAACAAAAGCATGTTGCGAGGAGAATATACAAGTATATTCTTAGGACCCTGTTAATTGAGCACCATCCTAATTCTTCTTCAGTCAAGAGAGAAAAAGAATAAGGACTCAAAGCAAATCCTTCATTCTTTAATGAAGAGAGGGAAGGAAAATCTGTCCCAAAGGGAGGCTTCTACTGCGATAACAGGACACAGAAGACAACTAGTTCATGCCGAACTGGCCATTCCTAACAGGAACACTGGAGCAGTGGGGTTCCGCTTCTCAGTGATATCCATCCCAAACAGATTGAACATATGTTCAGTGAGATCCTAAGATCGAACCATGAACATAGTCTCTTGTATTCAAACTCTGGGGAGTAGACTCTGTAGAGTTCCTTTTATTCCCTCATTCATCCCGGTGTAATCCGTGAAGAGGGAAAAAAATTAGGAGGAATGGTTGTTCTTGTCCACTCTTCTCTAACTTGCAGTGATGACAGCAATGCAAAGAGTAGGAAAACTTATTCACCTCAGCAAAAATGCTTCCTGCAGGAAGAGCAGAGATTCTCACTCAACCAATGAAGCATTCTCTTCCTACAACAAAGGTCAGGAAGAGTTCAGTGAAGTTAAATGCACCAAAAGCTGGAGAGAACCTAACACATCTTGCTACGTGTCTATTCGCCGCATCAAACTTCATGAAGAGGACTCCCCAGAGAACCTCCTCTAGCTCCTCCAGATGTCTTGTCCAGAGGAACAGTGACATCAACCTTGGCACCAGAAGAAGAGCCATCCCTGGCTTTCCCAGGTGGGTCTGAGTCACCAAAGTTACTCAGTCCCTGCCCTCGCTCTACGATGCTTGTCACGACGGAGAGAAGGCTCCCAATTAATGATTGCAGGTGTGCGACCCCCTTTGGAGGTTGTACACTCAGAGAGACTCGTGAACGAGCACCTGACACAGCCCCAGTTCCATTAGCAGTGCCCTTGGCACTAGAGACAAGAGAATGAACCTAGGACTGAACCCTGGGGCTCACAAAACACTAGCTCCTAGGGAAGCCTCACGGTTCCCACTCCTGAAGGAGCAGGTGAGCCGATGAGAGAACCAACTGCTTCCTCCCCTGGAGAGGATACAGAGAGAAGCTATCTTCCTCTTCTTAGGTCAGGAAGCCTTCAAAGAGGGAAATAAGGAGGCGTTGGACAATGAAGACAATGACCCCTTCTGTGACGAGATGACACCATGACTGCAACACCAGGAAATAAGGGTACTATACCATAGCAGGAACTGCACTGATCAAGAGCAGAGAGTTTGTTCAGCAAAGCCAAGCACTTGACTCGGCATATCTGGGCTGGCCGAGCCGAGTCACGTGAGCTGGACAGATCACCACCACATAATTGTGAGTGGTAATCCTAAGTAAAGAACTAACCCTTCTCCCCAGTTAACTATTCTCCTTCAAGGCCAAAACTATCAGAAGAAGAATAGAGGGGAATTCTGTATCTGCTGTCCTACGTGTTCGAACCCTAAGGTACAAGACGCGAAGACAGAACTTAACCATTCACCTATAAGGTGAAGGTATGCAACACCAAGGCCTATATAAACCCAAACCAGACTGAAGAGCTAACTCCTCTGTACTGGTAAAGGCTCACCTCAATATCCAAGCTCACGTGGTAGCGAGCGCTGGACGTAAGAATCCCCGGGCTCGGCGAGATTCCTGACTCTTGTAAAGACAATAATCCAGAGCACCTTGTCTCTCCCTCGTGCTCAGCAACAAAGAAGTCGAGCACTCGGCGAGCGCCAGTGAAACCAAGGGATCCTGGAGCTTGGCGAGACTCCTGATTCTTGTAATGACAAAATGGGGGATGCCCGTCTCGCCCGAGAGTTTGGAAATCAGAAAATCAAACACTCTGAGAACGCCAGAAATTCCATGTATTTCAAGCGCTCAACGACACTCCCAACTTTTGTAATAACAATGATCAGGCAAACTACCTTGCCCGAGTGTTTGGAAGCCATTAAAGACCAAAAACACTTGGAGAGTGCCAGGAATTCCAAGGAACTCAAGCGCTCACAATACCTCCAAATTTTGTCAAACAACCATCAGGGAGGGGTCCCTCTTCAACTTCCATAGAAATCAAGGAGGAACAGGCATAAAAACCAGTCCTAGATGGAAGCATTTAAGACTAGAATAAGAGTGCAATTCAACAGAATATACACTCAAGGTTCCCAAAACGTAAGACCCCACAGGGGATTGCAAATTGGAATCTGCCCAAAGGACAGAAAGAACCAGGGAGAACACAGTCTCCAGGTGTTTGAATCCTAAAAATCGGAACACCAGGTGTTGAGACGGTGAGCACACAATCCTTCCTCAACTATGTGGGTGTACACCTGGTGTAACCCTAAGACCCCACCAGGAAGGTAGGCCCTGACGCTGAATCCTGTGGAGAACACTCTGCAGGATTCGTCTCACTCACCTCACCACCCCCTGTGTCACCTGATGAAGTAGAAGGAATAGGGGAAGAGGATTGGATGCTCTCACTCCTCCTCACAGCGGTGGTGTCAAAAGGAATGAGCTACGTCTTTTCATCAACCTGGAGCTGATGACGGCGACATGGTTCTAGGAGAGTGCGATCACCTTGGCAAGATGCTTTCCTGAGGAAAATGCAGAGGCTCTTGCAGCACTGGTAGCAGGACTGATAGCAGCACTGGTAGCAGGAAGAAAAGCAGGACTGGTAGCAGCACCGCTGATGGCTTGGCCTGGTGAGAACATGCATCGTCCTCACGACACATCCCAGTCCTCTTCGAGGCCAAAACCTCATGTGAAGAGGGTTGTATAGAGGACCTCATAGTTTCCCCAGATGTCCTACCTCAGGGGACAGCAACATCAACCCTGGCACCTGATAAAAGCCAATCTTGGCTTTCCCAAGTGGGTCCGAGCCACGGCTTAGTTCCTTCTCTAGCCCCGCACCACTGTCACGACGGAGAAAGGACTCCTTGTTATTGAGTGTGGATGTATCATACCCCCTTGAGTGTTGTAGATTTAGAGAAAGTTGCAAACGAGCCTCCGACACAGACCTGGTTCCTTGAGCAGCGGCCTGGTAACAGAGACAGGAGAAGAAACCTTGGTTCCAACTCCTTAGGCTCCCGAGACACTAGACCATGGGGCCAGCATCACTGTCCCACTCCCGAAGGAGTAGGTGAGCCAACATGAGAGCCAACTGCTTCCTTCCCAGGGGAAGGATGCAGACCCTTAGAAGTCTCGTAGCGAGACTTCTTATGGGAGTGGAGAAGCTACCTTCGTCTTCATAGGCCGAGAAGCCTTTGAAGAGGGAGGTGAGGAGGCGTGAGATAACAACGAAAATTACACCTTTGGGACCTCTTCTTCCTCGGCTTCTTCTACAGGATGAAGCACAGTCATCCCCGAAGTAGAGATAACAACAACAGGACAGTTGTAGATGCTGGCCAGTGATGAAATCCCAGGATAACAGAAGCAAATCAATATGATTTTCCAGCAAGGAAACCGTATACACACTCAAGGGTCAATGTCACAACATGTTAACGTGTACAGTTCTGACGGTTAGGATAGCGAAAACTATGAGATATCCAATCCTCCACTGCTTTAATACACTATTACTCACTGCTAGCCTGCAGAAAAAAGAAAAAATTGATTAAGGAGGATACTCCTTTCGCATCAAAGGGCACTGCCCTCCGAAACGAGAGGAGATCCCTCAAACATCAACACCACACACACACACCCCTTCTTCGTCCAATAACCTAGCAAAAAGGGGTGAAGGAAATACGCTAGCGAAAAGGGGCAAAGGATATGAAGGAAATTTTGGGAAGAGAAAATGTGCAACATAAATGTCAATAAATATACTGTCATGCCCTTACATTAAAGGAAAAATAAGTGATAAGGGTGTAGATACACCCTGCTGCCGACCCTTAACCCACAAAGGGGAAAAGCGGCTAGAAAGGTGTATCACAAAAAGTGTGTTTACATATCAATTATTAATGTTAATTGATTATTAATATCAAACACAGTATATTCAAAACATATAAAAGAATGATCCCACTGGGAAACATCGTGATTATCAACCAGTCAGCAAGAGCTCTCAAACTCACGTCTTCACCCAAAGACAGCCACAAGTAAATCGGAGTGTTTACGTCCAGGTAGGCGGGTCTCCCTGCCTACTGGGCAGTAGTAATACCTAACGACCTTGTTCAAGATTTTACAATCATATCCAGCTGCTACGCTGCAAGTATATCCTGTTGTAAAGGATTGAGGGTTTGTATATCATGTAGGAACAATCCTGGTTTATCATAGTAAGACACTTAGCATTAGAGGTCCAGATTTAGCTTCAGCATTGACTTTATATTCATCAGAACTAGAAACCTTAAAACATAAGAATCCCATGTGCCATTCTGAGTAGTACCGGCAACGAGAACAAAAATAGTATCTGCAAGATCCACTCTCATGATTTAAGTTGGAGCATTTGACATTTGAGCATTTAGGACACATATTTATGGGATGAGTAGCCTCCTTACCCAGCTCTTTTTTGCATACACTACACGGCCTGAGTCCTTTATTTTTGTCATATTTCACTTCAGCAGTAAAACTAGCTACATTATCACTTTTTTCCAAACTTAGGGGAAGCAAACTTACTCTTAAATTTAGATTTTCGTTTGCTAAGCAAACAATCACAAGCCTCAAAGTAATTCTCAGTAATTTCCTTCAATGAAGGCTTAGCATGATTAGGTATTTGTATCAACTGAAGTTTGAACTGGTCATTCATACCTTCCCAAGTAAAAAACTGAAGTATATCGTCTACAGTAATGCCAAGTTTGTTTACCCTTTCAATTAACAAACGCACTTTTGAAACGTATTCATAAGGATCTGAAGTGTAATCTAACCTAACTTCATTCAACTGACTCAATACATTAAACTTCTGTGTATCCTCCGAGGCAAAACCTTTCAACAACAATTCCTTAGCATAAGTATAGCCATTTTTATCAGCTTTTAATGAATTGAGAAGAATCAAAGCCCTACCGGATGACTGTTGTTTTAATAGTAAGTTTATCATATTCTGGATATCTAAATTTGCTTATAGTATCTCCAACCTCTTCAAAAAATCTAGAAAGATCTTTCTCAGGTGTACTGTTATACTTTGGTAAGTGTGCAATTGGACTTTTTAGTAAGCTACAAGCTTCATCTGCTACAGAACGAGGAAGGGAGAGACAGGTTCAACTGGCTAAAGAGAGGCTAAGCATTGAAAGAGTTTTTATTTAAATTCTTCTTCAGATTTTCTATCCTCTTCGTCTATACACCATTCCTCAAATTTAAGAGTATTTTTTTTATTCAGCTCCTCTAATTCAACAATCCACTACTCGAACAGCAATTTAGATTTCTCACGCTCAGCCGAATTTAAAGTAAGAAATAACCCTCTATGGTTATATTGCTCAGTAATGCAATTCCTAATATATTTGTGGACATTTGCAAGCTTCCTAAGTTCTGTCATGCTGAATATATATGCTTAAAAATATATTTAACTTCAATGATATCACAAAAATAATGCAATTTCAAAACATCTACATCCCAGGTCCAATGGAACAGCATGCGGGTAGGCATCAAACACTATCACTGCCCCACATTGAGCGCCATATTCAAAATAAGAGTAATATATATGAATAAACCTCCAGGAGAAAATGAATAGAGTAGTTAAATTTCAAAAATCTTTATTATTATAATCTCAACATAGTGTCTCAGTAATCTTACTATTGAAAAACTAATGATGCCACCCAGATGCAGTGTCCATGGCACTGGACCTCATGTTCCCTCGTCTTGAACCTCTAACAGCCTATCCAAAAAAATCACTACCATAAACATAACGAGATCCATGTATATAGAAGCCACCCTACAAATAAAAATTTAGACCACATAACTCCTAGAAACTAAACTTCTGATAAACCAGTCTTAAACCTTGCTAGGAAGAATATGTCATCATGAAATAGACCAGGATAATGTAATAAAAGATCTCTAAAATTCAATAATGGCAGTAAAAAATATATAAGTTACGAGATTTAATCTAAGGGACTAGTGATATGGACGTCAGGAAAAATTACTTCAACAACTCAATTGATGTGTGCCAACATGAAATGAGATCAACTTCAAAGTAACCAGATGTCTTAAAGTGCCCAAAGAGTTCTCCATTGATATTAGATGTTCATGCCGACTAGAGTTGTAGAGTACTGGGAACAGGTGGTAAAGGGCAGAGAACCATGGCGCCCGCTGCTGCTCCATGGCTCAGAAATGTTGATTTGATATCTTAATCTTCCATGTAAGCAAAGAATAAGATCCATAACAAAGCTCTCTGTCAAGTTTTCTTAATATTTTCCAGAATAAAACACAAGCCGGTGTAAGGATAGTGGTTGGTGGGTGGGAAACAGCTGCTGAATGTTAAAACAAATAAACCTCGAAGAAAATTCTGTTTATTTACTTGAAGTTCTTGAAAGGTTCAACAGTCGTTAAACGACAAAACTAGCGGGGAAGTTAAATCTCTAATTGTCACCTCACAACTGCTTACGTTATCAAAAGTTACTACTTAAAAGAATAATATAAACAATGACGAAGAGATCTTTTTAAATAAGAAAAAAATGTATATAAGAAACTTATAAGATATATATTATATCTTATTTTCTACAGCATCTGCTTTCACAACAGAACAAGAGTTACAAGAGCAATCTGTGAGACCAAAATAAAAAGAGCGTTATGGCCTAAAGAAAATACAAACAAAGCCAAGATAAACCAGATTAGAGGATATGCAGTTTGCAGAGGCAATCATATATGGACACATTGTCAATTATAATGTAACTAGAGGAGGAAAGATAGAACAACTTAGAACTCTGGACGGACGTTTCATATGCGCATCCAATAAACATTTCAGTTCCGACTTGACAGCCATGGTTGTAACAACGGCTGCATTGTTAGACATCATAATGCTATATGTAATCAAAATCAACCAGATAAGTCTAAGGTAGGTGGGGTACAAGTTGGAACACACACTAACTATTACAGAACTGCGAAATAAGAGGACTAGGAATTCGAACTTGCTTACAGCCACAATAACCCTAAAGGTTGCATTGTGCAAAAGTGAGGGTTGTTGGATACCTGTGCCGAGAGGTCGTTTATAAAGAAATCTGTTCTTGAGGGACTCCATTATAAGAGCAAGGGAGTATTTGACAGCAATAAGAGAAACCCATCAAGTAGGAAGATTGCATAGCTCTTAGCCCAGGATAAGGGAAGTAGTCTCATTCATGACAAAGGGCCAAGGAGCAAGCAGATGTTGGCTACTCCAAGAATGACCCATAGTCAGCTCATGAGACCTGTTGTAAGGACGACATTTGTACCGAATGTCTGACCCTCCTCGTAAATACCATTTTATCTCTGTATATGTCCTTTTTTTATTATATGCTAAAATGTAGAGCGATTCACGGCCTTTCAGCCAATGTACACATCATGTGAATACGTTTCCTCTACACCAAAATACTATGTGTATTTTCGGCTGTAAAGAAACACAATCACAGCAGGGGCTCCATCCCTTTTTGCTTTTTGTTTATGTTTGTTCGTGCGTGCGTGACGGACACTATGTTTCCATCTACATGCCGCCTTATGTACAGCCTCTGCCGAATAAAGTTAGTTAGAGCTCTCTCCTTTTCTGATTCAGTCCTCACAACTGCTGACCTCCCAGATTTAGGATGATAGTGGCCTCAGCCCTACCCCAGAAAGCCTTTAGCAGACTCATTATGGTGATTAGTTTGGGTTTTCTGGAGTTCCCATCTGCGGTCGACCACAACACCAATAGCAGACTCAAAATGACATGTCCTCTACAGGTGTGTTTTGGCGTTCGTCTTCACGGTTTGGCCCGCCATCTATGACATCTGTCAACCATAAGCATGAGATGTCAGACTCAAGAGAACTCTTCTCAAAATCAGGAGCTGCCTGCCACCCTCCCCTCAAGTTCCTCAACGCCCCAACCCGCTGTTCGATCCATGCCCTCCTCAAGTGGTTCCTCGCTCACCGCCACCACACCATTGGAGCCCCACTCCATCAAGCTGCCCCCCTTCTCTAGACAGAACATCACAGCCTGGCTACACCACACAGAGATCCAGTTCTGAATCAACCGATCACCAAGAAAGGAGCCAAGGCGGACCTCATCGCTGCAGCCTTCCTGGAAGACATATTTAACCTCCTCACCTCATGGAGGGTCAGCCAACCTGGTGAGCTCCCCTATGAAGGCCTGGAGACCCAGCTCCTCCAGGCCTTCTCCCTCCTGGTCCCCAAGAGGGCCACCCACATCTTTGACCTGGTGGCCAGCCAAATGGCCACCGAGGACCCGAGACTAGCCTAGCATACGCTCCAGGACCTGGTACTGCTGCCGGAGGTGGATCCCCAAAGCTGCGAGGACTGGGTCTCAATCGACCGCCTCAAACCCGCCGTTATCCCGACAAAGACGATCCCCACAGAAGGCCCTTGCAGAACTCCACCTCGGAATGCAGCGCTGCCAGAGCCCTCCAGCACCCCTAGATGTCACCGGGGCCACCCAAGGAAAGCAGTCGAACGCCCAAAGTCCACCACCAGGGGTGGCATCCTGCTTCCCAACTCGCCAGACGACAAGAACCCGGAAGATGTTCCCTGATAAATGTCATCACGGACCCGTGGACTCAAAGCCCCCTGCAAGATTCTGCTGACCATCAACCAATGATTACCACTTAATCATTGTCTTTGGGGGGGTGAGTATTTATAAGGACGACATTCGTACCAAATGTCCGCCCTTCCTTATAAATACCTTTTTTATCTATGTATATGTCCTTTTATTATTTAATGATAAAATGTAGAGCGATTCACGGCTTTTCCGCAATGTGCACATCATGTGAATACGTTTCCTCTACACCAAAATATGTGTATTTTCGGCTGTGAAGAAACACAATCACAGTTGGGGCTCCATCCCTTTATGTTCGTGGGTGGACTGACAGGTAAACCTGAGCATGAATACCCGGCCTAACAAGCTAACAAGAGAAGGTGCCCAACTCAAGCTAGGAAGATGGAGAGAAGAACTTGATAGTAGAGACTTAAAACTTAGCAGAACGTAGACAGAATATATGTGGACAAGTGGAGAGGAATGGCAGGGAACAGTGAAATTGGGCCAAGAAGACATAAAGAGGGTTAGCTCCTTCAAATACCTTGGTTCTGTTATGAGTGAGAATGGAAACCTGGATGCAGAAGTGAGTTATAGAATTCAGTGTGCATGGATGAATTGGAGAATCATCAGGTATACTCTGTGACAGGAGGATCAGTGCAAAAGTTAAAGGAATGTTTTATAAAAGCGTAGTTAGACCATAGCCATTCTCTAAGGGGCAGAGACTTGGCCAATAAAGAAAGAGCAAGAAAGAAGAATGGAAGTGGCCAAGATGAGAATGCTGAGGTGAATGTGTGGTGTCACAAAAAGAGATAAGATCCGGAATGAATTGATCAGGGGGACAGTCAAAGTATTAGAGGTTTCAAAAAAAGCTCAGGAAAGAAGACTGCAATGGTTTGGTCATTTCATGAGGAGAGAAGACGAACACGTATGTAAGAGGGTTATGAACATGGAGGTGGAGGGCAGCAGAGGGAGGGAAAGGCCAAAGTTCAGGTGGAAAGATGAACTATTGAATGACATGAAGGAAAAGGGTCTAAAGGACCCCATAGACGATACGACTGAAAGATCAGGTTCCGTTCTGTCTCCAGCATCCGCGTTGCCCATAGACATTCGGATTCACTTCAGTTTGCCGAAACCTGGTAGAGCAAGGACATGGCAGCTTGACTCAGTGATGATGCTATAGACTGCGCTCTTGCAGCAGAAACGGGAAAACCCCAGTGAAAACGGAGAACCTGGATGGAACTATGGTTGAAGAAATGAAATTAATTATCTCATGATTTAATGAATTGAAACTTTACCTTGGTGACTAGTTTAATTACCCGAGAATGGACGAGCAGACCGACATGGAATTATTACATACGGTCTTCCCTCTTATAGAAATTAAAAACACACACTTGTAGTTTGACACAACCAAAATCACTGTATGAGAGGTTGCTGGACATAATTCGCTTACACGCCACAAGTCGTTTGTCGGGGTATATATAATCCCAGAGACATGTAAAGCAATTATTCAAGGTAAAAAGTAACTATGTTGCCTACACAGCATCTTGCAGTGTCTAGTAGCATGCAGTCTAGTATACAGTAGGTCTATAGTTCTGTTAAACCAGAATAGACCAAGTAAGGATACAATTTTCAAATTCTTTCTACACAAAATGATTTATTTAAACAAGGAAAATTTTAATATTATTGATAGCATTATCAGGAAGGAGGCCTTCTCTGAGGCAGTAGCATTGAATATTATAGCTGTTTCAATGAAATTTAATTTATATAGAATCTTCTCAATTCTTATTATCTTTTTCTCAACAGCATGTAGCTGGTGTATCAGGTTTCCTAAGGACATATAAAGATTTCAGTTGTCTTAGGTTTATTTCCTCTGATGTGTCGACAACACACAGGCAGTCATCTATGAGAGTATACAACAAAGTGAATTAAGATACTGGTTTACATGTATTTATAGCGGGCAAGGCGTGTGTAAACGGTGGGTAGGTCAGTAAGCAGGGATTTTAATTGGTCGTTTGATGGTGACGAAATCTGTCCCTGAGGCGTTGAGATCTTCTAGGTCTGTCCGGGGTTGTTGGCTTGGGCTGGGTGTTGGTACTATAAGCCATCCAGGTGACATGTCATCCATGCACTCTCTCCCTCTTTGTGGCAGTAAAGAAACACAGACTTGGTTTTTTCTTCTTTACTTAAAAAATGATATATATATAATGGATACAGACACACAACGATCCTTTGGTGGAGAGGTAATAATCTCCTACAGGGCTTGACTTCAACTAACCACACATACTCCCCACTCTCCAAGAGAACATCTTAAATAATCATTGACAATCAACAACAAGTAATATACAAACTCAACTAGTCATAAACAGTCATTTACACCTCTTCCTTAATAACCCACAACAACAGAAATACCTTTATACATAAACTGTCCAATTAAACCCAAACAGTAATTAACAGTTTCAAACAATAATTATACACTCCCCCCTGAATTACATTCACATATATTACAAACTCTAGCTCTTCTAACTCTTGTTGAATGTCTTGGAATCGCGTTACACTCAGCAACAGTGCTTGAATCTTCCTCTTTCCCCTCATCTTCATGAACAGGAAGCTGTATAAGAAGCTCCTCATCCTCAGCATCAGTAGTTTCCTCACTCAATATCAATCCTTGTGAAGAACACGAAAGAAGATCTCTAACATGGCGTGGAACTCCATTGACTTCAACAGCTTGTTCTGACAAAACTCTCGTAACCTTGGCTCTTTCAAATTGCATATTGCATCGCATGTTGGATGGTTTTACCCACACCTCATCACCTGCTTTGTAGGGGCCACTCACTGCCACTTTGTTCATTGAGCATGGATCCACTCCTCGGACTCTCACAGGGTAAGAATACAGCATACTGACAGGCAGTCGTTGAGTCGCAGTCATCACGAGGCATCAAATTATACAGATATACAGCCTCTGCAATGCTGCAGCCTTTCCTTGCAGCAATGACTTTAACAGTTCGATGGCATCTCTCAGCTATACCATTTCCTGATGGAACATAAGCACATCTAAAATTAAGATGCACGCACCACTTTTTTGCAAAGTCAGCAAATAGTTTGCTGCAAAAAACAGGGTCATTGTCAGTTAACAGTTCCTCCGGCGCTCCTCATTCATAGAACACTGTCTCAAGTTGCCCGATGATGCTCTCACTGGTCTGAAAATGGAGCCGACGCCAGATGGCAAATCGAGATGGTCCACAATCAATGAGAGTAAGATACGGCCATCCATCATAGTGAGTAATATCCATGCCAACTCTCTGCCACACTCTATCCACTTCCAGACTACCCTTCTGCCACTTTACTGGGGCCGGGTCTATTGACTGGCATGCCTCACAGCATTTGACAACAGCCTGTACTTGCCGCCTGGTAACTCCTGGATGGACTTTCTTCACAAAATAGAGAGTTCTTCTCACACCCGGGTGACAGCACAGCATGATGGATCTCCTTAATTCCATCACTAATGGCAGGGACAACAGAAGCACACACAAGTTTTGCATCTT
The DNA here is from genome assembly GCF_015104395.2 of Macrobrachium nipponense. Classification (NCBI taxonomy): domain Eukaryota; kingdom Metazoa; phylum Arthropoda; class Malacostraca; order Decapoda; family Palaemonidae; genus Macrobrachium; species Macrobrachium nipponense. Next base: position 48,953,282 of record NC_061098.1, on the reverse strand, counting down.
GGTGACATGAACCAAGGTCCCTCAGCCAGCGCTGAGGTACACGTGTCAAACTGTCAGCTTTATTATTGGCAGATGACACAAGTGTAATAGACAGCTGGAGGTCACACTCTTCTATCAATGACAAGACTATTCCTAGTCTTCTTCTGATGAGCATTTCACTTGCGGCCTTAGTCTTCAATCTGCTTTTTCCTAAAAGTCCATCTGAAATCCATCTATGCACAGTAGATGAGTCAGTCATTAATTCCACCTTTTGTATCTTCCAAGCCAGTGCAAGATTCAATCCTTTAATGACTGCATCTAGCTCAGCCATATTGATGTGGCAAGAGTCGTCTTTCTGCAGCCAGCTGGCATCTTCCACAATGGAACCATTTACTTCCACTGCAACACCAAGCGCAAGAGAACTAGCATCCACCCAGATCTTGATTTGCACGTGCATTTCCACTGTCCTCTCACAGGGTCATCCTTCTTAACCTTCTCCAGAAGTTCCTGCAAACACATTTTGATGTAATCATCATTAATGACGTCGTCCCATCCTTCAGTGACTTTATTGACTCTTCTCTTGATGAATGCTACCGCCACTCGCAGCCATCCACAAACAGGGTAATGGCCTAACAGTCTACCACAGTATGAGAACACTGCTCGCCGAGTCAATTGTCTTGGTGCATCGCCCAGGTCATTGTCCCTTTTCCAAAAAAGACTCTCCTGCTCCCCCCAAACTCTCAGGCCCAATGCTCGAGCCCCTTCAGCAAGTCTTTGGTGTGGCTTACTTACTAGCCCAAAATTTCTAAGATGCTCCTCTACACGGCTGGCCTTAACAATATCTTCATTCACAAAGATGTCATCATATAAGCTGATGTTCCTTTTTCTTACATTGGGTCCTGAAGGAGAACACAGTTTAAAACAGATTTCATTACCATCGGAGCAATATTCAAGCCAAACCCCAGTCGAGTCAGGCAATACCTCTGGCCTTTGAAATATACAGTCTGGTATGGCCACAGAGACTCATGGATTCTTATTTGCAGGTAAGCTTTAGCCAAGTCTACTACAGATACATTCACTCCTTGCCTGCGCCAACTCACGTAGTTTGTCTGAGCACACATCCGAGTCTGCTGTAAATGCATCAATGTACGTATTCAGTTCTCTGAAGTCCAGTACAGGCCGCACCTTCTTTTTATTTTGCTGTACAACAGCCATGAGGGGAATAAGCCCCTTAGCTGGTCCATATTTATTCTCATCATAAGGAAGCAGCCAGCCATCATTCACCCATCTTTGTAGCTCTGATTCATACAGGTCCTTTGCCTCCTGAGGTACAGAATATGCCTTTACTCCATTCTCCAGGACGCCAGGCTCCTTACCCTCAGACCATTTCCATGTAGCTGTCCAACATTTAATCACAGGATCATAAATTGCACTAAAATCACGCTCATCCACCCCCACCTTCACATCAGCAGCTGCAGAAAAAAGAGTGTCTTCCATTCCAAAACGTACACCACCCTGGGTATCGACAGTGACTCCTCCTAGAGCCCTCACACCATCCATGCCGAGAAGAAATTTAAAACCGAGGGGCATTAGAGTAGTTACACATACAGAAATGCTGGCAGTAGCTCCATTTACTGAGCTGCAAGTGCACGACGCCCATTCCTTCACACACCCATTCTTGCCCACTCACAGTTATCATGCTAACTGCGCACTTGTTCCATGCCTTACAGCATGAGACATGAGCGATGCTTTGAGAACACCCAGTGTCTACTAACACGCAACACTGAAGACCCTCTACACTCAAAACAGTACTTGGCAGCACCTTACTCAGTGGGTTTGGAGAGAGGAGGCTGGCGCTGATGCCTCCTCTCCTTGCTCGTTTCCCGGGACAAGCTGATGCAATGTGCCCCATTCCACCACACCGATAGCACTTTAACCCTTCTCCGAAATCGACCATTTACTCGGTTGCGAGCAAAGACAGTCCCTGGCAAAGTGATTTGGTCCAAGGCATACATGACATTTCTGAACTGTTGTTTCTACTGGCACAGAACCCAAGCTTCCTGTGGCGCCAAAACATGTTTCCACTGAAACAGAAGGAAGGTCATCTTTCAGAATCGCCCGTGCCCGAGCCAAAATCTGTTCCAGATCGAGGGCCTCCATGCGAGACCCGGCTCTCAACAGCTGACGAAACTCTCTCTGGAAGTCCAGCTACAAAAGCACATGCAAGAGCTTTTTCAGAAATTCCTCCAAACAGGGATCCGAGTCGATGTAACTCAGCTAAGTAGACATCCGGTGCCTCTCCACTGTGCAACTTCCTACTGACAAACTGTTCATAGGCTACATAGGGATCAACAGCAAACGCAGCCAACAATGCTTCTTTCACCTTGTCAACCTTCTTCCTATCTGCTGTGGGTAACTGTAAGTACACTGCAAAGGCACCACCTGTAAGCCGCAGAGGAATCACACTGGCCACATCATCAACTTTCCGAAGCTTGCAAACCAGCTCCAACTTCTCCAGCCACTCCATAACAGATTGTGCGTTTCTGCCATCATACTCAGGGATCAGTTTCAAGTCGAAGTTACTCTCCATACTGCCTAGATAGCTTGTGGCAGTAAAGAAACACAGACTTGGTTTTTTCTTCTTTACTTAAAAAATGATATATATATAATGGATACAGACACACAACGATCCTTTGGTGGAGAGGTAATAATCTCCTACAGGGCTTGACTTCAACTAACCACACATACTCCCCACTCTCCAAGAGAACATCTTAAATAATCATTGACAATCAACAACAAGTAATATACAAACTCAACTAGTCATAAACAGTCATTTACACCTCTTCCTTAATAACCCACAACAACAGAAATACCTTTATACATAAACTGTCCAATTAAACCCAAACAGTAATTAACAGTTTCAAACAATAATTATACACTCTTTCTCTGCTTCTTCCTCTCTCTCTCTCTCTCTCTCTCTCTCTCTCTCTCTCTCTCTCTCTCTCTCCTCCTCCTCCTCCTCTCTCTCTTGTGACGGTACATGGAGTCGGTTGGTTTCTTTTATGTCTTCTTATGATGGTAGGAAGAATTTCTTCCGGCCATCTACTGTTAGCAGAAGCCCTTACTAACCAAGGTGCCCCATACTGAAGCTCTATCCTTACCAGGGAAGTGAAAGAAACTTCTAAAAACTTTAAAGCAAGCCAAGAAATAACAATAAGAAGGGCAGACAAAGCTGCTGCCCTGGTGCTCATCCAGACCTTTGAATATTATGAAAAACTGCACCAAATGCTGGTTGATCAATCCAAATTCAGAAAAATCAACAGGAACCCCATCGAAGACATCCGATGAGACATTAATAGGACAGTCGAAAGAGTCCATGCCACTAGGAATGCCCCCAGGCTTCCCCTTGCCCAGGGTGACTTTAATCCTGGATATATTTACGGCACAAGCCTGGAAATCCTCTCCGCCCAATTACAAGCCAAATCCTAACTCCAACTCACAAAATCGCGAAGACACTCAATGAACTCCTCACGTCATATATCCTTGACAGGTATTGTTTACAGTCGTCTACTGACTTTTTACGTAAACTTCAAGACTCTCCGTCTACAGGTATCATCGCCTCTCTTGATGTCAAGAGCATCTTCACAAACATTCCAGTCGACGAGACGATTGACAACATTCCTGATAGAGTATATAGATGTAATACACACAGGATTTGAACATCCCCGAAGAAGCCCTAAAAGCCCTACTTGAAATATGCACCAAGAAGGCCCCATTCACAACCCACAGAGGACATCTTTATTGCCAGATTGATGGCATGGCAATGGGATCCCCATTAGGGGTTCTATTTGCCAATTTCTACATGAGTGTCATCAAAGAAAGGGTTTTCAATAAGATCCCCTGCCCTCCTCAATACCATCGTTACATAGACAACACCTTCATAAGAGTCAACAGAGAAGACCTTGAAGCTTTAAGAAGGACTTTTGAAGAATGCTCCATCCTCCGCTTCATGTGTGAACTCAGCATTGATGGTGCCCTACCCTTCTTGGACGTTCGTGTACAGCAGACTCTTACAGGATACACCACCAAGGATTATAAGAAACCCACGAACCCGGGTCTATGCATTAATGGGTCCAGTGAGTGCCAAGATAGGTATAAAAGATCAGTGGTAGATGCCTTCATCCGCCGCACCCTTACGCACTGCTCCACATGGAGAGAAACCACCAGAGAGATCGAAAGGTCCACACAAGTCGTCCTCAACAATAACTTCGCAAATTGTATGGTCAAACATCTAACGCAGGACTCCATAAATAACTGGCACCAGGAAAGCACGACTGATACTAACAACCAAAGTGGAGCTATAAAAATATTTTATAAAAACTACATGCACCACAAATATTTGGAAGACAAAAAGGCTATTAGGAAAGTAATAAGTGAAAATTTCTCCCCCACTGCAGAAGGTGATAAAATTGGCCTCATGATTTACTATAAAAATATGAAAACCAGCCAGCTGCTTCTTAAAAACAACCCGGCGCCCCCAGAAACGTCTTTGAAAAGAAGGAGTGTCATCTAAGAATTCACATGCCCGGTGGAAGGATGCCATCACTCCTATGTCGGGATGACCACTACCAGACTCTCCAAGCGTCTCTCCTGCCATCTTCAAGAAGGGGCCATTTTCAGTCACTACAGGGAAAAATATAACAGAAGACCAGAAAGAGCTGAGCTTATAACAAACACAGAAATTAAACGCAGTAATGCCCAGCATCGAATTTAAAGTTGATTGGGAAACAGACAACAAAATTCTTTTTCTTGATGTATTAATAATTAGAGACACAATAGAATACAAATTTTATGTATAAAGAAAACCAACATTCCCGCTTTCATACATTCACTACTTTAGTTATCATGACATTTCTATCAAGATAGGCATAGCCAGCAACCTATTCTTAAGAGTCTTACAAATTTGTTCCCCATATTTCCTGGAAAAGGAATTTGAACTAATTCGTAAGCAGCTTCCGTCTTTAAGGTATCCTGACCATATAACTGAGAAAGCTGTTCATAAAGCAAACATAATTTTCTACCAACCCCCTCAAGACAAGACCAGAGAGATTCCCAACAATAAAATAAAGATCCCACACATGGACTAGGATTAAGACATTGGCCCAGACCCTCGGAAAATCTAATTCTTTTGCCTTTACCTACCCAAATACCCTAGCCAAATCCCTGATTAATGTCCAACAAAAGACAATAAACAAAGACACAGGAGTACATAAAATCCTATGCCTGGACTGTCACCAATCTAACATCGGTTTTACAGGAAAGTCACTTGCTCAGAGATTAATACAACATAAACGATCAGTTAAGTATGGACAACAGAGCTCAGTTATTTTTTATCATATAAATAACCATAACCACAGAATAAACTGGAATTTGTCACATATAATCTATAGCAGCAAATATCAGTATAAAAGCCAGATGATAGAGTCAGCCTTGATTAAACAAAGACAGGTGATGAACATCTATAAGGCTCCCTGGGATTCGGATATCATAGATAAAATCTTCCTTCAACTAATGCCTAAAGGTGAGTTTACACTAAGCTTCACCCCACAGTGCATATGTAAGACTCATCACCAACTCCCAAATTCTTGTTAGTCCCACCTACTGGACTGCTCATTAGGGTGTGTTAGTGGTGCGGCATGACTCTTGATGAGCAGTCCAGTAGTCGGTGCTAACAAGAATTTGGGAGGAGTTGGTGATGAGTCTCATGTGTGCACCGTGGGGTGAAGCCTAGTTTAAACTCCCTTTGGTAAATTAAAGAGGAATTATCAGAGGGGATAACTTAGAAAAACGTGCTACCTGTGGATGGATCTCTTGGTATAAATACTGCCTTTTATTTAACTTTTCTCATTCATTAATTAACTGAAGAGAGAGACAGCAGTCTCTGAAATATAGTACTTACTTTCTATATTTTGGCGTTTTTATGGGCTCCTATTATCAATTGCTGGAAAACCTATTCATTTCTTAATTAATTTTAGCATATTTAACTATTTATATTGCAGCATATCTATGTGTACGTTCAGTTTTGTACCCTATTTTGAAGTATTCTAAAAATTTATATTGGTGTATTTTTTTATACGAATAAAAAACGAAGTTTAATTAGTCCTTTATTTAACTTTCTGTTATGAATAGTTCAATTTTTTATAAGCAAATATAAAAACTTGGGATGGAACGAATATGTATTATGAAATTAATTTCTTTATCTCTCAAAAATGTGAGAATTGTAAATTGGTAACAAATAGATAAAGAATGTAAGTAGATATCCATTTTTGCGGAACTTGGTCTGTTCTCTGACGTAAATACCATTTTACCGTGATAAATTGACAGTGGTCAGTACTGTGTTTGTGGTTATGTATTGTTCTTGAGTGAGGGGATGTGAGGGATAGTACTGTGAGAGGTTGACAAAGAGGCAGGTAGAAGTGTACTGATTTTTATTACAGTCAAGGGAAATATAAATATACAGCATGCGGACGGAATGTGGTCACCGACCCGCGAGAGAGTAAAAGTGGGTCGGCGAGACCCGATTTGTGTTTCTTGAGAGACATAAATACAAAATATAAAAGTACACAATATGTGGTTATACAAGCTTTATTAACACTGACGGAAAGCCCGGCTGAATGACTCTCTCAGGGGAAGTGAGAACAACGCGAATGATGAATTATGTACAGAGAAAATTATGAATAAGCGTTGTCCTTACAAATACTCCCCCCCTAAGACAATAATTAGGTATGATTGTTGGCTGACTTCTTTGTACTTCGGGTAGTCACTCGCGGAAGCGAGCTGGACGGCGGAGGCGCCCTCGGGTGCGTGATATTAGTTGTTGTGGTAGATCCTCTGGGTTTTCCGGGGACGGGATGCCTCCCCTGAGGTGATCCTCGGGGGGTTCGACCGTCTTTCGAGGGGCGGCCGCGGCTACAGCTAGGAGGTTTGGCGATCGAAGGAGTCGCTTTTTTTCGAGGAAGATTGAGGCGCCCTGTGGAATCCGCGTCTGCGAGGTCCTCGTCCATGATGAAGGCTGGTTTCAGGCGATCGATTGTGACCCAGTCCTCGCGACCGTTGATGGATAATGAGATATGCCTTGTCAGTGCGCGTAGGACGCGGAGGGAAGGGACCGCGGTAGGGTCTCGTTAGAGGCGGGCGGCGGGCGTCGTCCCTGACGAAGACGTGCTTGCACGATGATAGGGCCTTCGGGAGGAAACGTTTGGTTCTGTCGGAGAAGGTTTTGACGCAGGGCGTGAACTTCCCGGCGGATTCCCGAAGCCTGGCGATGGAGACGTCAGCGTCGTCGGCATTGGTCGGGAAGAACTCGCCAGGGACTGTTAATGGCTCCCCGTATACCTTCTCCGCGGGTGATGCTTCGCCGTTTGCCCGCGGGGTCAGTCCTGAGACCGAGGAGGACCCACGGTAGTTGGCTCTTCCAATTTTCGTCGGTGCAGCGCGCCATCAGGGAAGCCTTGATCGAACGGTGGACTCTCTCCACCATGCCGTTAGCTGCTGGGTTGTAGGCGGTGGTGGCATGTAGCGACGTTCCCATTAGGCGGGCCAGGGCAGTCCACAACTCCGACAGGAAAACTGGTCCGCGGTCTGTCGTGATTTCGTCTTGGCACTCCGAATCGACTGATCCAGCTGGCGAGGAGTGCTTCGGCACATGCTTTCGTGGTCGCCTCCGACATCGGCGTTGCTTCGGGCCATCTGGTGGAGCGATCAATTACCGTCAGGAGGTACCTGGCGCCTTCCGAGGGGGCGGCAGCCAACGACGTCTATGTGGATGTGGCCGAATCTTCGTTTCGGCTGCGGAAATTTCCCCACGCCTGATTCCGTGTGCCGACTGATTTTGCTAGTTTGGCAAGGCACGCAGGTCCTGGCCCACTCGAGGGAGTCCTTCCGAATTCCATGCCAGACGAACTTCTCCGTCAGGAGGCGCACCGTCGTCCGGCCCGAGGGGTGCGAGAGTCCGTGTATGATGTCGAACACGGCTTTCCTTCGGGAGGCTGGGATCAGCGGGCGGGCGGGCGGCCCGTGCTGATGTCGCAGAGGAGCGTCATGCCTGCGGGTCCGAAAGGCACGTCTTCCCACTTGAGGGTGGTGATAGCAGTGCGGTATGCGGCAGTCTCCGGGTCGGCAGCCTGTTCCCGGGCGAGGTCTTCGTAGTCGACCCCGAGACGCACGGCATTGATTTCTATCCTCGATAGGGCGTCTGCCACGGGGTTCTTCTCCGCCAGGCACGTACTGGATGGTGCAACCGAACTCTGCGATGGCTGCTAGGTGCCTCTGTTGTCTCGCTGACCAAGCGTCGCCCGCCTTGGTGAAGGCGTGTACCAAAGGGAGGTGGTCCGTCCTGATCGTAAAGGGGGAGCCCTCGAGGAGGTAGCGGAAATGTCGCACTGCTTGGTACACTGCCAGGAGTTCGCGGGTCGAACGTGCTGTACCTCGTCTCGGCGGCTGATAGTTTTTTGCTGTAGAAGGCGAGTGGCTGGGGCTCGCCCTGGACCCACCTCTGCTCGAGGACAGCCCCGCAGGTGACGTTGCTGGCGTCGGTGGTGAGGCGTAAAGGTGCAGCAGGGTCTTGGTGGCATAATGTCGCCGCTCTGGCGAGGGCCCTCTTCGTCTCGTTGAAAGCCTTCTCTTGTTCGGCCTCCCACGTTAGGGCCTTTGGTTTCCCTTTCAGGACCTGTGTTAGAGGAGACATGGTGCGGGCGGCGGCGGGGATGAATCGGCGGTAGTAATTGACCATTCCGATGAACTCCTGCAGGGACTTGACCGTGGTTGGTGTTGGGAACTTCTGCACCACGCCTACCTTCGAGGCCATGGGGCGCACGCCCGTCGCGGAGATCTCGTGTCCGAGGAAGTCCACCTTCTCGGCGCCGAAGGTGCATTTGTCGAAACGGACGACCAGCCCGTTTTCCTGTAGGCGCTTCAGGACCGCTCGGACGTGATGTAGGTGCTCCTCCAAGGACCTGGAAAAATCAAGATATCGTCGACGTAGCAGACGCAGAAGGGCAGGTCCCCCAGGATGCTGTCCATCAGGCGCTGGAACAAGGTGGCCCTGCATTCCTCAGGCCGAAGGTTGAGTAATGGAAAACGAAGGAGCCAAAAGGCGTGATGATGGCAGTCTTGGGGACATCCTCGGGGTGCACTGGAACCTGGAAATAGGATTTTAAGAGGTCCATTTTTGTGAAGACCTTCGCCCCATGAAGGGCCCCTGTCAAATCCTGCATGTTTGGCAAGGGGTATTGGTCGGGGATTGTAACGAGGTTGAGTCTTCTGTAGTCTCCGCAGGGCCTCCAGGTGCCGTCAGGTTTCTGTACCATGTGCAGGGGCGACGCCCAAGGGCTCGATGCTTTCTTGCAGATGCCCATTCGTTCCATCTCCGAGAACGCCTGCTTCGCCTCCTGGAGGCGGCCTGGAGGGAGTCGTCGGAACTTCGAGTGTGTCGGGGGCCTGTGGTGGCTATGTGGTGGAATATCCCGTGCTTGGGCGGCGTCCCTGCCGCCTGACGAAGTTCCGGCTTGAAGACTTCGGGGAACTCCTCATTGCAGAGGTTGCCGTATTTGTGGGGGGCGATGGTACAAATTGTAGGGGCCCCCGCGGGCCTGCTGCTAGTGGAAGGGAAAGGCATGTCCCCGTGTCGAGGAGGGCGTTTGCGCCCACGTCCACCAGGAGGCCGTTCTGCGCCAGGAAGCCTGCCCCCAGTAGCGGGATCCTGACGTCCGCACCGGATTGTGAATTCCCAGACGTAGTTTCGCCCCAAGATGGATATCTCGAGGGGCTTCGTGCCGTAGGAACGGATGGGGGTCCCGTTTGCGGCGACGAGGGAGGTTGTTTTGTCGGGCTCGCGGCTACGGTCTTTTCCTGACGGCGGGAATATCGAGTGCATTGCCCCTGTATCCACCAACATCCTCCGGCCGGAGATCGCGTCGCGGACGTAGAACCCTACGGTGTGTGGTTCCGACGCGGCCGTTGTCACGGGCGGCCTTGGTTTTGTTTGCCGTCGTCGTTTTTTGACTGTTGGAAGGTGCAAGGGCTTTCGCACCTCCTGGCGAATCTCCCGAACCTCCGGTGGAAGCGGCACCAGGAAGTTTTCACCTCGCTGCGTGTAGGACTTCCCTTGGGATACGGCGCCGATCTCTTGCGTAGGGTCGTCGTTGTCTTCTTCCTTCTCTGCGGCCAGGCACACGGAGGATCGGGGGGGGGCGGCGAGCTTCGCGGCATTGTTTGACAACGTCAGCTTCTTGCCTTTTCTAGTAGTTCGTCGTCCTCTAGGGTGTACGTGTCGGTCAGCTGCTTTCGGACGTCCGGCTTGAGTTGCCGCAGGAATAGTTTCGCGGCTCAGGCTGATCTCTACCTTTTTTCCGTCGGGGCCTATTTCGGGCAGACGGACGAGCCCATCACAGTGTCCCAGGCATCTTGGGTGTCGGCGCCGCGCATGGGGTTCCCGACTAGGTCGAGGGCGCGGGGCGGCCCTTTCAGCGATAGGCACGGAATAGGCTGTCAAGAGCCTTTCTTTTATCTCGTCGAGCGTGACGAGTCCGATTCGTGCTCGACCGGTCAGCCAGTTAGATATTCGGCCGAGCACCTCTGTCGGGAGAGCCGCTGCGACGAGGTCAGCCTGCAGCACTTTGTTTGTGAGCCCCGCGATCCGGAATTGCCCTTCGGCTCGGAAGAACCAGGAAGACGGGTCAGCCGTTGTGAAGGGGGGCAATTTGACAGCTTGAGCGGCCGCTGTGTCAGAGTCCGTCGCTGGGGCGGGGGAGGCCCGGGTTTCCCGCGAGGTTTCCCGCGAGGTACTGTTTGGCGCCCATTGTCCTCTCTCACAAAAACGGTCGACAGAGTCGTGAATGGCGGGCCAAACCGTTTGAGGAAACGCCCTGAACACACCTTGGGCAGGTATGCCGTATTTAGTCCGTTAGAGGCGTTGGTTATTTCCACGGGAGGAGCTTTCAGAGATCTATACTGAGCAAGAGGCGCCGTATGAGTCCGTTAAAGATCTCTGAAGGTGAGCGGCGGTAGTGAGTCCCTTAATGGCTGAGCCAAAACCGCTTGGGTCACCGTCACTCCGGGGTCACCAGTTGTGAGAGGTTGACAAAGAGGCAGGTAGAAGTGTACTGATTTTTATTACAGTCAAGGGAAATATAAATATACAGCATGCGGACGGAAATGTGGTCACCGACCCGCGAGAGAGTAAAAGTGGGTCGGCGAGACCCGATTTGTGTTTCTTGAGAGACATAAAATACAAAATATAAAAGTACACAATATGTGGTTATACAAGCTTTATACACTGACGGAAAGCCCGCTGAATGCTCTCTCAGGGGGAAGTGAGAACAACGCGAATGATGAATTATGTACAGAGAAAATTATGAATAAGCGTTGTCCTTACAGTACCCTACCTCATATATGTACTGACGAGGTTACGTCAATCTTACAGAAACTTTTGTATAGGTTTTTATCGTGATAATGATGATTATTGCAATCGAAATAGTCAGACTTTGCTTTGCAGGCTAACATGAAGATACAGAACACTGCAGATCCCTTAGTGGTCAACTAATCGTGATCTTGGGGAGGACTCCTATTGATGCGTATGTGCTTTTTAGTGAGTATTCTAAAAATTAATGTTAGTGCATGTTTTTTTTTGTTTTTTTTATGAATAAAAAGATGAAGTTAACTGGTCTTTTTTGAACCTATCAATCTTAGCTTAATTTTTAAAGAAGAAAATCGTACAAAGAAATAATGAAATGTATCACCACTATTGTGACTAACGAATTCAACATCTGAAATCTCTTCGTAACTCATAATTCGATAACAATCATTTTAACATGTATATTTATTCCTCATTACTTTTAAATACCGCTTGTGTGTTTTTTTATACAATTGTCATAATCGTGGTCATTATTACTATAACAATTATTGTTTTAGCATTTCTAATGCTATTTACAATTCTGTATCTAGCCACGTAAATAAAAATCTAATTTTCGGGCCAGCCCTAGGAGAGCTGTTTATCAGCTCAGTGGTCCGGTTTAACTAAAATTTACTTAGCTATATATCTTATATTTTCTAGCAGTGATTAATAAAAAAATTGTTTGTTTCAATAATATTCATTTTATAAGTTAATGTAAAGTAAAGTTTATGGTAGCCTATTCAAATGACAGCTTTTAAAACGCTCTAATTTGAGCTAACGGCCGATGGAAAGGGAAAGAAGCAAGAATTCAGGAAATTTGAAGAGTAAAATTTATTTTTTTTAAATAGATTCATTATCTAATTTATTTATAATTCGCGCATAATTTTCATGGGATACAAAATAACGAGAATGAAGAGCTCTTTTAAAAAATGTAGGTGGCAATTTCATATCGTGTCTTGCAACTTGTAAAATAATACCGATTCATTTATCTTTTTCCGGTCTTTCACTGAATTCGCCAAAGTTCGAAAGACTAGAGAATAACAATTTTACTCTCAAATGGAAGAAAATTCTTTAGAGAAATTTAAGCCTAGTGCAGATATTTTCAGTTTAGATATATACTGCGTAAAGAATTTTTAAAAATATGTACATAATAGTTTGTCTTAAAAGCGTCATAGAAAACGTACTTTATTTTCTTACCTATACTAGTCATCTTTGTATACGTTGGTTTAAGTATATCATCTATTCATTCAAGCATTGGTTTAAAAACTAAAATAATCATTCCTCTATATATTTGCATTTTCTGGGCATTGTTACTTTAAACTGAATGACCTCGAACATCTTGGACATCACATTCGTCAAAATCATCATGTAACTAGCTACTTGGCTGCTATGAAGCAAGAGCCCGTGCCAGTACAATGCTGGCTTAATCTAACGACGACGATGTATCTAGCAACTAGCTCTCTCTCTCTCTCTCTCTCTCTCTGGGCTTTAATGGAGTAATGCTCTCTCTCTCTCTCTCTCTCTCTCTCTCTCTCTCTCTCTCTCTCTCTCTCTGGGCTTTAATGGAGTAATGCTCTCTCTCTCTCTCTCTCTCTCTCTCTCTCGAGTTTCCTACGGTGGTAACACTGCTATTACACAGTGGCAGTCATGATAACAAATGTTGGTTTTGCATAACATTCCGGTGTTGCTGAGAAACGTGAGGGTGACCTATGCAATGTTGCTTATAGGTCTAGATGAGTTTTTACTGCAGTTTCATCTTTCATTTACTGTTGATATTTTGTAAACAGTTCTTGATATGTCAAGATTATATTTACTGTGAATATTTTCAGTATAAGGCTAGACATGTAAGGGATTAAATGTCAGAATATATTATTATCAACATTCACTCAAACTGGCTGAAACAAAAAACAGTGCTCTCCTTGTACAAGTAAGCAAAAACATACAGAATTCATGGGACTTATATAGTAAGGTGTCAGTCATATCATCAGATGCCTACAATAATCTGGACTGGTATGGATGACAAATGAAGAGAATGTGACTTTAAGTATAGGTCTTAATATTAATGACTCCATTGGAAGTTCAATTAAATACAAACTCTAAAGATGTTCCCATAAAAACTCAAGTTTGTCTGTTGCTTTTAGTCGATAGTCTGGACTTTGATTATGGTTTTCAAGATTAGTTATCACTTTTAACAAGCTATGCACTAGATACCTTTACTCAAGTACCCGGACTAGGTACCTTCAGTCACAAGTCCGAACTTACATTGATGATTTTTCAGAATCATTAATCACTTGTAGGACTCTGGCTAAAAGTTTGTCTTTGTTGAATTTTGCCAAATAAACAGTTTATTGTATCATATGCATCCATAATTCAAAACACTATTTGCAGGTATACAAAGTTCAGTAGACATTTGGGTACCCGGAAATCATCTTTTTTTGGGGGGGCGTTGCCGCTGCGGGGAAGGGTACCCTGAAAACTTATTAGTTTTTTGGGGGGAGAACCTGAGGTACCCAGAAAACTCTATTTTTTTTTTTTTTTTCTACTTCTGGAGGTGTACCCTGAAAAATTCATTTTTTTTTTATTTTTCTATTCTAATAATGGTAACCAACGATAAACGAACCTATACTTTTAAAATATATATATTTATTCACTTTCGTTTGTGCTTTTATTTCAGAGATCAATTCATTGCTACGGTCTAAGTAACTTTCTAAAACAAAACTTACTTCTGAAGAAATTTTATAAAAAAAAAAAAAATGGGACATTACGTCACCATGTTCCGCATTTCACCAGAGCTTAAAGGAAGCCTTTAAAAGATATTTCAACTGGAATAAAGGAAAAATCCACGAATCATTTATCAGGTGAACAAAACTATATCAGAAAATACCTTCCTATTTAAGAATCAGTTATTATTTTCAAGTTCCTTATTAATTTTCCTTATTGTGTGTGCAAATGTATGCATCTATACTGAAGAATCTTTTTGATAGTGTTTCTGTCATCAACACGGATTCCAGTACTTGGTCTGAGTGCAAAATAATAAATATAGAGTGTACAGGGCTTTTATCTTTATCTTTAAATCAACAATGAATCTGTTTGAATTCCCATGAACACACATTTGGATTCAGTAGTATGTAATTGTCTCTCTCTCTCTCTCTCTCTCTCTCTCTCTCTTTCTCCTCTTTCTCCTCTTTATATTACATACATACATACATACATATATATATATATATATATATATATATATATATATATAAGAAATATAAAACACCGTATCATGTTTCTCATTTACCACTAGAAGGATCCACAGTTATACTCTTGTTTAACAAGGCGAAATGTATTTGTAGAAATATTTACAAAACAGCTTAAAAAGCTTTCATCCATCCTTCTGTGGAGGTGATCACTGCACTACGAGAGACACAACAGTGGTGAAGAAATAAAAATGAATATAAACAAACTGAAACGATAAACGGATAAGCAAGGTTAAAATTTGCGAACAAGTCATTGGGTCGTATTCCTTTCCAGAATTCTCAGTGATGTGCGAGGCGGTACAAAACGTTGGTCTCCTTCAATGATATCTTGAGGGTTGCTATCCAAAATGATAGTTTGAGCTACAGAATCTGGAACAAGCGAAGGCTAATTATCTACATTCTCAGACTGAAGAAAGTAGTTCACATTTCTGAAACCCTTAATTCTGGCCTTTTTGTAAATCTCTTCGGCCTTTCCTTAAAAGTAAGCCATTTTAACCTTGTTTATTCGTTTATCGTCTCAGTTTGTTTATATTTATTTTCATTTCTTCAGCAGAGTTGTCTCATTTAGGTTGGTGATCAAGTCCACAGAAGGATGGAAGAATGCTTTTAGCTGCATTGTAAACATTTCTACAAATACATTTTGTCTTGCTAAACAAGAGTATTACTGTGGATCCTTCTACTGATACACACACACACACACACACACACACACACACACACACACACATATATATATATATATATATATATATATATATATATATATATATATATTTCTAAATTTTTTTCATATTCTTCGGTCTTTGATAGACTGGAAAAAATTCATTAAATTGTAATGCTAAAGTTGATAACAAATAATTTCTATTAAAACTTAATGCATTATTTTTTTCCATAGTTGATACATTCTCATTTTTGGAATTTTTCATAAAGAAATAATTTTTACAATATTATTATTATCTTGATAATAAATATAATTCTTATTACAGTTTCAATACATTATTTTTTTTCATAGTTGATACATTCTCATTTTTGTAATTTTTCATAAAGAAATAATTTTTAAAATATTATTATCTTGATAATAAACATAATTCTTATTACAGTTTCATAAAGTCTTATTTCTTTATTTTTCACAAACGAAAAAAAAATTAAAAATGTTATAGCACTCATAATAATGAACTTAATTTTATAATAATCTTGACAAGAAACATAATTCTTATTACAAGTTAATCAATTTTATTAATTTATTCTTCACAAAGAAAATTTTAATAATAATAAAACATTATTCTTATTACTGGTTGGTCACATCTCAATATATTTCTTTTCTATTTGTGAATTGAATTGAATATAAAAATTGGGTCAAAGGCCAAGCACTGGGACCTGTGAGGTCATTCAGCCCTGAAACAGAAATTGACAGCAAATGGGTTGAAAGGTGTAAGAGGAGGAAAAGCCCGCAGTGGCACGATGAATCAACTGTTAGGAAAGGGGGGAAAATAAGATGGAAGAAAGTGATTATGAAAGGAGGTACAGTAAAAGGAATGAAAGGGGTTGCAGCTAGGGGACGAAGGCACGCTGCAAAGAACCTCAAGTAATGCCTACAGTGCACCGCATGAGGTGAACTGACGCACTACCCGCTTACAGGTTTTTTTCTATATGTGATATTAGGGAGATACCCTTTTCAACTTACTATATATATATATATATATATATATATATATATATATATATATATATATATATGTGTGTGTGTGTGTGTGTGTGTGTGTGTGTGTGTGTGTGTGTGTGTGTGTGGACAGTTATAACAGTCAAATTTTAAAAGGCAAAATAGACCACAACTAACACAACCAAGCAGAATATCTGTAGGAGAGATGCCTTGTCCCCAACTGGGTCACCAGTAGAACTGACCAGAAGAAGCGACTCTGGACACATTCTGAACCCAATGTCCACATATCTGCGCACCTCCGGCGGGCACAGCAACCCTACCTCAGGAGGCCCACAGGGGCAAATCTTTTGGAGAAGTTCTTTCTTGTTGATTGGATTTTGGAGGTTCTTGGGAACGGACCCTTTGTGGTGGATTGTCTGTGGAGGAAGGAATAAGAAAACAAATTAGAAATTGTTGAAAGAGTGGAAGGTGGAAGAGCAGACTGGTTTTATGATCAATAACAGAAGGGTTCTCTTCAAATGATGTTACGGACACACTCAAACAAGAGCGCGCGCGCTCCTGCGAAAACCGGTTAGATTCCAAAGTGAGACGGAACGATTCTATTAAGCCTTTCTTGTTTAAACAAAAATGTTGCTTGGCAGGAGCGATGAATTTGTACCTGCTATATATATGTGTGTGTGTGTGTGTGTGTGTGTGTGTGTGTGTGTGAAAGATTACTCCCAATGACCAATCTTTGCTATGCATTTACGAAGTTTTTTTTTTTTACTTTTAACTTTTCTGTAAAAGCAGACCTACCATACAGAACTCCAAAAAGAAAAAACATAAATATGCTCACGGTTGTAACTTTAAAAGAAAATATAAATGAAAATAGGCAATCTCTTCACACTTACTATGCGGCAAACCAACTTGAAAGTTATTGGCGTCGAGTGGCACTCTTCTTCTTCCTCCTCCTTGGCGACAACTTGCAGAAATAGCAAAAGCAGAGCGCAAATGACGAGGTTCCGCAACATTTTCCTGCGCGAAATCTCTCTTCGAAAGGCTATAGCTAGCGCAAGTTCGTGTCCCACTCACTACAGGGCTGAGAAGTGTGTAAGAAGAACAGAAGAATTTGAAGGCGCGCACACTATACCTAAAGTTGATTCGAACGCTTCTTTGTATATGGTAAACTCTCGCGCAGATTGTAAACATAGCCTGAGGTAAGAATGTCTAATTATGCAACAACTGAGCCACTTGTTTTCAAAACACTCTGGACTTCAGGACCTTGCCCAGGAGGAAAACACGATTTGTATAAGAAAAATGCGAACGGCAAAGGAAAGAGCGCACACACCTCGGTGCAAAAGATCAGTAAGCTTTATTCATTTTTTTTTTATTAATTCAGATTTTACCGTAGAGTGACCCTCTTAAATTTATGCCGTCACTCACGTATTTCGAAGACCTCTGCAGAATTTATATTTTCTTATTTAGCGCCGTCCTGTAGTACTTGTTTACGTTTGAGGAAAACTGACAGTGACATACATACATACATACATACCAAATACACGAAATTCTGGCAATACGAATTAAACCATTTAAATTCTCAACCTTAACTTTTGCGGTGACCAATAATGTTAGCTCGATTTCAAAGTTTAACAGGGCACGAGTTTTGACAAAATCTCTTATTTATGATTATGATCTGTAATTCTTCAGTATTTTTCAATGCTTTCAAATGTATATTACTTTGCACACGGATCCCATCTCTAAAGGATTGCGGTAAAATTAAGCAGGAACCGCTGTTCTCTCGAACGGTATGGAGTTAAACAATGTAATATATGATTATTATTGTTTTTAACAAAGTACCCATACTGTCAGAGATAACAAAAACATAAGAAAGTCGAAATGACAAGTTCGAACAGGATGTCCCAAAGATAAGTTACCCGAGAAACGACATTCTGGACTTCTTCAAATCTTGGGGACACACATGGTCTACAGTCTACACACTTTATATAGCTAATATCCTCTCCTCTTCCGAAAAAAAGGAAAAAAATCTAGCCAAATCTCTGTCCAAACTCTCTATGAATCTCTGGGTAATACTCTACATTCTTTAGCCAATGCTTAAGTAAACATCTGAGTAAATTCTCGCCAGATCTCTGGATAAGGCCTTTCTCAGCCTCTACGTTACCAAACGCACATCAAATGTAGCCTGCATGTAACCAGAGTTAGATGCTATTTCATGTACGTACGTAATTTTCAGACTTAGTACCCGTAATAAATATCCATCATTACAAAAAATAGAATAAAAGGTTAGTAACTATTGACCTTTCATTCTTTTTTTTTTTTTTTGTAAAAATGGAAATTTAGCCTTTATTGAAAATATCCTTCGTAATGGTATACTGCAAAACGATTTTTTTTAACAAGTGTGAAGTTAGTCACTCGAAGCAGAGTTTGCACATCTGTGAACGGTTGTGCCTACATAAAATCAGCTGTCCGTGTTTTCCAATTGAAATGGCATATTTCTCCCTTGTAAACGGTATGCACTTGTCTTAGTCCATAATGTTATTTTAATGCAACAGTAAGTTATCCAGATATGCAGGACCGGATTTATAGGGGGCAATTGCCCTGAGCACCCCCGCCCCCGGCGACTCATAAAAAAATAAAAAAATTTTAAATTAAGAAATAGATAGTTGGGAAATTGTAAGATGTTGGGAAAAAAATATTTATCTATATTTTTTTTTTTTAGAAATTGTAATGATTAATGATGTAAAAGTTGCCATTAATGGCGTTAAGTTAAAGTAACAGACATTTAAACAAACGACAATGTATGACGAAGCATAATCTGCATGATTATCATTTTCATTGTGATCCTGATTTGAAGCTGTAGCTTGTAGTTCAAAATCACTAATATCCAAATATTGCATTCAAGATGTTGAAGATCGTGGCATACAGTGACAGTTACCCCAACGCGGTGTTGCCAAAGCTCACTCACTCAATCTTACAGGACAGGCAGCAGCCTCTTGCTGTGTAGGAGCAGTGAGTTATTTTGGCTCCACACAGAGCTTATACACCTTTTTCTGCATCTACACAACGATGGGCAAATCTAATGACGTCTTTGGCTGGAGAGAAACGAGTACTAACTTTGAAGTCTCTTTCAGACACTCGTTGGTCAGCAAGAGCTGATGCTACTGAAGCCCTTGTAGATGGATACAACTCTGTTTGAAATGCTCTAAAAGATATTAAAAATGGCTCGGAGCATACACCTGAAGTAAGACATGAAGCTCGAGTACTGGGGAACAAAATGAGTAGTCTTCAGACAGCTTTCATGGCTATGATCTGGAATACAATACTTGTACGGTTCGACAAAACGAGTAAAGCTTTCCAAGGCATTGATGTTGACCTGAAAAAAGTAGTTGATCTTATTGTTTCTCCCGAAAAGTTTCTAAAATCACTTAGAAAAAGGTATGAAGAGCTGGAGCTTAAGGCCGAGAATTTATGTGGCAACACAGAATACAAATCAACTAAAGAAAGGCAAGAAAGAGAAATAAGCGATATGATACAAACAACTTCAGCCTCAGAGGAAGTAGATTTTTCCCCCAGAGAAAAATTCAGATGTGGAATTTTCAATGTTATTTTAGATCAAATTATCTGTTGCCTTACAACAACGGAGGGAAGTCGTGTGCGGACTATTTTTCGAAAAACTATTATTCGAAAGGCAATTGTTCGAAAAGTTTTTTTTTTTTTCGAAAACCATATATTCGAAAACAATAATTCGAGTGCATAATTGTTCGAATACACAACTGATCGAAATACAAAATATTCGAATAAGCAGTTTTTCGAAATGAATATTATTCGAATTCATGAGTAACGTCGACTTGTTAAAAAAAAAAAAACCGACGGCAGTTTTCTACATTGGCACTCTCTCTCTCTCCCTAAGTGTAGTTATTCGAGAAACAACTCACTCGCATTGTTTGTGTTGTAATGACCTTAAAACAACTCAATCGCATTGTTTGCATTCTATTTTCCTTAAATAAAAAATAAATAAACATAAAAATAAACCGTTAAAAATTCCTTAAAACCTTAAAGTTCCCATTGTTATTTCCTATTTAGTAGAGAAGCTCTTAAACCCTATCATGGACATTTATTTGTTAAAGGTAGGCAAATGCAATTTGCAAATGACTGTAACAGTAAAAGATGTTACCGCTTCTAAAGAACATAATCATGCAGGTGATCCAACTGGCGTAGAAGTGCGGAGATTTATTGAAAAAGTGAAAGACGACGCAAAAGGTACACATGACTCCCCTCATTATATAATTGCAAATGCATCTTCGGATCTTAGCACATCTGGAGCTCAAGGATTGACAACTGCCAACAGTAGTAAGAGCTCAATTAGAAGGATTCGCTCAAAAGAAAATTGTGGACTATCTACACCCAATCATAGGAAGGATATTATAGTATTCCCAGTCGAGTATGAAGACTTTCAAGAATGATGATTTTCTTCTTTTTGACTCAGGTCAGGAAGAAGAGAGTTTTCAGTCAAAATTCGAATGCTATTAGCAATGGCATTTATCCCAGAAAAAAATTCATTGAAACTTCTGGAAATAATCTGTTACTACCGGTAATAGATTATTTTGAAGATAAATTGTGCAAAGATATGTTAAGAAAACTTCAATAAATTTAAATCAAATTAATCGTTTACTAACATTTATCCTATTGTCCTATATGGTTAGATAAAGTATGTTATAGATTCGAACAATATTCATTTCGAAAAACTGCTTATTCGAAGATTTTGTATTTCGATCAATTGTAAATTCGAACAATTACACATTCGAACTATTGTTTTCGAATATTTGGATTTCGAAAAAAAAAAAAAAAAAACTTTTCGAACAATTGCCTTTCGAATAATGGGTTTTCGAAAAATTGTCCGCAAAACGAGGGAAGCATATACCAATTGGTGTATGGCAGATTCAAAGTAGTACTCAATTTATTGATCCATCAGCTACATGGGGGAGCTAGTGTGCATAAAATGTACCTTCAGTTACTCACTGGAATTTTGAAGTAGACTACTTCCTTTAACAGAAAATCTTGGATAACATTTTCACAACCTGGCAATAAGTGAGAAAATGGCCACTTTTGGTGGCTTTGCGGCTGATTTTCCAGAGTCGATAATTACATTTACAATGCATACAAAGGCTTATATATTCACATTTTTCATTTTAAATTTTAAAAAGACAAATTTTCCACTCAAGTATTCGTCTTGATGAGCTCTTTCATAATATATAGGTTTTGTTTTGATTTGGTCAGTAACAAGGTCACAAAAATCAGGCTAAAGTGAAACTAATCGCTTTAATGCATAACAAACTAATATTTTAGCCCACATAAGGTTCATATCCATTAATACAGATACAAGATATCCATATCAATAGACTATTGATTAGGGTCATAAATTAGTAACAAAATCAAAGAAACTTAACACATAATATTTCATCTCGTCTACTCATCACAAATAGCTAGAACACTCCTTAACATGTTTGGAAATACATATTCTTTCATTTGATATACCATTTATTGCATTTAGGACAGAGTATGTGTTTACGGAAGTCACATGATGTATGTCAATTCAGTGAAATTCAGTGATTTAAAGTATGCTAGCTGAATATATGAAAATGTTTTCACCATATCCTTATAATAATATATATATACACATAATGGGAGTTTAAGTAGTTTTAGTAATAAGAATTATGAGAACAAACTATGAATTTTCTATTTACAATAGTCTACTTACATTTAGAAGTTATCTAAGTTATCAAGCTACTTTTTGCTATCTCTAAATGCATTCTGACATTGTGAACTCGAATTTTCCATCTCCTTCTACTCATCAAGATTCATGTGATCTGAGAAGAGATACCATCTTGTGTGTGACAAAATAGGCTCTCTTGATAATTCTAACAGAATGACTTGTTAGTGGTAAGTCCTCCAAATATGATCACTTTGAATGATGATACTTATGGCTTCGAAGCTAGTCCATGGTCTTCAGTGTTGTCCCTTTCCTTAAAACTTGAGTTAGATGGCTTCTGCATTATCAGTCACTGAATCAAGATGATGTCTTCCCACATCAAAGTTCCTTAAGTGTACCTCTGGACTGGCTAACAGAGCAGCATGCTATTTTGCTAGTATAGTCGCCCCCAGTTAGAGTGTGGACAGCTGGCAAAACTTGGCACAAACTGCATCCAATTTTCCTCACGAGGATGTGAATCGGAATATACCTTGTTGAGTTCCCGACTCCAACCTTACCTTTATCCACAATTCTGCAAGACCTTCCCTGTTAAGTGGTTTGTAAAAACACAATAAATTGAAGGTCGACCCAATTCCGTTTTGTCCTGTTACTAATTTATGACCCTAATCAAGTCTACTGATTTGGATATCTTGATTTGTATCTGTATTAATGGATTTGAATCTTGTGTGGGCTAAAATATAAGTTTGTTATGCATTAAAGCGATTATTTGAGCCATATATCAGATTTTCACTTTACCCTGATTTTTATGACCTTTTGACCTTTAGTGACCTTGTTACAGACCCAATCAAATCAAAACCTATATTTTATGAAAGAGCTCATCCAGACGAATAATTTGAGGGAAATATTTGTCTTTTTATAAAGAAAAATAGTAAAGTTATAAGCCTTTGTAAGCATTGTAGTATACATGTAATTATCGACTTCGGAAAATCAGCCGCAAAGCCACAAATAGTGGCCATTTTCTCACTTATTACCAGGTTGTGAAAATGTTACCCAGGATCTTCTGTTAAAGGAAGTAGTCTACTTCAAAATCCCAGTGAGTATATGTACTTTATCTGATGCTGAGATAAAAACAGAGGCTGAGAAATTTGGCAGTGCTGTTCCTAAAGACTTCAGTGACAGTAGTGTGTTTGCTGAGGAAATTATTCAATTTGCAGCTTTTGCGAAGATCAGATCATGTGTCACTCCATCCCAACAGGCAATTTAGTTAAATGATGAAGGGCTGCGGATACCTTTCCAAATGTTAATGTAGCCCTTAGAATATATCTAAGCATGTTGGTTACTAATTGTTCAGGAGAAAGGCCATTTAGCAAATTGGCGCTAATAAAAAATCATCTTAGGACCTCAATGGCTGATGAAAAGTTAAGTGCTTTATGTTGTAGAATGTAGTGTTATAAAAAAAGATATATTTAACGGATTTCAAAATACCATTAAAAAAAAGCCTGTGCGCCTATAATTACTTGAAATCTAAACTGATCATGAAATTAAAAATGAAAAGGTTAAGTATATCTTAGTTTTGATTTGGATGATTTAGTCAAAGAATTTACTGAGGTAAGGTGTAGAAGGAGGGAGTCTTTGTAGGTACTGTAAAAAAAAAATCAACAGCAATTTGAACAATTTGAAGAAATATATGAACCATAATAATCCATACCTTTTCTTGATCACAAATCCTTACAGTTAATTTGCCTTATGATAATAAACTGAAAAAAATGTGGCCAAAGTTATTCTACTCTATGAAATTGTAAGAACTGCACATTATTATAAAAACCTTACATTACCCATTTCCTCGTTTAAAAATTAATTAAACTTTCGTCTCTATAGTTGACTCAATCTCTTTATGGGGAGGGGGCCTCCCTAAACATGAGTGCCCCAGGCCTTCAAATTTCTAAATCCGGCC
Source organism: Macrobrachium nipponense (assembly GCF_015104395.2). Classification (NCBI taxonomy): domain Eukaryota; kingdom Metazoa; phylum Arthropoda; class Malacostraca; order Decapoda; family Palaemonidae; genus Macrobrachium; species Macrobrachium nipponense. Next base: position 48,929,285 of record NC_061098.1, on the reverse strand, counting down.
TGGTTATATGACGATGTTACAAGTTGCACCATATTGGGCATAAATGTGGTGTTTGCAATTGTACCACTGTATGTACGTAGGATAAGATGTGCGATATTCTTCCACAAGTTTTTATGTAAATGTCATATCTTAAGTTAAATGCGATTGTGTCATGAATGTGAAGCCAGGCTAACTGTGCTGTTTAACAGTTAAATAAGCCAAAGTACGCATACTGTTTGGCACTACTGCTGTCCTAAATAAACTTTTGTATTACGGAACCAGTTCTACGAACCATGGAGCTATAGGAATCTAGCTATGAGTAAGATGCTTGTTTTAATAATATGCATCCAGCTACTGTAAAACACTAAGAAGCATTAACCGCGGAAGTCAGACTATTCAACCCTAACCTCAAGTACCAGTTCCAGTTAAAAATAGGCCAAAGATTATTGCTTTGTACAATTTTAATAGTTGAAACCAAAGGTAGAATTGATATGTATTGTCTTAATTTATTTTTTCTAAAATGAAAGGTAGCCTCCGAATGTTAAACAAACTATCATGCTTATATTGTTTCTGCTGCCATTACTTTGTAAACTGTTTGAGTTCGCTTCATTCATTATCCGTAGATAGGTAAATTTTGGTCTTCAAATACCTCTTTTCTTTTGCATATCTTTGCTTAAGCTGAGATATTATCTCATATTTATCTTTTTTGTAAGGACAATTTATCTCATTATGATCGAATGTTTTAAGGAGAATGATTTTAATTAGACTTCCAGTTTTGTTTATATAAGTACAAAATAAAATCTTCACATGAAAAAACCTTCAACTGACTTTATAGAGGTTAACTATGATTGGCTGTAATTTTATTAATACGGCTTCTTCATCCTCTTCTTCTTGACATGCATGCTCTGGGGGCACAACAATCTGTCAAGCGTCTCAGTGGCGTGATCGGTATGGTCTTGGCCTGCCAACTCGGTGGCAGCGAGTTCGATTCTCGGGTATTCCACTGAGGGGTCAGAGATGTGTGTTTCTGGTGATAGCAATTCACTCTCAACGTGGTTCGGAACTCACGTAAAGCCTTTGGTAGGGCCCTTGTTGAATAATCACTGGTTCTATGTAACATTAAAAGACCATACAAAATAACAACAATCTGTCATCCTGGTGCCTCACACAGTCGCTATTCTTCATTTCTCTTTTTATGTTCCTTTATATAGTCTACCTATACTATCTAAAATCAAATTGATGCTTTGCCACAGAGGATATATTTTTTTGTAAAAGGCAATATTAAGACTGGATTAGTTAAATGGCTGGTACGTGTGTAATCTAAGTCCAACCCTAAGAACAGTAGGATATGTAGGTACACGTTAGACAGAAGATATATTAATTCGGTGAGATTTTATAGGAAATAAAAGATTGGTGTGGACCTTTGGACTCACAAACCGACCGAGACCCAAAGTACTTTCATTGTGTTTCCTCCAGTGGCCAGTTAATGTCCTTTGAGAGAGAGAGAGAGAGAGAGAGAGAGAGAGAGAGAGAGAGAGAGAGAGAGAGAGAGAGAGAGAGAGAGAGAGAGAGAGAGAGAGAGAGAGAGAACAACACACGCTGGTACAAAGGCGATGTGTGTATTCTCAGAAAAGGAAAGCCATAGCCGTTCTCTTTCTTTCTACACTGTACTGGTGGATTCAATTGCCAGCCCGGCTCTATTCTGGGATGTTATCGATACCGCATACTCCTGGGTTATAAAGCATACTGGATATAACTTGAGTAACTGCGGTAAACCTTGAGTAACTGCGGTAAACTGTAACAACCGTAGCAATTACCAATTGTTTTGCTTTTGTTGTCGAAAGGCATTGAACATCCTAGGAAGTGTTCAATAGTAAAACTCTTCAACAAATACAAGATTTAAGACTTCTGTAAACTTTACTCCGATTCCTTGGATTTAACCCTGGCTTCGAAGGAATGGTCTTAAGTATGTCTTAAAATATTTATTTCGCAATACATGAAAGAAATGAATTACAAGGTAATAATTTAGCAAAAATTACCATATCTAAGCCTTTTATGTAACTTTTAAGATTATCTTTTAAAAATTAATCAACATAAACGAACGTGCTTTATAAACTGCTTAACGTCCGCAACAAAACAGTCTTATGAACGAGCCCCGGGATCTAAGCAAAGGAAATGAAGACTCATTTACAACGCAGGATGTCCCAATAGAATTGGTGTCAGAAACCCCCTTCCCTTGCGCAGTTAGGACCTATCCACACCAAAAATGGGTGAGTAAATGCTCTTATTCCCAATTACATATAACTCAAAGAGTTGTTTTCAAATGAACCGTAGGATACGAGTCAGGGTTGCTCGTAGGATTTCGTGTGTTCATCCAAGACAAGTTAGACCGTAATTTGTTATAGGCCTGGTCTCGTTTGTTCTACCTACTGGGTAATTATTTCTTTAGGAATGATGGCCGGTGTTAAAAGAATATAACTACAGGTAGCCTACGCTTACCTGGTTTTTATATATTTGTTTAAAACTGCCTACCCATACCAATTAGCCCTAGCTTAAAACAACATACCTAGGCTACTAAGGATTTCTTCACAGAAATATTGATTTGTTATACCTAGGTCAGTTTTTTGTTGTTCTGCTTTCCTTGTTAGCGTATGTTATGGTAACTAAGCATTTTAAATATAGGCCTAACCTAACCTAGGATACTAGGTGATAGGGTAAATGACCGAGCGGCGACATAGGTAGGTAGTTAGCGGCCACCAATCCCGGAACACGGCCACTTCCTGAAAAAGCCCTTGTATTAGTATGCCCTTAATTCATAATTTAGGTTGGAGAAAACACTTATTACTTCAAGAGGAGGGTAGGTAATTCTATAGGAAAGGGCCGCACCAGTTTGTGTGTTAAACGGCTTAAAAGGCTAAAATAAGGTAGATCTAAGGTACTATTCCGCGGCGGCCTAGACTATGGCAGTTGCTGTTTGTCTAGTATGCAGTTTTACCTCCTGAATAAGAATTTTAAGTAATATTTATTCGGAAGCCTTTAATTAACCCCTAGGGGCCAGTACTAAACTTGGCGAAATACATTGGACGCCCCAAGGTAGATCTAGGGTACTTAGCTATCTGCGGTGGCCTAGACTATGGCAGTTGCGGTTTTTCTATGCAGTTTTTCCTACTGAACAAGAATTTTAAGTAATATTTATTCGGACGACTGTAATTAACCCCCAGGGGCCAGTAAAATAGCACTTTATCTATGCTTCAGTATCATTAGATAAGTGAGGAAAACCCTTACAACCACCAACAATCTTGGGGGACCACAGGTGGGAACTGGGGGTTTAGGTTGGGGGAGGCCAAAACTAATAAAAAAGTTTTAGCGGGCAGTTTTTGCATGTAAGGTAAACAACCGCATGGACTGGCCCAACACACAGACGGTCACGGCATGCCACTCTCTGAAAAAGTACTTAGTATAACGCGTCCTGACACTGGAGATGGGCATCAGTCGCGACTTCTTGTTGGTGAGAGACGGAGCTAAAGACCTCTACTCTCCTTTCGAAGTAAGTATTTTCTCCAAAGTTAGAAATTAAGGCCAAATTTAAAGCTTTAAACAGAGGGTAGTGAAAAGGGTAGCCAACGCAGTGCAAATTTCACCAAAACGCTTTCGAAATTTTTACTTACGCTTAAATATCTTAGAAGATTGACGCCATCTCGATGTTTGTGGAGTCGCTTGTGTCAACAAACTTCCTATTTCCTTTGATAAATCCGCTCACCACTTGTACCCATAGATGCTGGGGCACTTTCATCACAACAATCTGAACACGGTCACTGGCCAGAACGTTTTTAAGGAAACTACTGTATTGGTAGAAGACGACGATGAAGCGTGCACTAGATAATTATTTAAATAAATAGTAAAACATCAATATTTTACATATTTATGATGATTAATTTGAAAATATTCTTTATTGAAAAAGTAACTCAATTCTGATTCAAATTTAAGTAATTATTTTTCGGAATTAGAACGTTCTTTTAAGTCCTGTATTGTGATGTCACGACATCTTGACTTTCGTACCTATTGTAAATGAATTGCTATAGTACTCAACTTTCTTGCAGAACAGTTTACCAGTTATTCATGCAGATTGTTATGAGCTATTCATGTAATTGTTATAATCGTAATGTGCATATATCTTTATTATTTACTTTTTGGATATATGAAGATGTTTTACTGCTGGATTACCGCCATAGTGTGACGCAATTGCTTTCAGTCCCTGGCCCTCTATCTGTTTTCGCACCATAAGAAATTAATGGGGTCGAATTTGCAATGACCAGAAAGTCGTTCAAAGAGGAAAGTTAGCATTGAGGGGCATATGTTTTGATTGAGAAAAATAAAAATTTATACAATAGCTAGCTTGTAAAAAATACTTTATTACAAAAACCTTGATTGACAACTAAGCAGCATACCTACTATGGGTTTCAGAGGCAGTGCAAGCACATTTTTTGGCAATATTTCTATAACGAACACTCTTATCAGAACGAGATTTTGCTATAGTGTGTTACACCCAGGGCCGTAATTTATAAGGGTATCGTGAATTACTAATCGTAAAGAATAACGACACTTGTCCTTGTACCAAGAGACAAAAACTCCATTATCCAGAAATGGATACGAACACGCATAAAAAGCTCCACCTAACCCCTTTCCCCCCCATCCACCTCCATCCACGCCACCCCTGTCCTTCTTCCTTCCTTTCACCTTCCTTTCTCTCTCTCTCTCTCTCTCTTCTCTCTCTCTCTCTCTCTCTCTCTCTCTCTCTCTCTCTCTCTCTCTCTCTCGCCAATTGGTATGTGTTCACCCTCCAAACTGGGTATAAGACTTACACAAAACGTGGAAATGGGTGAAATTAGCCGATGTATTGAAAGTATATACATATATATAAATTTGTTCCGATACGTAATACAAACCCTCGGTCCTTTAACAATAGGAAGGTAACTAGCGGCAGCTGGGACGGTCGTAAGCTTCGAACAAGGGGAGAACGGTAGTTAACTGCTTGTCCGATCGTGCGCGCGCCCGCGGCGCCCGAGAGGTGAAGAATCACTTTTGCTTTCGCCGCTTGGTGTGAAGGACGTGTTCGTCATCGCGCTTCTGCCCGCTCATCGTCGTATGCTTTGTTTATATTGTGTTTTCTTTTTACTAATGGTTTGGTTGACTTTTGAAAATGAAACTGTAAGTACACTGTTTTCATTTTCATTACTTAATTATGAATCAACATGGAGCTATCGCCGTAGAGACGGCGATTTCCGCTCTTTTCATGAATTGAACCTTAAAAAAAATGATGTCTCGGTGCCGAGGGGCTGGGCGCACTCGCGCCGAGTCATGTATTTTGGGCGAAAGTGTGTAATTGAAAGATGTAAGTACTCTTTTTCATTATATTTTTGCCCTGTGCTGTTCGTTGCCGAGAGCTTGATTGCGCTCGGCAAGAGCCTCTTATTTTGTATGAATAGAATGCAATGAAAGTGGATTCGCAATGCAGTTTTCATTTTCATTTTATTAATTGCACAAATTTCAAATTTATTTTGGATCAATTTCCGCTCTTACCCGGAATTAATCCTTACGATTTATTGCTGTGAAAGTGAAAATAGCAAGTGCAGTATGTTCATTTTCATATATATTTATGATAGCATCATATTATTATGGATCAAGTTTCCGCTCTTACCGGGAATTGATTTTTTCCCTCTTTAAGTTCTATGAAGTGAATCGCCAAGTGCAGTATTCTGTTTCATTTTCATATTACTTTTCACTGCTGTGCGGGGGTAGGGGAAGCAAAGCGAAGGTCTGCCAGGAAGTCGTCGGAAAGCTCTCCCGCGACTCCTTGGTATCACCGATTCTTCGTCTTCTTCCTGCCCCCACGCTCAGCTTCCTCGTATTTTGTTTTTGGGGTCTTCCTTCCGTTCGGGGTGGGGCATGTCTCCCCCCCCCCCGTGCGTGTGGGAACCCTCTTACTTAATCTGTCTGTGCTACCGCAGGTGCTACAGCCGTGGGAGACGACCTTGGACAGGTATGGACCACTGCGGCTGCAGGGCAGTGCCTAGCATCCACGATCCGCTGCAGAGTCTAGCGAGGTCTGGGCGGGAGGGTGACCTTGGGAGTGGTCTCCACTACAACCTTCACGGGCCGCTTATGCTGCTTCCCCCCGCTGGTCTACACTCCCCATGCTCTGTCGGTGACGCCGTCTGCCGCTCCTAGGGCCGGTCGCCGCCCTACCGAGGAGGGGTATGCCGCCGCCGCCTGTGTTCTTGTGTTGCCTGCCCCAGACTTCCGCTGTTCCAGCAGCTCGCCCTGGACCGGCCGCCAGTACCACGTCTGGCTCGCCGATGAGTTCTACGAGGCGATGGGCTGGGCCTGCCGTACCTGTCGCTGATGTGGTTCCCGCTACTGGCTTGGCTGTCCTTCTGTGTTTACCGCTGCCGCTGTTCCTGCCGCTCCTGAGCTGGTTGCTGTTCCGTCGCTCCTGGTTCCTGCGCCTGTCCATGCTGGTCCTGCCCATGGTGTCTTCCCCAGTCCCAGGTCCTTCCGGACAGGTGCAGTCGGGCCGTGTTGCTTCGGCAATAGGCCCGACTCCGGCCTGGATGGAGGACCTGACGACTGTCCTGCGTGAGCTGACGAAGAAGAGGAAGGTGTCATCTTCGTCTTCGTCTGTTGCTGCCTCTTTCCCTTCGACTTCTAAGGCCCATAAGCCGAAGAAGAAGAAGGCTGCTCCCCCCCACTAAGAAGTCTCCTTCGGGAACTTCTAAGGGCAGGGGGCCGTCCCACCTCGGTGGGACGGGGGGGGTCCTTCTGCTGGTCCTCCTGCTCCTTCGGGAGCGGGGCCCGTCTCCCTTCGTAAGGAAGAGATAGACGGGGACCAGAGGAGTATCGGTTAGCTCTGGTACTTCCTCGCCTGGTGCTAGCGGCGATGCCGCTACGCCAGGTTCCGGCTCGGTCTCTCGTTCGCGGGAGATCCCGAGTGTACGCTCTCCCTCGGGAGACCGTTCAGCCAAAGTTTCGGCGCCAGAGTTCGCTCGGCGCCAAGACCACGGCACGGAGCAGAAGGCTGGCGAGAACCGCTCAGGTGACTCTCGCCAGGCCAGCGGCCGCTCTCGCAGCGACCAGCTGGTAACCGGGTTTTGTTATTCCCCCTAAGAAGACTCCTTCGGGAACTTCGAAGGGCTCGTCACATTCCGGGGTGACGTAGGGGGGTTCTTCTGCTGGTCCTCTGTTTCCTTCGGGAACGGGGCGGGCCCGTCTCCCCTTCTGAGAAGAAGAAGAAGACGGGGACCAGGGTGTGCTGGCTACCGCTGGTACATCCCTCGCCTGGTCTTGGCAGCTCTGCTGCTAAGCCAGGTCACCGGCTGGCGGTTTCTCGTCGCGAGAAGCTCCGAGTGTACGATCATCCCTTCGGGTGACTGTGCAGCCAAAGTTAAGACGACTGAGTTCGCTCAGCGTCATGACCGAGGCACGGAGCAGAAGACTGTCGAGAGCCGCCTCAGGTGACTCTCGCCAGGCCAGCGGCCGCTCTCGCAGCGACCAGCCGGTACTCCGGTCGGGTGGACGTGACGGTCTCTGACCGGCCACGGGTTGAGGGCTGGGAAGAGGTCCCCCAGGTCCCCCACGGCTCCCCCGACCCGACGGTACTCCAGCCTCGGCTGGTAACCAGCGGGTTTTTGACGTGCCAGCTGACGGACGCTCACGGCCGTGGTCTCAACGGCGAAAGCGAGCTCTGCAGGTCACCTGACCGCCGCTCCCACAGGGACCGGGCGGATACGGTGACCAGCAGCAGCTCGTCTGAACGCACGGGGACCGGGTGGGGTCGACGTGCTCAGTCGAGCCGCTCGCCACAGGTGAGCGGCACGGCCAGGCCTGCAGATCGATCCCCACCGCGGGTTGGTGATCGGCTTGCAGCCCCCCCACGTACGCTGGTCCTGCCAGCGAGCGGGGGGGGAGCGTCAGGTCTGTCTCTCCACTACCCTCAACTTCCTCGGGCTACACTGGGAAGAGCGAGGTAGCTAGGAGTGATCGTGAGAGGTGCGCCGCTCACGATCCCGTCACGACGCCGCACGTGCCACGTATGGTCTTAGGACTAACCAGGACGTACGCGCAAGTGATTGGAGGTGACCGTCAGGGGGAGAGGGGGTGGGGGGTAGCGTCAGTTCTTGTCTCTCGATACCTTCAACTTCCTCGGCATACGCCAGGCAAGAGCGAGGTATATAGGAGTGATCGTGAGAGATGCGCCGCTCACGATCCCGTCACGACGCCGCACGTGCCAGGTTGGTCTTAGGACCAACCAGGACGTACGCGCAAGTGATTGGAGGCAACCGTCAGGGATCTGTTGCTGGTCCTTCTTCTGAAGGAGGAGGGTCCTGGGAGCTGCTCTTGTTGGAGGGACTAGACGGTCCTACTCCTCAAGACGCTGTAACTTCCGAGATTCAGAGTAACTTTACCCAGGTTATTGCACTGATTCGTCAGCACAACGACCGGGGGGAAGGATCGCCGCTCCCACCAGCAGAGCCCATGTCTCTGCTCGAGTCGTTTTGGGGCCCCCCCAACCCGAGAGGGAACCCAAACCGATGGTGGGTACATGCCGCGATCGCAGCTTGCCGATTCTGTCTTGAACCAGAGTCTCTCGTCTCCGGACAAGAAGGCTCTCTCAGTTCTGGCCGGTCGATCAAGCTACTTCCACCTCCTCTACTGCGACAGCGGCGTTTCTACGTGTCTTCGGACACCGTATTTAAATACTCCTTCGGTCCTCCTGAGAGGTTTCGACCTTGACGAGGACTGGAATGAGTCGCGAGGACGGTATCGGCTCTCTCCATGTCAGTCGATCAGCCCCACCCAGACGACGTTCACAGTGGCGGCAGACCCTTACCTACAGTGAGAGTTCGTAACCCTCCTCGGGGAAAACGTTTTCTCCTGACGATACGTTTTCCCAGACTCTGAGAGGCCATCGCCGCAAGGCGATGGCTGCTCCTACTCTTCTCCAACTGCTAGTTCCACTGGGAAGGCGAGCGAGTATCCAATTCCTCCCCCACCCCCATTCCCTCTCTCCTTACGGCTACGAGGGAAAGGGGAAGGATCCCTACAGAGATTTCTCTGTAGGATCCACGTGGGGACTGCGCTACCAGGGGGGACCTTCGGGTCCTACCTGACGTAAGCCCCGGTCGTTGAGGAGGGATCCTGCCCCATTCTCGATTTCTACGGGAATCGAGAGGACCACCAGCCGATATCGTTTAACGAATTCGGTGGGGGTTTCGCAGACTGCTTAGAATTCTACGGAATTTCTAGCGCATTCAGAGTGTTAGAGTTTCTTACGATCTCCAAACACTTAGGCGAGACCACGGTCCAAAGTGAGCGAGACGAGAATCCCCGATATGTTACACGATAATCGGGAACCTCGCCTACCTGCTCGAATTCCTGGCAATTTCTAGCATTAGGAAGAAGACTGCTGCTGAAAGAAGACTATCTCACAGTAGGCGACCAACCTGGAATAGAGAAGAACGGACGGGAATATCCAGTTTGGCTGGAACTATCGTCTTAGTATTCTGTTCACCATTGAAGCTTTCCTTCGAGGAAGACTTCTCCTTCACTCTCTTTAATAGAGAACGAAGGTGGTCGATCTCCAATCCTTATTTTGTTTTCTTGAAGGAAAGAATTTAGGATGGAGATCGTTGTTCAGAATCCTACAAATATAACTACGTATATTAACCTCGCGACATGATTCTGCCTAAGCAGTTGAATGGTCGAGGGGTAGGCGCATATCCTGGTTATTCTACGGATTGCGACTTAGACGAAAAGTATTCTAATTGAACTGCAACCCTGGGGTTGCCTGCAACCTCCCAGGAGTTTCCAGTTTCAATTTTATATACTTATGGTGTTGTCACAACAACACCATTTAAGCTTTTATATTTACCGAAATTCGTTTCGCTTAAATATAATTGCTCGAGCATATCTTTTTATGCTCGGTGGTTCTAGCCGAACGCATTCCTTCGTGGAAAGGATTACTTGGCAACTCAGGATGACGAGTCAGCGACAGCTACTGCGTATTGAATTGGCCCGAGGCATTTCAGTATCAGCTGCCGCTTTGAGGTAGACGGTGTTTATGTCTTTCTCACCTGCTTTGATTGAATAACAACCGTATCTCTGCCCAACAATCACAGACTTAAGGTCTCTGATTAACGGGGATTCTCGCATACATGAATGACCATCTACTGCTGAGAAACGCTAGTATTCATCGTCTTCGGTATTGCGAGAATTTTAAACAGAGATATCTATTCGACTCTCATCTTTCTGTTTACCGCACGGTAACAGAATTCTGTAATAGTCTCTTGCTGCATCGTATCCCGATAATGCGAATGATTTTTGCGGAATCTGAGTTTGTCCTCAAAGGTGTACAATTGTTCATTGTTCACCCCGGATTAGCAGATGTATTGAAAGACATCGCCTACTCCCCACACCTGCCAGCTCTACTTCCAAACGTTCAGCCCATGAGAAGCAGTTCTTCAAGCGGCTCTCCCTGTGTTTCATTACTGAAGAACGCCCCGATTTCATTGCACAACGGACAGCAATGAAATGGCGGTTAGCGTTTTCAGTCATTTGTAAGCAACAGGTTTAGAATCTTGAGATTCCTTCTCTCGATTCAGCTGGAAGACGTAGGTTGCATTCATTGCCTACCTTCGTCTTCAACGTCACATAGTGTGTTGTTTTCTCCTTAAGCTGAGATTCAACGTCTATGAGATTTTCTTGCCATCAGGGACCTCGGTCTTTTGAAGGCAATTGACTTTCGCCTTTTGAGCTTATGCATTAAGAGAATCATCGCCGCGCCGTCCGGCATCGGTGACTAACAAATATTTTATTTGTTTGGTCTCTCAGCATAACTCTTTAAAGGGCGAGGTCACGTGACTTACCCGGATGCTTGGACAAACTTGCCTCTACTGATTCCGAACCAGTCAGTCGGCAGCTGTCAGAGCGCCCGAGTCAGTTACGAACTATGCTGTGGACTTAGTTCGGTTGTTCCAGAGCAATCATTACTTCGTCTTAATAGCTTGTCAGTATGAGTACTGTACATAACCAAAGTCGAGAAGAGGGATAGGTCATTACTGACTATTCCCTTCTTTTCGTCTTAGGTAACTGCATGACTTCTCTTGAGAAGTCAAGCACAAAGGGATGGGGGGGGATTTTGTGACGCTCGATTTCGTACCGATCTTCGTAGCGAAGACTCAGAAACCCTTCGGTAACTGACGATTGGTTCGAGTCCTTCACAATACCCCCCTCTAAGGGACGTCACCGCCTCCGATACGAAGGCTATGCTGCTTTGTCTGTGAAGGTGCGACGGAGCTGTTCTGAAGAAAACTCGACACCCAGGATGAGTGTGGACGCCTCTTCATCATTCTCTCGCGTTCCGCAAGAACTTCTCCGTGGCGCAGGTAATGAAGGCAGGCGCCTGGTCCAACCGGACCGCATGCACCTCCTTCTACCTTCAGGATATTGCCCACAGTTCCTTGGATCTTTTTCCTTGGGAACCCCGTGGTGGTTGCTCAACACGTTGTGTAGTTAACCCAGACCCTCGCAGGCTGAACAGCATCGAGTCCTGGTGTGACCGTAAGAATGGATGAGGAATGAGAGTGTGACTGGCTCCTCTTCCCATCTTTTTCTTCCCTCTACCTTTGGGTAGAGGGGACACGGTCGTCACCCTGCTGGGTAAGGACGAGATGCAGGTGAGCTACTCAATAGAGCACCATCCTATCCCTTTCAGTAGGGATAGGAGTAAATATCCACCACTTCCTCCAACAAGGGGGAGGAAGTGGATGCCAAATTGAGACAAACCCATCATTTTATGATTGTCTCTTGCAAACAGGAACAAGTTCTTGCTTGCTGGTACGAAGAGATACGCTTGCCTCTCTCTTAGTACTTGGCCCAGAGGTCTGACCATTGATCCTGCGGTGCACACCCCGATCAATCGGACAGAGGTTTGGATCCCTCCCTTGCTCTTACGACCAGGGAGTGCACTCCAGGGTGGACGAACACCAGTCTGTTTTCACCAAAAAGACTCAGATTCCTCCCACCAAGAAGTGAGTCTTCCTATTGTTAAAGGACCGAGGGTTTGTATTACGTATCGGAACAAATGACAATTTGTCGAAAATTGCATTTTTCCTAACTATACAAACCTGAGGTCCTTTACATATAGTCCCACCTCATGCCACCCCTCACTCTGCAACTTTTTGCATGGGCCTAAGCAAAAAGTGATTCTTTCACCTTCTGGGCGCGCGCTGCGCGCGCCACGATCGGACAAGCAGTTAAACTACCGTTCTCCCCCCCTTGTTCGAAGCTTACGACTGTCCCAGCTGCCGCTAGTTACCTTCCTATTGTTAAAGGACCTCAGGTTTGTATAGTTAGGAAAAATGCAATTTTCGACAAATTGTCATATTAAGGCAATTTTATCATTATAGCATTACTATGACAACTAGAATTCATGGAAACAGTTTATGATAATGCATTGGCATATGTGTGAAGCTCCACTAATGTGGCAATGATGAACGATGATTTTGCCATTCTTAGCATGCAAACATTAAAGGCATTTATTTCTGGCATACAGTTATTAAAAAAAAATAAAAATACTAATACAGTCGGCAGCCAGATGTACGACAAGGTTAGAAACATTGGATTGTATCTACTTTAGAAATATCTGTAATTTTTTGGGGTAATTTGGTTGCAAAAAAGGGATAATAGACATGAATTAAATAAACATTTTGAAATAATGAAGTAAAGTTGAACTAAATAATGAAAAAGTAAACAATTAAGGGAATAAAACTTTGCAGTGTCGTCGTCTGCTGCTTGTAACTGTGTTTGTGAAGTAAGCGCTTAGGAACCAGGAACAGCAACGTGGTTCAAGTGCAATGTGGAGTGAATTAAGACCAAAATGTGTATAATAACAATCAAATAAGCACTGTGGAGTTTCATTGTGATGGCAGTAAGGCTAAAACCCCCGATTACAAGGTAATGAATTCAGTTCAAACCATGACCCCGGGAATAAAAAGTTTCATACTTTCACTAATATAGGCAACAAAATGTTGTTTTATTGTGCTGATTACAACTGCAATCTTGAGTAAGATCAATAAACGTTACATATATACGCTAACATTGTTCAAATGAGTGCTGGGAAGGCTGGGAAAGATGATGGACAGTCCATGACTAGACCGGCCAGCCACATGATAGCCGCCATATTGGATTTCAAAACTCCCTTGAAAACATATTTTACGAAGAGTGTCACATGCTTATTTTGACGAAGCTTCATATCGAGTGAATAAGACCCGGCCAGCGTGATGATGGACGATCGTCTGTGATTGTTTACCCTAACTGATTTCAGTTTCGGCATGGCGGAAAGGCGCTTCATGCCTTATCCGCGTTTTGAACCATTGAAACGCTAAAACTGTAGGAAAAATCAATTGTTCCGATACGTAATACAAACCCTCGGTCCTTTAACAATAGGAAGGTAACTAGCGGCAGCTGGGACGGTCGTAAGCTTTGAACAAGGGGAGAACGGTAGTTAACTGCTTGTCCGATCGTGCGCGTGCCCGAGCGCCCGAGAGGTGAAGAATCACTTTTGCTTTCGGCCGCGGGTGTGAAGGACGTGTTCGTCATCGCTCTCTGCCCGCTTCATCGTCGTATGCTTTGTTTATATTGTGTTTTCCACTAATGGTTTGTTTGACTTGAAAATGAAACTGTAAGTACACTGTTTTCATTTTCATTACTTAATTATGAGCCAACATAGAGCTATCGCCGTAGATGCGGCGATTTCCGCTCTTTTCATGAAATTGATACCCTTGAATTATGTCTCGGTGCCGAGGGCGGGCGCGCTCGCCCCGAGTCATGTATTTTGGGCGAAAGTGTGTAATTGAAAGATGTAAGTACTCTTTCATTTATATTTTGCCCTGTGCGTTCGTTGCGAGAGCGTGATTGCGCTCGGCACGAGCCTCTTATTTTTATGGATAGAATGCATGAAATGGATGCGCAAATACCCGGGAATTGATCCTTACGATTTATTTTCTGTGAAAGTGAAATCGCAAGTGCAGTATTCTGTTTCATTTTCATATATTTTTTATGATAGCATCATATTATTATGGATCTTACCCGGGAATTGATCTTTCCCCCTTTAAGTTCTATGAAGTGAATCGCAAGTGCAGTATTCTGTTTAATTTTCATATTACTTTTCACTGCTGTGCGGGGGTAGAGGAAGCGACGGTCTGCCGGGAAGTCGTCGGAAAGCTCTCCCGCGACTCCCTCGGTATCCGATTCTTCGTCATTCTTCCTGACCCCTGCTCAGCTTCCATCATTGTATTTTGTATTTGGTCCTTGCGTTCGGGGTGGGGCATGTCTCCCCCCCGGGCGTGAGGGAACCCCTCTTACTAATCTGTCTGTGCTACCACAGGTGCTACATCCGTGGGAGACGACCTTGGACAGGTATGGACCACTGCGGCTGCAGGGCGTGCCTAGCATCCACGATCTGCTGCAGCGTCTAGAGAGGTCTGGGGCGGTGACCTTGGCACGGTCTACACTACAACCTCCACGGCCGCTTATGCTGCTTCCCCCCGCTGGTCTACACTCCCCATGCTGTGTCGGTGACGCCGTCTGCCGCTACTAGGGCCGGTCGACGCCGTACCGAGGGGGGGTATGCCGCCGCCGCCTGTGTTTTCTTGTTGCCTGCCCCAGACTTCCGCTATTCCAGCAGCTCACCCCTGGACCGGCCGCCAGTACCCAGGTTCCCGCTGGCTGCCGATGACTACGCGGCGATGGCTGGACCTGCCGTACCTGCCGCTGATGTTGTTGCTGGCCCAGCCGCTCGCGCCGCTCCTGTGAGGCGTGCTGTGCGTGACGCTCCTGCTGTTGCTGGTCCTGCTGCTGCTGGTCCTGCCGTGCCTGCCCCTGCCCACGTCGTGTCGCGTCATGGAAGTGCTGCCCCGGACTCAGTTCTTTCCGGACAGGTTCAGTCGGGGCGTGTTGCTTCGGCAATTGGCCCTGCTCCTGAGAGAGCTGACGAAGAAGAGGAAGGTGTCGTCGTCATCTTCATCGTCTTCTTCGTCGTCTGCTGCCGCCTCTCCCCCTTCAACTTCTAAGGCTTCCAAGCCGAAGAAGAAGAAGGCTGCCTCCCCCACCCCTAAGAAGGCTCTTTCGAGACCTTCGAAGGGCCCGTCTCACTCCGGTGTGACGGGGGGGTTCTTCTGCTGGTCCTCCTGCTCCTTCGGGAGCGGGGCCCGTCTCCCCTTCCATAAGGAAGAGATAGACGGGGACCAGAGGAGTATCGGTTAGCACTGGTACTTCCTCGCCTGGTGCTAGCGGCGATGCCGCTACGCCAGGTTCCGGCTCGGTCTCTCGTTCGCGGGAGATCCCGAGTGTACGCTCTCCCTTGGGAGACCGTGCAGCCAAAGTTTCGGCGCCAGAGTTCGCTCGGCGCCAAGACCGCGGCACGGAGCAGAAGGCTGGTGTGAGCCGCTCAGGTGACTTTCGCCAGGCCAGCGGCCGCTCTCGCAGCGGACTAGCAGTCGGTAACCGGGTTTCCCCCAAGAAGACTCCTTCGGGAACTTCTAAGGGCTCGTTCCACGCCGTGGGACGGGGGGGTTCTTCTGCCGGTCCTCCTGTTCTTTCGGGAACAGGGTCCGTCTCCTCTTCCACAAGGAAGAAGAAGACGGGGACCAGAGGCGTACCGACTACAACCGGTACTTCCTCGCCTGGTGTTTGCGGCGCTGCCGCTACGCCAGGTTCCGGCTCGGTCTCTCGTTCGTGAGAAGTTCCGAGTATACGATCTCCCGCGGGAGAGCGTATAGCCAAAATTTTGGCACCAGAGTTCGCTCGGCGCCAGGACCGCGGCACGGAGCAGAAGCTGGTGAGAGCCGCTCATGTGACTCTCGCCAGGCCAGCGGCCGCTCTCGCAGCGACCAGCTGGTAATCCTGGTAGATGTGACGGTCTCTGACCAGCCACGGGCTGAGGCTGGGAATAGGTCCCCCCGACCATCGGTACCAGCGGTTTGACGCGCCTTGAGGACGCTCACCGGTCTCACCGCGAAAACGAGCTCTGCAAGTCACCTGACCGCCGCTCCCACAAAGGGACCCGCGTGGATAGGGCGACCAGCAGAAGCTGTCTGACGCACGGGGATGGGGTCGACGTGCTCAGTCGAGCCGCTCGCCACAGGTGAGCGGCACGGCCAGGGCCTGCAGATCGATCCCCTACGGCGGGTTGGTGATCGGCTGCAGCCCCCCACATACGCTGGTCCTGCATGCGGAGGGGGGGGGTGGAGCGTCAGGTCTGTCTCTCCATTACCTTAAACTTCCTCGGGGTACGCCGGGAAGAGCGAGGTATCTAGGAGTGATCGTGAGAGGTGCGCCGCTCATGATCCCATCACGACGCCGCACGTGCCACATATGGTCTTAGGACCAGCCAGGACATACGCGCAAGTGATTGGAGGCGACCGTCAGGGTGGGGGAGGGGGTAGCGTCAGGTCTGTCTCTCCGATACCTTCAACTTCCTCGGCATACGCCGGGAAGAGCGAGGTATATAGGAGTGATTGTTAGAGATGCGCCGCTCACGATCCCATCACGACGCCGCACGTGCCAGGTATGGTCTTAGGACCAGCCAGGACGTACGCGCAAGTGATTGGAGGCAACCGTCAAGGGATCTGTGCTGGTCCTTCTTCTGAAGGAGGAGGGTCTTGGGAGCTGCTCTTGTTGGAGGGACTGGACGGTCCTACCTACTCAAGACGCTTGTAACTTCCGAGATTCAGAGTAACTTTGCCCAGGTTATTTGCACTGATTCGTCAGCACAACGACCTGGGGAAAGGATCGCCGCTCCACGGCTCAAGTCGTTCTCGAGCCCGAGTAGGGAACCAGACTGACGGTGGGCTTGCCGCGATAAGAGCTTCTCGACTCGGTTCTGAACCAGGAGAGCCTCTCGTCTCCGGACGAGAAGGCCCGCTCAGGTCTAGCCGGTTGGGCAAGCTACTTCCCCTCCTCTGCCGCGACAGCGGCGTTTTTTCGGAGTATTGCAGCTCTTCTCCCCCCCCCCCCCCCCCCCCCCCCTTCCTTCCTCGTCCTGAGAGGTTTCGATTTCGACGAGGACTGGAATGAGTCAGAGGACGGTTTCGGCTCTCCTGTCAGGTGTCGATCAGCCCCACCCAGACGAAGTTCACAGTGGTGGCAGATGCTTACCTACAGCACGAGTTCGTGACCCTCCTCGGGGGGAGGGGGGTGGGAGGAAGGCCATCGCCGCAAGGTGATGGCTGCTCCTACTCTCGAGCAATATCCTTTTCCTTCCCCATTCCCTCTCTCCTTACGGCTACGAGGGAAAGGGGTAGGATCCTACAGACTTCTCTGTAGGATCACACGATTGGGGACTGCGCTACCGGGGGGACCTTCGGGTCCTACCTGACGTAACCCCGGTCGTGGAGGAGGGACCCTGCCACCATCTCCGATTTCTACGGGAATCGATGAGGACAACCAACCGATATTCGTTTAACGAATGCGGTGGGGGTTTCGCTGGGCGCTTAGAATTCTGCAGAATTTCTAGCACACATGGCGAGACCACTGTCCAAGGGAGTTAGACGAGTATTCCCGATAATTGTTACCACGATAATCGGGGATCTCGCCGAATGCTCGAATTCCTGGAGTTCTTAGCGTTGGAAGAAGACTGTCGCCGAAGGAAGATATCTCACAGTGGCGGCCAGCCCTGGATTAGAGAGAACGGACGGGAATATCCAGTTTGGCTTGAATTTTCGTCTTCGTTATTCTGTGCACCACTGAAGCTTTCCTTCGGGGAAGACTTCTTCTCTCTCTTTCCTAGAGATCGAAGGCGGTCGATCTCCAATCCTTATTTTGTTTTCTTGAAGGGAAAGAATTTAGGATGGAGATCGTTGTTCAGAATCCTACAAATATACTACGTATATTAACCTTGCGACATGATTCTGCTAAGCAGTTGAATGGTCCGAGGGGTAGGCGCTTATCCTGGTTACTCTACGGATTGCGACGTAGACGAGAAGTATTCTAATTGAACTGCAACTCGGAGTTGCCTGCAACCTCCCTGGAGTTTCCAGTTTCAATTTTATATACTTATGGTGTTGTCAAAACAACACCATTTAAGCTTTTATATTTACCGAAATTCGTTTCGCATAAATATAATTGCTCGAGCATATCTTTTTATGCTCGGTGGTTCTAGCCGAACGCATTCCTTCGTGGAAAGGATTACTTGGCAACTCAGGATGACGAGTCAGCGATAGCTACTGCGTATTGAATTGCCCGAGGCATTTCAGTACCAGCTGGGGCTTCGAGATGCACGGTTGGTTATGTCTTTCTCACCTGCTTTGATTGAATACCAACCGTATATCTGCCCAACAATCACGGACTTAAGTCTCTGATTAACGGGGATTCTCGCATACATGAATGACCATCTACTGCTGTGACACTAGTATTCATCGTCTTCGGTATTGCGAGAATTTAAAACAGAGATATCTATTTGACTCTCATCTTTCTGTTTACCGCATGGTAACAGAATTCTGTAATAGTCTCTTGCTGCATCGTATCGCGATAATGCGAATGATTTTTGCGGAATCTGAGTTTGTCCTCAAAATATCTCGTATTCGGAGGTGTGCAATTGTTCATTGTCCACCCCGGATTAGCAGATGTATTGAAAGACCGCCTACTCCCACACCTGCCAGCTCTACTTCCAAACGTTCA
This sequence comes from Macrobrachium nipponense, assembly GCF_015104395.2. Classification (NCBI taxonomy): domain Eukaryota; kingdom Metazoa; phylum Arthropoda; class Malacostraca; order Decapoda; family Palaemonidae; genus Macrobrachium; species Macrobrachium nipponense. The sequence continues at coordinate 48,910,571 of NC_061098.1, read as the reverse complement.
GCCCATGAGAAGCAGTTCTTCAGGCGGCTCTCCCCTGTTTTCATTACTGAAGAACGCCCCTCTTTCATTGCACACCGGACAGCAATGAAATGGCGGTTAGCGTTTTCAGTCATTTGTAAGCACAGGTTCAGAATCTTGAGATTCCTTCTCTCGATTCAGCTGGAAGACGTAGGTTGCATTCATTGCCTACCTTCGTCTTCAACGTCACATAGTGTTGTTTCTCCTTAAGCTGAGATTCAACGTCTATGAGATTATCTTGCCATCAGGGACCTCGGACTTTTGAAGGCAATTGACTTTCGCCTTTTGAGCTTATGCATTAAGAGAATCATCACCGCGCCGTCCGGCATCGGTGACTAACAAATATATTATTTGTTTGGTCTCAGCATAACTCTTTAAAGGGCGAAGGTCACGTGACTTACCCGGATGCTTGGACAACTTGCCTCTACCGATTCCGAACCAGTCAGTCGGCAGCTGTCAGAGCGCCCGAGTCAGTTACGAACTATGCTGTGGACTTAGTTCGGTTTTTCCAGAGCAATCATTACTTCGTCTTAATAGCTTGTCAGTATGAGTACTGTACATAACCAAAGTCGAGAAGAGGGATAGGTCATACAACTATTCCCTTCTTTTCGTCTTAGGTAACTGCATGACTTTTCTTGCGAAGTCAAGCACAAGGGGTGGGGGATTTGGACGCTCGATATCGTACCGATCTTCGTAGCGAAGACTCAGAACCCTTCGGTAAGCTGACGATTGGTTTCGAGTCTTCACAATACCCTCCCTAATGGACTTCACCAGCCTCCGATACGAAGGCTATGCTGCTTTGTCCTGTGAAGGCGCGACGGAGCTGTCTGAAGAAACTCGACACGCCAGGATGAGTGTGGACGCCCTCTCTTCATTCTCTCGCGTTCCGCAAGAACTTCTCCGTGGCGCAGCTAGTGAAGGCAGGGGCCTGGTCCAAACCGGACCGCATGCACATCCTCTACCCTTCGGGATATTGCCCACAGGTCCTTGGATCTTTTTTCTTGGGAACCGTGGTGGTTGCTCAACACGTGTAGTTAACCCAGACCCTCGCAGGCTGAACAGCATCGAGTCCTGGTGTGACCGTAAGAATGGATGAGTGAATGAGTGTGACTGGCTCCTCTTCCCATCTTTTTCTCCCCTCTACCTCTGGGTAGAGGGACACGGTCGTCACCCTGCTGGGTAAGGACGAGATGCAGGTGAGCTACTCAATAGAGCACCATCCTATCCCTTTCAGTAGGGATAGGAGTAATATCCACCACTTCCTCCAACAAGGGGGAGGAAGTGGATGCCAACTTGAGACAAACCCATCATTTTATGATTGTCTCTTGCAAACAGGAACAAGTTCTTGCTTGCTGTGGGACGAAGAGATACGCTTGCCTCTCTCTTAGTACTTGGCCAGAGGTCTGACCATTGATCCTGCGGTGCACACCCGATCAATCGGACAGAGGTTTGGATCCCTCCCTTGCTCTTACGACCAGGGAGGCACTCCAGGGTTGGACGAACACCAGTCTGTTCACCAAAAAGTGAGTCTTCCTATTGTTAAAGGACCGAGGGTTTGTATTGCGTATCGGAACAAATGACAATTTGTCGAAAATTGCATTTTTCCTAACTATACAAACCTGAGGTCCTTTTACATATAGTCCCACCTCATGCCACCCCTCACTCTGCAACTTTTTGCATGGGCCTAAAGCAAAAGTGATTCTTCACCTCTCGGGGCGCGCCGGGCGCGCGCACGATCGGACAAGCAGTTAACTACCGTTCTCCCCTTGTTCGAAGCTTACGACCGTCCCAGCTGCCGCTAGTTACCTTCCTATTGTTAAAGGACCTCAGGTTTGTATAGTTAGGAAAAATGCAATTTTCGACAAATTGTCATTTTCCAAGGTAAAAGCAGCCGTGCCCTCAATAAGGTAAACGACCGCAGACGATCCATCGTCATCGCGCTGGCCAGGCCTTATTCACTCGATATTTAATTGGTGAAACAAATATACAATTACAACTTTAAGCATACCATTCAAAAGATTGAAGTTTCGTCTACATAATGTGACATATGAAAGCCCCATATGAACTAAATAAGCATGTGAGCTCTTCGTAAAAATATGTTTTTGTTCATGAACTTACCTGACGATATATATATAGCTGAATTTTCTCCGAAGTCCGACAGAATTTCAAAACTCGCGGCACACGCAGTGGGCGGTCAGGTGGTAGTACCCATTACCGCCGCTGGGAGACGGATATCAGGAAACCATTCCCATTTCTATTCATATTTTTTCTGTCGCCGTCGGTAAACATCTGTTTACAGACCTCGCCTAGGATTTTTGGATTTGACTCGTTCTAAGTATATGGATTGACTTTTGGTTATTGACTCTGGATTGTTGGATTGGCATACGCGATAGTGGACTGTTTTTTTGATTTTGGATTGGCTATTTCTGTGAACGTGATGTCTGGATCAAGTTCAGTGAGCTTCAGAGTGTGTGTGAAGAGTGATTGCAAGGTGAGGCTACCGAAATCATCGGTAGATCCCCACACAGTATGTATGGGGTGTAGGGGGCATGTTTGTTTGTTGGATGATCGATGCATTGAATGCAAAAGTTTGACTGATGATGGATGGAAGGTGTATGAGTCCTATCGGCGTAAGTTGGAACGCGATAGGATCAGGAGGGCTTCCTCCAAGAGCGGTTCTACGAAAGGTAAGGGAAGTAACATTTCACCTATATTAGCACCAGTAGAATTTGCTTCACCTAATCCTGTGTTGTTGCCTGAGGGCCCTGATTTTCTGTGTATGGAGAGGTAATAATGCCCTTTCTCTGATTCTAGAGTCGTTACGCACTCTAGAGTCCAAAGTGTTGGCCCTAGAAAAAACAAAAAGGCTCAAGTAAAGTGTGTGATCGTGCCCCTAGTGTTGTGGAGGGGGCGTCAGATCGGCCCCATAATGCCTCTAGGCCTAGACCTCTATCGGACTCCCAGGACTCAGGGAGTGGGTATGTCGAAAGCCGCAAGAGGGTTACGGGGGCTCCCCACCGATCTGGCGTCCCTTCGGCAGGACCTGTTGTTAGTTCCCAGGCTGCCAAGGAGCGTGCTCAGGCTCGCATCCTTAAGGACTGTTTTTCGTCCTCCGAGGCGCCCTCCCCGCGCAAGGGGTGGAGCGCTCGGAGAGACTCGCGTCCGTTGAAAAGGACTTTTCCGAGGGAGGACGCTTCACGTCCCCTCTCTCCGCTATCGTTGCGGTCTTCTCCTGCGTCGTATGACGCGTTTCCTCCACAGAAGAGAGGTAGGACGACGCTGAGAAGCGCTTCTCTCGCGCTTCGGAGAGGCAGGTTGCTGTACCTGTGAGAAGGAAGGAGGCGTCCCCTCGCCCCTCGTCTTCTCGCAGGTTCAGCCCTTCACCTCCTCTTGTTCTTCACCAACAACGAAGAATATTCTTGTGTCTCTTCAAGACCAATGTCAGCTTTAATGGCTCAGAAGACTCGCCAGCAGCAGTCGAGCCTAAGCGTAGAAGGACGCCAGACTGCCTGTCAAGAGGACGAGGCAGTCCCCTTCTCCGTCTCCTCATTCGTCTCTGTCTCCGCTTGCTTCTCCTTCGGAGCTTCCTCGTTCTCGTTCTACGGGTAGGAAGTCTCGTGGACAGGACGCTTTTCTTCCCTCTCGACGTCCTGATCAGGACGCCTTTGAGGACGCTCGGCAGGACGCCTTGGAGGACGCTTTTGAGGACGCTCGTCGGGACGTTTTGCTAGACGCTTTGCCTATTGAGAAGGCTTTCGAGAGCGCCCAGAAGGACGCTTTGAAAGTGAAAGCTAGACGCTTTAGCGGAAAGCGTAAGGACGCTCCTCTAGAGCGAGTAAGAGTAGCCTCTCTTGACGCTCAGCGCGGTCAAGACGCTCTTCGTTCTTCGAGCTCTAAGGATCGACAGAAGGTCGGTCGCTTTGAAGAAGCTGCTACACGTAATCCTCGAAAGCCTTTGTTGAAGGCTAGACCCGTTGGGCGCACGCCCCTATCCAGAGGGGCAATCTCCTTTGCCTCTTAGGGAGGAAGGAGAGCTTAGTAGTCTGGCGGACTCCAGTTGAGGAGGAACAGCCTTCGGTTTCGTCGTGTCGATTACAAAGTGCTGGTTCGACTGTTACGCTCTTCTTTTGGAGAGAAGTTCCAGCCTGCAGCTCCCAAGTCTCCACCCTCTCAGTTTTCGTCATCTAAGTCTTGCAATAAGGTTCCGGAGTTTGTGGAAATGAAAACTTCTTTGTCACTAAGAGGGCGTTTAAGAAGTTGCAAGATTGGATGTGGAACGGTCGAAGGATCAGGGCAAGTCGACTTTTTTGCCCTTCTCCTTCCAAGACTCAGTGGGAAAGGAAACGGCACTCTGGTATGAGACCAAAGGAGAAGTAGGAGTTAAGATCCCGTCGTCTTCCAAGGGGGACTTTGCTAGTCTGCTCGATGCTCAGAAGAGGTCCCTTTTTATCGCTGCTAAGATTTCGTGGACGCCAACGGATTGATTGATCACATGAAAGGTCTGTTAAGGACTCTTGAGGTCTTTAACTTTCTAGACTGGTGCTTGGGAGCCTTAGATCTTCAATCTAGGAGTCCTGACTCGTTAAGTCTGGGGGAGCTGTCCAATGTGTTATCCTGCATGGACAAGGCCTTCAGGGATGGTTCGAGTTAGTTAGGTGTCTCATTTCGGCAACTTTACTGCTTTTCTCAACGAGAGGAGCTTCTCTGAAACTTTCGGCTAGGCTGTTTCTACAACGCAGAGCGCTCTTTGGCGCCTCTTTCGAGCCATCTCTTCCCCCATGCTATGGTAAAGGACCTGGCAGTGAGCCTACAGGAGAAGGCTACCCAGGACCTCTTGGCCCAGTCTTCAAGACGTCCCGCAGTCCCTACCACGTCGTCTTTTGGACGACCACCTAGGAAGGTTAAACCCTTTCGTGGCGCTCCTCCTCGAGAGCTGCTCCTCGAGGTAGAGGGCTTGCAAGAGGAAGAGGTTCCTTCAAAGCCTAAATCCTCTAAGTGAGAATCAAGTCCTTCAGATGCCATGCCGGTCGAGCCAGGCTAAAGTTCTTTGCGGAGCGTGGAGAGAGAGAGATACAGATTCGTGGCCCTCAAGATAGTGGAACAGGGTACAAGATCCCCTTTTTGCGGGACCCTCCTCCTCTATCCACAACTCCCAGAGATCTTTCCCGTCATTTCAAGGGGAGAAACGTCAGAATTCTTTTCGAATCTTTTAGATCAAATGATCAAGAAAAAGAGCGGGGGTTGGAAAACAGGTCTTAGACATGGGGTCACCAGGATATTTACAACAGACTTTCCTTAGGTACCAAAGCAAGTCGTCGGGGTGGCGTCCAGTCTTGGACGTAAGCAGGCTGAATCTTTTGCATAGAAAAGAAAAAATTCAAGATGGAAACGCCTCAGTCGGTTTCTAGGAGCCTTAAGACCCGGGCGACTGGATGGTGTCCTTGGACCTACAGGACGCATACTTTCACGTTCCTATCCACCCTCTTTCAAGAAAGTTTCTGAGGTTTGTGTTAAAGGACAAAGTTTGGCAATTCCGAGCCCTTTGTTTCGGATAAGCACGGCTCCGATGGTATTTACCATGCTCATGAAGAACGTAGCGAGATGGTTACATTCTACAGGGATAAGAGTGTCCCTGTATCTCGACGATTGGCTTATCAGAGCATCGTCAGAAGAGAGGTGTCTGAATGAAGGACCTTCACTTCACGTTAGCCTTGGCGAGGTCCCTGGGAACTTCTGGTCAACCTCGAAAAGTCGCATCTGACCCCAACACAGTCCATCGTGTATCTGGGGATTCAGATGGATCAGTGGCTTTTCGAGCGTTTCCCGTCCCGAGGAACGAACAGCTGCAAGGCATTTAGAGAGAGTTTCGGCCTTCCTGGGAAGGAAGCTTGCTCTGGCTGAGGGAGTGTGGATGAGTCTGCTGGGCGCACCATTTCCTCGCTGGAAAGTTTGTTTCCCTGAGAAGACTACACCTCAGGCCTCTCCAGTTTTTCTTGGCAGAAGAATGGAGAGTCACAAAGAGGATTGGATGCGACCTTTATGATCACCAAATCGGGGTGAAGAGCCATCTAAGATGGTGGTTAGATCCTCGGAAGTTTCGAAGAGGGGTTGTCCCTAAAGCTTCTGAGCCCCGACCTAGTGTTGTTTTCGACGCCTCGGTGTTCGGGATGGGGAGCAACACTGTATGGAGGGGAAGAAGTGTCAGGCGCCTGGAGGGGGGGAACAGGTGTCCTGGCACATCAATGTGAAGGAACTAAAACAGCGGCGGTTTTCCTGGTGCTACAGTTCTTCCAGCAAAACGGTTGCAGGAAAAGTTGTCCAAGTCAACTCGGACAACACCACGGCCCTTGCGTACCTAAAGAATAATCAGGGAGGTACACACTCCCGTCCTCTATTTTACTTAGCGAGGGAGATTCTGCTGTGGGCAGATGCGAGGCGAATCAGGATCCTGACGAGATTTTATCGCAGGAGTCCAGAACGTCAGAGCAGACCTTCTCAGCCGACAGGATAAGATCCTGCCCGGACGGACTGGAGGACGCTGCACCCAGGAGTCTGTCGGAACTATGGAGACTGTGGGGACGTCCTTTAGTCGACCTATTTGCGACGTCGAGGACGAAGAGGTTGCCTCTTTATTGCTCCCCTGTGTTGGATCGGGAAGCAGTCGCTATAAGACGCTCTGCTCAGGGATTCTGGCACGAACCTGGACCTGTATTGCCTCCCCGCCATTCAAGATCATGGGGGAAGTAGTAAGGAAGTTCGCGGCATCGGAGGGACGAGGTTGACCTGATCGCCCCGATGTGGCACCCGCGAAGGAATGGTTCACGGAGGTAATGTCCTTCCTCATAGACTTTCCGAGGGACGTTGCCCTGGAGGAAGATCTACTCAGACAGCCCCCCACTTCGCAAGATATCACCGAAAACCTCTCCGCTCTGGGTCTGACTGCGTTCAGACTATCGAAAAGTTGGCCCACAGAGCGAGAGGTTTTTCTAAAGCAGCTGCCGCGAAAGCGCATCGCCAACGATAGGAGGAACTTCCTCGAGAGCTGTTTACCAGTCGAAGTGGGCTTCCTTCAGGGCATGGGTGTAGAAAGGAGGGAATTTCCTCTGTCCACTACCTCTGTGAGCCAGATAGCCGATTTCCTGTATTTTTAAGGAATGTGCAGAAGCTGGCAGTCCCGACCATCAAGGGATATAAGAGTATGCTGTCAGCAGTCTTCCGACCACAGAGGCCTAGACCTTACTGACAACAGAGATCTCACGATCTCTTGAGATCGTTTGAGACTGAATCCAAGATACCTCAGGCGAGGCCTCCTTCTTGGAACTTAGATTTAGTCCTTAGACTGTTGATGTCGAGTCCTTTCGAGCCTCTCCATGCAGCGTCTCTATATGGAACTTGACGAAGAAGGCTCTTTTCCTAACTGCTCTGGCGACGGCGAAGAGAGTTAGCGAAATTCAAGCCATTTGTAAGCGGGTGGGCGTTCAAAGGTGACAATGCTGTCTGCATCTTTTGAGTCCCACTTTCTTAGCAAAAAATGAAAGCCCCCGTCTAACCCTTGGCCAAGGAGCTTTGTGAAATTAAGGGTATGACAAGCCTTGTGGGCCAAGAACCTGAGAGAGCCCTGTGCCCTGTCAGGGCTCTAAAAGTTTTATGTTTACCCAAGACAAACAAAAAGGAGGTACAGGTCCTCAGATAATCTGTGGTGTTCGGTTAAACGACCCGATATACCATTATCCAAGAATGCTTTGGGCGTTCTTTCTGAGGGACATGATTAAAGAGGCTCATTTGTCTTACCAGAAGACCGATTTGAGCCTCTTGCGAGTGAAAGTCACGAGGTCAGAGCTGTCGCAACCTCGCTTGCCTTCCAAAGGAACATGTCGATCAAGGACATCCTTGACGCCACCTTTTGGAGGAGCAATTCAGTATTCGCCTCACACTACTTGAGAGATGTGAGAACGATATACGAGGACTGTTGTTCTCTTGGGCCATAGTTTCTGCAGACACAGTCTTGGGGGCTGAAGGTAGCTCTCTCCCTATCCCTTAGTTAGGTTTATTTAGGTTAGTTTTTTTTAGTTGTTTTTTTTGTTGTGTTTTTTGTTTTGGTGGGCGAGTCTTTGGTGAAGACCTCCCCATCTCTTAGCTTAGTGTTCAGGGGGGTCTTGGATAGTTGGTCAGGTGGTGGTGGTCAGTTGCTTCGTTGCCCTCATATGTATGGCTCGATGTTCTTGTCACGTGAGTTCACGTCCCCTTTGACAGAGCATCCAGAGCGCACCAGCACTACAGGTCTCCACATGGCTGGGCAACTCTGATTAAGCACAAGCAGGCTTAAGTGACAGTAATCACAGAGTCTACTTTACCAACAGGTGAGGAACCAAGGTGTACATCATCTACTTAATTTAAGTTTCCTACAAATCCTATTCTGTCTCTTCCCACCATCCGAAGGTGGGATTCAGCTATATATATATCTGTCAGGTGAGTTTCATGAACAAAATGTTATTGTTATAATACAATTAAGTTTGTTCATACTTAACCTGGCAGATATATATAATTAAGTGCCCACCCACCTCCCCTCAGGAGACAGTGGCACTGATAAAATATGAATAGAAAATGGGAATGGTTCCTGATATCCGCCTCCCAGCGGCGGGAATGGGTACTACCACCTGGCCGCCCACTGCGTGTGCCGCGAGTTTGAAATTCTGTCGGACTTCGGAGAATACAGCTATATATATATCTGCCAGGTAAGTATGAACAAACTTAATTGTATTATAACAATAACATTTTCAAGGCAGTTTTGAAATCCAATATGGCGGCAATCGCGTGGCTGGCCGTTCTAACCACAAACAATCCACCATCTTTCCCAGCCTTCCCAACACTCATTTGTACAATATTAGCGTATATAGGCGATGTAACGTTTATTGATCTTACTCAAGATTGCAGTTGTAATCAGCACAATAAAACAACATTTTGTTGCCTATATTAGTGACATTCCTGGGGTCATGGTTTGAACTGAATTAATTTTTACCTTGTAATTGGTGGTTTTATTCTTACTGCCATCACTACTGAAACTCCACAGTGCTTATTTGATTGTAATTGTACACATTTTGGTCTTAATGCACTCCAAATTGCACTTGAACCACGTTGCTGTTCCTGGTTCCTAAGCACTCACTCCGCAAACACAGTTACGAGCAGCAGCAGACTACAGTTTATGAGGTGCAGAGCTTTATTCCCTTAATTGTTTATTTTATGCATGTCACTTACCTGGCAGGTACATATATATATAGCTATATTCTCTGTCGCACTGGCAGAAATTTTCAAAACTCGCGGCAACCGCTAGTTTACTGGTAGTTCAGGTGATCACCACCCCGCTCCCGTGACGCTGGCACTTGGAACCATTCCCATTTTCATCAGATTTTCTCTGCCAGCCGAACCTTCAACATCGTTGTGGGTTCCCTGCTAGATTTTCAATCTCGTTTGCCAACTTTTCGCTGCTTTTGGACTGCTGTTTTGGTATCGTATTGGAACGTTGGCTAGGCAATCACTTTTGGATTTTTCTTTGAATTATGTCTGATTCAGGTATTGTGTTTAGAGTGTGTGAAAGGTTAGACTACCGAAATCTTTGGTAGACCCTCACACTGTGTGTAAGAAGTGTAGAGATTTTGTGTGTACTTGGGAGAATAAGTGTAATGAGAGTGAGAATTTGACTGAGAAAGAGTGGAAAACTCTCACTAAGTATGTTGAACGACTGGAGAAAGATCGTGTTAGGAGATCAGTATCTCGGAGTGAAAGATCGGGTTCATCTAGAAAAGCCTTGAATGAATCTATTACTGTTTCTTCTCCAGTTCCTTCCCAAGTAGAACCTGTAGCTCCTTCTCCCCAGGTTTCTCCTGCGCCCGCTGCTGTATCTGAGGAGACGAAGGATTCGCAATACAGGCGGTCCCCGGGTTACGACGGGGGTTCCGTTCTTAAGACGCGTCGTAACCCGAAAATCGTCGTAAGCCGGAACGACGTTCTTGAAAACATGTCCACAGGGAAAATTTCACTACTAATTTGCAATTTTTCTTAGGGCCGTATCTCTAAAATTATCACTAATTTACTTTTTGTTCATGAAACTTACCTGATAGATATATATATAGCTGTATTTTCTGAAGTCCGACAGAATTTAAAAATTCGCGGCACACGCAGTGGGCGGCCAGGTGGTAGTACCCATTCCCGCCGCTGGGAGGCGGATATCAGGAACTATTCCCATTTTCTATTCATATTTTTTTCTGTCGCCGGTCGGTAAACAACTGTTTACAGACCTCCGCCTAGGATTTTGAAACTTCATTAGCCACTTAAGTATCCTAATTATTCTTTCGATTATTAACTTGGATTTGTGGCTAGGCATACGCTATCGTAAATTTTTTCATTGCATTTGATGTCTGAAGCTAGTTAGCCTAGTTTCAGACTTTGTTGTCTGCATGGTAAGGTGAGGCTACCGGAATTTCTGGTCGGTAGACACTAGCCTTAGCATATATGACGTTAAACAGTTTTATTTGCATAACGGTAATTAGTGTAATGTGTGACTGATTACGGAAGAAGGAGGATTCATTTACGCATTTAGAGCGTGTTAGAATCAGGAGTTTTCCTCCACAGTAAACAGAAGTTAGAAATAATGAACCTTCTAACCTCCTGTAGATTTTATTTTGCCTAACCCTGTGGTATGGCTTACGAGCCTAGAAGAAGGTGCTGCTAAAGGATTACATCAAGTAATCTTAGGACTAAAGTGCTCGCTCTCCAATCAGTGTTGTGAAGTTGTAGGGTGCCCCTTGTGTTGTTTGGAAGGGGGCGGCATCAAGATCGGCCCCCATAATGCCTCTAGGCCTGGACCTCTGTCGGACTCCCAGGACTAGGGAGAGGGCATGTCGAAAGCTGCAAGAGGGTTACGGGGGCTCCCCACCGATCTGGCGTCCCTTCGGCAGAACCTGTTGATCTTCCAGGCTGGCGCTCAAAGATCGTGCACCGTGCACGAATCTTGAAGGATTGCTTCTCGTCCTCCGAGGCGTCCTCCCCACACAGGGGTTGGAGTTCTCGGAAGGACTCGCGCCCCCTAAAGAAGCTTTAGAGAAGAGGACGCTTCACGTCCTCTCTCTCGTCACGAGAGGATGAAAGAGTTAAAGAGACCACATTTTCCCTTTTAGAAGAATGCACTGGCTCTTTTCCTAAGGGACATTTAAGGAGGCTCATTCATCTTGCCAGCAAGAGTGATTTGAGCCTCCTGCGAGAACGCTCATGTATATACTCATTTATCAACATTATTAAGGAGGCTCATCATCTTTGCCAGAAGATTGTGATTTGAGCCTCCTGCGAGTCGAGCTCATGTTACATCATGTATACATTATTAAGGAGGCTCATTCATCTTGCCAGAAGAGTGATTTGCATCCTGCGACTGAACGCTCATGTATATGAACGCTCATGTATATATCACTTATACATTTATTAAGGAGGTTCATATTCATCTTGCCAGAAGATGATTTGAGCCTCCTGCGAGTGAACGCTCTATGAAGTTAGAGCTGTTTCAACCTCGCTAGCATTACCAAAAGAATTTGGTAATCAAGGACATTCTTGATTCCACCTTTTGGAGGAGCAACTCAGTATTCGTCTCCTCTCCTCATTGCGCTCCGTATACGTTATGTAACGTTCGCTTTACTTCGATAAAGCAAGCTGATAAGTTTGACGGCCGGCAAGCTGCTTTGCACAGTCAAACAACTTATGTCTCTGGTCGGCATAAGAAGGGCAATTTAGACGTGAGGAAGCTTTTGGAGGTGCTCGACGTCCTATAAGTAGAGACATTCTCCAGGACGCTCGGCAAGCACCTTGCGGAAGACGAAAGCCATACGTCTTCCTTTAGTGTTCACACTCTTCAGGAGCAGCGTGCGGCTCTCCATGGAGACTCGCATGAGGACGTCCCTTAAAAATATTCAAATGTCATACGCAAAACAAAGCGGTTCGTCATAACATTGAGATGTTGGCAAGGTCGCTCGCCAGGACGCCTCTTGGCGGGCCTTGCATGCATCAAGGCGCTCAACGAGTTCCTCTCTGAAAACGTCGTTAGAAGACTGGTGTTCTCTGCTCAGACACGCTCGTAGCTAAGCAGGACGTTTTTTGAGGACGCTCAGCAGGACGCTTTCCAGGACGCTAAGCAGGACGCTTTTGAGGACGCTCGGCAGGACGCTTTTGAGGACGCTCAGCAGGACGCTTTTGAGGACGCTCAGCAGGACGCTCAGCAGGACGCTTTTGTGGACATTCGCCAGGACGCTTCGGTGGAAGCTCGGCAGGACGCTTTGCGAGAGAAAAGACTTGTTGAAGGCGTCTTATTTGCTGTTGAGGACATTTCTTTACAGAAATTTTTAAAAGGATTCGGAGTTAGCGGAGAGACATACCCGAATTTTTTCTTCGATCCCTCTTTCCTCTTCATCGATTTCTTTGAGAATCGGGAAGATTATATACTATGATTCCTGGGTGACTTTCGGTCATGTTAAAGGGTTTTCCCCTATTAGCAAAGTGCTAATAGTTTTGTCAAGTCAGGACGTTTTCCCCATTGTCATTTAAGTGGGGGACCCCTCATAAATGGGGTAGTTCTCATTGACATAGATTTTAACGTTTTTATCGTTTAAGCGGATAAACTCATTAACAAATTTCGGAAGAGCTCTCATTCATTTTCAGAGGCTCATCCGGGGTTAAGAGAAAGACTTGTAGACTATCCAGGAAGTCTTTTGTCCAATATCATAAGAACATTGAACGGTCTTTTCGATCCTCGTTTTCCTTTCTTTCTCTCTTCCTCGTCCAGGAAAGATGTAGTAGAGAATTCGATGTTCAAATGACTACAATACTTACTAGTTTATCTTTGCGTCATTTTGCTAACGCATGGGTCGAGTCATAATACGCATATCGTATTTACCTCTGCGGATAGAAGCCGAAAGGAACTGTTGTTCTAATGTATTATTTTTTGACACTCCCTTCAACCTTCCAAGAGTTTTCGGAGTAAGAACAACTCTTCAGGTATTGTTACGACAACACCAACTCAGCTTCTGTATTTAGCGAATTCTGTTTCGTTTAAATAGGCCTGCTTGAGAGTTTCCTTTTGCTCGATAATATCATACCTATTCCTTCGTAAAGGGAGTAGCTGGCAACTCAGGCAGATAGTATTCTGTTCACCATTGAAGCTTTCCTTCGAGGAAGACTTCTCCTTCACTCTTTTTGATAGAGATCGAAGGTGGTCGATCTCCAATCCTTATTTTGTTTTCTTGAAGGAAAGAATTTAGGATGGAGATCGTTGTTCAGAATACTATAAATATACTACGTATATTAACCTCGCGACACAGATTCTACTAAGCAGTTGAATTGTCCGAGGGGTAGGCGCATATCCTAGTTTTTCTACGGATTGCGACTTAGACGAGAAGTATTCTAATTGAAACTGCAACTTCAACTCAGCTTTCTGTATTTAGCGAATTTTGTTTCTTTTAAATATGCCTGCTTGAGAGTTTCCTTTGGCTCGATAATTTCATACCTTCCCTTCGTAAAAGGAGTAGCTGGCAACTCAGGGCCACATAGTGCGAGACGATGATCAAGGCTGCTGTTACTGTGATATAACGCAGTACCGGCTAGCTCGGTGTCATGCGCGGTTTGGTTACGTCTCTCTCCCTTGCGGGAATGGCTGAATAAACTGTCTTCTCTGCCCTACAATCATGGATATTTTAGCCTCGGGTTGAGGAAATTTCTAGTAATCTTGAATGATCATACCTGCCGTTTACTTAGAAAATTTCAACAAGATATCTACCGCGGCATAGCACTATAGTAATGCTCTCCTGCTTATGCAAAGCGCAGCCTTATTTAGGGAAGGAAGCAGGCTGAGTGAGGGAATGGATGAGTTTGCTGGGACCATTTCCTCGCTGGAGAAGCTTGTTTTCCCTGAATAAACAGCAATTCAGACCTCTACAAATTTTCCTCACGAAGAAATTGGAATAACATCAAAGATCTTGTAATTCTAATTTTCTCTCAACGGCTTGAGGATCACCTCGGGTGATAGCGAGAGGGTGCCAGACATCCGAACAGAGAACAGATGTTCTGGCACATTGTCTGAAAGAATTGGAAGCCAAATTGGTCGGCTCTCCAGTTCCTCGAAGGGTGAGTTTGGATCGAGTGGCCCAAATCATCTCGGATAATTTCTCAGCTCTCTCATAGCTCGAGAAAGTAGAATTGGTTATGGGCTTGGGCACGAACGTAACGATCCTCAAGAGGTTCGTTAAACTAGTGCACGTCCGTGCGGGTCTTCTCGATCGAAGGCAACAACTACTGACGTCTGAGTAATCCTCACTTAGAAGTATGTCGAAAGTGAGGAGAGACTGAGGGCGTCCTTTCGTTAAGTTTTTCGTAATATTGAAGACGAAGGAGCTTCCTCATAAGTGTTCCTTATTCATGATCCTAGAGGATTAGCTTTAGTCGCCACATGTTGGCCTCTAAGAGGTTGGATTCACAGAGGTCAGGTATTAGAGAATTGTCCAAACCAAAGACCCTTCCCGAGAGAATCTGTGTAATCTAACATCGTCACTTAGTGAAGTATCTAATATCCTCTCCTCTCTGACTCTGAAGGCGTTCAGACTATCGAGAAGCGATAAGAGCTTCAAGATTAATGGCAGTCTCTTGGCCAAGGCAAAGCAGTGCTGCCTATTTTCAGTTTTCAATCGGAGGGGGCCGTTTCTGGAGATAGTGAAGGGAAATGACTGTTCCTCCACCTCGACCTCTGTGAATTTCGTTATGGTTCTATCTTTCCGTATGAAGTATGAGATAGATAGAAGTCCTAACTATTGTAGAATATGCAAATATGTTGTTGACGGCCTCTAGGCTCAGAGATTCGGTTCTGTCAAACAACAAAGCTTCACGATCTTTGAGGTCTGTGGAGATCTTGAAATTCTCTGGATCAAAGGTTCCGGCATGGAACTTAGACGTAGTCTGAGTTTCTGATGCCAAAAGCATTTCGACCTATCCTTTCTGCGAACTTAATACACGTGACCAGAAAGGCTAATATTCTAACCGCTCTAGCCACGGCAAGGAGGGTTAGTGAGGTTTTAGCCATCATCAGAGGTTTTGGCTTTAAAGGACATAATGCGGTCTGTCCGCTAAGCCTTCCGTTCTTAGGCTTGGAGACCAAGGGTATGGCACAAATTATTGGGCAAGGGCATTAGAGAGTCCTGTGCCCTGTTGGGTCTCTCAAGTTTTATCTTGATAAAACTATAGAAAGTCAAGGTCAACAGACAATCTGCGGTGTTCCGTAAAAAAGACCAGACTAGTTCATGTCCAAGAACACCCTGGCATGATAGCCAAGGAGTTCTTTTAAGAGGTCTCATTCATTATGTTTGCATAAAGATTTGAGATTTTTTATTAATATTGAATGCTCAAGAGGTGAGGGCGCGGCCTCGGAAGCATTTCAACAGAGCATGACACTCAGTAACATCCTGAGTGCCACGCTTTTGCGAAGCAACTCTGGGTTCGCTTCACACTCCCGACAATCTGCGGTGTTCCGTAAAAAGACCAGACTGGTTCATGTCCAAGAACACCCTGGCATTATAGCCAAGGAGTTCTTTTAAGAGGTCTCATTCATTATGTTTGCATAAAGATTTGAGATTTTTTCTTAATATGAATGCTCAAGAGGTGAGGGCGCGGCCTCGGAAGCATTTCAACAGAGCGGACACTCAGTAACATCCTGAGTGCCACGCTTTAGCGAAGCAACTCTGTGTTCGCTTCACACTCCCGACGGGATGTGAAGACGACATTTCAGATCCGTAAGTCGCTAGGACCATACATATCCGTAGATATATTATTGGGTGCAAGAAGCAACACAAATCCTATACCTATAGAAAAGGGATAGGTGTGCTTTAACTTTGAAGGGTTGGTCGCTTGAGGCGCGTTCCTTTTCTTTAGCCTAGAAGTTATGGAACTAACTTTGATAGGTTAGGTCAGGTGGTGGTTTTAGCTTCGGTGCCCTCAGAAGTATGGTCATATGGTCTAGTCACATTGTGGTCACGCCCCCGTGACAGATCATCTAGAGCGCACCAGCATTACAGGTCTCTACCTCGCTGGCAACTCTAGTAACGCAGAAGCAGACTTTGGTGACAGTAATCACGAAGTCGGCTATGCTAACAGGTCAGGAACCAAGATGTATATCATCTACTTAATTTAGTTTCCCAAAAATCCTATTCTGTCTCTTCCCACCATCCGAAGGTGGGATTCAGCTATATATATATCTGTCAGGTAAGTTTCATGAAACAAAATGTTATTGTTATAATACAATTAAGTTTGTTCATACTTACCTGGCAGATATATATAATTAAAGTGCCCACCCACCTCTCAGGAGACAGTGGCACTGATAAAATATGAATAGAAAATGAGAATAGTTCCTGATATCCGCCTCCCAGCGGCGGGGAATCGGGGAATGGGTACTACCACCTGGCCGCCCACTGGCGTGCCGCGAATTTTTAAATTCTGTCGGACTTCAGAAAATACAGCTATATATATATCTGCCAGGTAAGTATGAACAAACTTAATTGTATTATAACAATAACATTTTTTCATGTGCAACACTGTGTATTCACAAATTACTGTATATTTTCATTAAAATACAAGAGAGAGAGAGAGGAGAGATAGGAGGAGAGAGAGAGAGAGAGAGAGCGAGAGAGAGAGATGAGAGAGAGAGAGAGAGAAATAACTCCGTAGGTTTCAATAGATTGAAATGAACGTCTGTAGGCAACTTTTTCCCCCTCCCATAAAATACATATATTTCTCCAGAGAAGAGAGAAAGAGAGGACTGTGCAATTATGTTTGTCTGTCTATCAATTCTTTTGCTGAGAGCGAGAGAGATAAAAGGAAGAAATAGACCAAATGTTATTGACAAGTATCTGTGGAGAGAGAGAGAGAGACAAAGTATGACAAGTATCTTGTGAGAGAGAGAGAGAGAGAGAGAGACATGAGAAAGTTCTCCCTTGATAGAGAGAGAGGAGAGATAGAGAGAGAGAGAGAGAGAGAGAGAGAAGAGAAGAGAGAGAGAGAGTTGTCCTTACGTATTTAAAAGAGAGAAATGGAATGATTATTGTATTTAAAATACTCAGATATGAATTTTGTACTTATAGTATTATTATTGGAAAATATTAATGATAAAACTTATTACATTCACGTCCATGAAAATGATCATCTCGTCAGTAGAGAGAGAGAGAGAGAGAGAGTAGAGAGAAGAGAGAGAGAGGAGAGAGAGAGAGAGAGAGAGAGAGAGATTACCATACCTTAAATTCGTTGACCATTGTATGGCATTGTTAAGCTTGAGTGTCACTCGAGTTGAGGTGGGGAAATTGATACAGAAACAGACAAAGGGAAGAATTTTCTTTTGAAATTAGTTATCGTATTATTACTACTTACTATTATTATCATTATTATTATTATTATTTGAAAATATAATAAACACGTGCATCTACCATAAAAATTCTCTCATCTCAGTAAGAAAGAGGAATTATCCTTACAAGTGAAATGGAAAGGTCATTTTCATCTCTTTAAAATAACGACCATTATGAATTTTGTAATTAGTTTTATTATTATTATTATTATTATTATTATTATTATTATTATATTATTATTATTATTATTATTAAATAACTGAAATTATCAATAAACATTTTACATACTAGTACCATAAAAATTCTTTTCATCTCTGTAAAAGAGAGAGAGAGAGAGGGAGAGATAGAGAGAGTGTTTATCTCTCTGTTTATAACGCTTCCAGCGAAAGAGAGGGAGGGAGTTACCCACTATGTATGACACATTATTATCTTGTGTGGCAAAAGAGGAGAGAGAGAGAGAGAGAGAGAGAGAGAGAGAGAGAGAGAGAAGAGAGGAAAGAGATGACAGAGAGAGAGAGAGGAGAGTGAGTTTTTTTTTTTCTTAACCTTAATTAAAGTGGACATGGATAGATAGTACGTATTGTATTTCTTTAAAATACTATCACATATGAATTTTGTAATTACAGTTATTATTATTTATTATTATTATTATTATTATTATTTGAAAGTTATTAAAAACAAATAGTACAAGTACATAAAAAATCTCGAGTCTCAGTAAATGAGAGAGAGAGAGAGAGAGAGGAGAGAGAGAGAGAAGAGAGAGAGAGAGAGAGAGAGAGAGAGAGAGAGAGAGAGAAGGGGGGGGGGGGGGAGAAATGTCAGGACCACGTGATTGCAACACTGCAGCTCTCCTCAGCTCTTCGCCCTCGTGGCTGTCACAGAACTTGATCTATAGCTGACAGTTTCAGTACCTGGATCTCGAAAAAGGTTACTGGAAGTTACTTCAAGAAGACTGGGATTTCCTTCATTCTTCCATAATTTTTTAAATATAAGCTAAAATCTTACTAATTCACTATGGTATTTTCTTTAATGAATTGATATTATTGCTGTATAAATTAATATTAATATTTGAAAATAGTAAATCATTTATTTATCATACTAAAAAACATACATCTTTGTAGTAGAGAGAGAGAGAGAGAGAGAGAGAGAGAGAGAGAGAGAGAGAGAGAGAGAGAGAGAGAGAGAGAGAGAATTATAGTAATTATTTTCTTGGAAAATACAAAGAGAGAGAGAGAGAGAGAGAGAGAGAGAAGAGAGAGAGAGAGAGAGAGAGAGAGAGAGAGAGAGAGAGAGAGAGAGAGAGAGAGAGAAACTGTGCTAAACTATAAAGGATTCTTATCTTATCATAGTATGTGTTTTTTAAAAGTGTCGTAAACTCGGAGCGTTGGAAGCGTCAGCGTCGTAACCTCGGAACGTCGTAAGCCGGACCCGTCGTAACCCGGGGACCGCCTGTATGTGAAAGTGTTTGCTGCCCTTGCTTCGATGGGCGATCAGATTCAGCGATTTAACTGATAAAGTGGGTGTGTTTGATGTTAGTGACAGTGTTGTGGAGGGGGCGGCTGACCGTCTCTCTTGTGCTCCTAGACATAGACCGCTTCCAAGCTCCCAGACCCAAGGGAGAAGGAAAGTCGACAGTCGAACGGAGGCGAGAGGGGTTTTCACACGATCAGTCGTCCCTTCAGGCAGTCCTGTTGGTGCGTCCCAGGCTGCAGCAGTATGCCATAGAAAAGGTGTTACTGGGAAGTGTTTGTCCTCCTCCGATAGCTCTGCGTCATGCAGGAAACGGCGCTATTTGGAGGAATCGTGTCCCCTCAAGAGGACATGGAGACCATCCCCGTCTCAGGATGAACTTCACTACGCTCAAGAAGGATGGAGTAGTCCCGAGATTTTTTCGTCCAGTTCAGATGAGGACGCAATCCCCATCAAGAGGAAGAGAACGTATTTTTCGAGAGAGGACGCAGGACGTTCGGTTGGCGGCATTTCTCCAGTTAGAGATTCTCCTTTGTCGTGTGTTCGCCCTTTCCCCTTTACCCCTTTCTCCTCTCCGTCTCGTAGACCCCTCAGGACCACTCTCCTCGCGTCCCAAGCTCTTTCTCGTCTTTCGCTCTCCTCCTTCTCGTTCGACCCGTCAGGAAGCGGATCCTACTAAGGACTTTTTGAGGGAGATGCAAACTAAGTTGGCTGATCTTGTCAAGTCTTGGGAAACACCCGATCAGTCTTCCTCCAGACGTAAAAACGAGTTTCTTCCCGTCAAGTCCTCCAAGAAGACGCAGGACAAGATTTTGCCTCCTTCCTCTCGCCCTTCGAAGTCTCGGGAAACAGGACGCAGTTTTCCTTCGAAGATAGACGACCGCTCAACAGCTCAGGATGCAAGAGGAGAAGCTAGAAGAACGTCGGATGGACGCAACTCACGCTTTGGACACAAGACGCAGACGGCAGGACTTTGATCCGTCCTCCTCTCGACCAGACCGGGACACTTTTCGTAAGGACGCGATCCCTCAGTCTCATTCCAGCAAACAAGTTTTGGAGGCGGATTCTGCTTGTACTCTGGAGCAGGACTTGGGTATCCAAGGTATTTCTTCAGTTGAAGAGGACGTGGAAGACTATTTCTGAAGAAGAGAGAAATGCTGAAGCTCCTTCTTCGGACTATAAGAGACTGACTACTTGCCTCCTGTCTCTGTTCGAGGGGGAGTTTCAACCTTCAGCACTGCTGTCCCCTCTTTCGCAGTTCACGAGGACCAAAACCCCCAAGAAGTGCTCCTTCTTGAAGATGATTCTCTCCATCACGGCAAAGAAAGCTCTTCACCGGGTTAATGCTTGGTTGAAGGAAAAGAGGGAAGCAGGTAAGACTTATTTTTGCTTCCCTCCAGCCAAGTTGGCGTCGAAGTCGGGTGTGTGGTATGCTACGGGGGAAAGTCTTGGCCTGGGAGTTCCTGCTTCCTTCCAGGGGGACTTTTCCAATATCGTCGACAGTGCTCGTAGACATGCCTTACACTCGGCCAAGATTTGGTGGACTTCTTTGGAGTTTGACCATCTGTTGAAGGGTATTTTTCGCACTTTCGAAGTTTTCAACTTCCTCGACTGGTCTTTGGGGGCTTTGGCTCGTACCTTGGAAGGTAAAGGCTCTATTGAGTTGGAAGTTCTGAGGAGTATTATGTCCTGTATGGACAAAGCCCTGAGAGTTGGGGTGAACGAGCTTGCATCCCACTTTACAGCAGGGGTCTTGAAGAAGAGGACCCTCCTGTGCTCGTTTGCAGCCAAAGGAGTGTCGAATGCTCAGAAGTCAGAGTTGGTTTTCTCCCCACTCTCGGACCAACTTTTTCCATCAGAGATCATCAAGGACATCTCCCTTTCTCTTACTCAGAAGGCAACTCAGGACCTTCTGACTTCGTCAGTGAGAAAGTATTTGCCTCCCAAGATTGTGAAGAAGACACCAAAGGAGTCAAGACAGATGCAACAACCCTTTCGGGGTAGACCGTTCTCTCGCCCCTCTTTTAGAGGAAAAAGAATACCTCCTAATAGAGGATCGAAAACTACCACCAAACAATGATTCTCAAGTCCTCCAGGCTACTGTTAGGGCCAGACTCCTGGGGTTTTGGGAAGTCTGGCAAAGAAAAAGAGCGGATCCCTGGTCCGTCAGTGTAGCCCAGGAAGGTTACAAGATCCCCTTCCTGAAGAAGCCACCTCTTACCACCTCTCCAAGAGCCCTCGGGGCTCATTACAACGATTTAGAGAAGAAAGAGGCTCTTGGGGAGCAAGTCTTCAACATGCTCAGAAAAGGGACCATAGAACCTGTTCTGGACCACTCGTCTCCAGGATTTTACAACCGTCTTTTCCTGGTACCGAAATCTTCGGGGGGATGGGGGCCAGTACTGGATGTGAGCCACCTGAACTTGTTCGTGGAAAAGACCAAGTTTACAATGGAAAAGAACGATTCGGTGCTGGCAGCAGTGCGTCCAGGGGACTGGATGGTGACCGTGGACCTTCAAGACTCATATTTCCATATTCCCATTCATCCAAGATACAGAAAGTACCTAAGGTTTGTGATCCAGAACAGGGTCTTTCAGTTCAGGGCCCTTTGCTTCGGGCTTTGCACAGCTCCACAGGTGTTCACAAGAATTATGTCGAATGTGGCGAGGTGGCTGCACCTATTAGGGATCAGCCTCAATCTACCTAGACGATTGGCTGATAAGATCCCAGTCGAGACAACAATGTCTGGAGGACTTAAAGTTAACCTTAAGCTTGACGAAGGAGTTGGGTCTGATGGTAAACCTAGAAAAGTCGCAACTGATCCCCAAACAGGAGCTAGTCTATTTGGGGATTCTGATTTCCTCGGCGACTTTTCGGGCTTTTCCATCCCCCGACAGGCAAGTCCTATGCCTTCGGAAGGTGCAAGCCTTCCTAGAGAAAGACCAATGCTCTGCGAGAGAGTGGATGAGCTTACTGGGGAGACACTCTTCGATAGAGCGGTTCGTTTCTCTAGGAAGGCTTCACATGAGACCCTTGCAGTTCTTCCTGAACGAAGTCTGGCCAAGAAGATTGCAACCGGATTCCTTCCTGTTTCAAATTCCCATCAAGATCAAGGAGGAATTGAAATGGTGGCTAACTCCGGGAAAGTTAGCAGAGGGTACATCGCTCCAACAGAAGAACCCAGACCTAGTAGTACTTGATAAATATATATTAACTTATTTTATTATAAAAATGTCATTTTTATACATTCAACTTCCCTGTCAGATATATACTTAGCTATAGACTCCGTCGTCCATAGCTAAGTATATATCTGCCAGTTAAGTATGTATAAAACTTTATTGTATCATGACAATAACATATTTCTACAATAAAGATATTTCTTACAGGTTGTTGTTGTTGTGGCTGCAAATGCTGCTGTATCCTGTTAGCGGCCGTAGTGATAGTCGTTGGGGCTGCCCTTGGCCTGTTTGCATCGTTGTTCCCATATCCAAGTCATGCGTCTTGCAAAGTGGACTGGTAAGTTGATCAGTAACATTTTAACTTATTTTGGCAAGATTTTGAAAATCTTCATGTTATTTCTTTGTTTATTCTTAAAAGTGAGTATTTAATATGCATAAACTTTATTATAGTCATTGATATGTTCCAAGGCTTTGAAGCTGGATTTTTCTCTTCTTGGTATTAGGCATAAAATTGGGCTCAGCACTTTTTTATGATGCGATTTTAGCTTGAATTTCCATCTGACCAAGGTCCTCAACTGTTACCTTTCTCCATGATTTTTTTTATACCTTCTCATAGGTCTTCCTGTAATGCATCTATATTTGGTCCAACACGAATACTACCATACGCTCGCTTACATGGAGTGTTCCCTGTGTATCGCTATGCTCGGCTGTTTGTTCCTACACAATATACAAACCCTCGGTCCTTTACCATAGGAATTACTCAAGGTGTAGCCTAGAAACAATATTGGTAGTTTGGTAGTTTGGAGTTCTTCCCGACTGGACATAAACATTCCAATTTGCTTTCAGCCGTCGTCAGGGAGAGATGTGTTTTCTTCGCTCTCTGTCCGACTGTCCTCAAGCTGATTTCTTTTCAATCTTGGTGGAATTTTTCCTTGTTTTATTGAAATTTGTGCATGTTTGTGATATTTATGAGTTTTGACTGTCAGTATTGAAATGCAAACCCAAGATTCACAATCACTTGAGTCTGCCCCCCTGCCGGTGGTGCCCTGGGTTGCAGGGTAGGAAGCTCGGTAGCTTCCGCTCCTCAGTGGATGTTGACCTTCACGGCCTATGTTCTTCCTGCTGAGGGCGTGAGTGTGATATAAATAATCGATATGCTGAATGTTAGTCATTGGTCTACAGCACAGTGTGGGGGAGGTTTACCAGGAGGAAGCAGTATCATAGGAAGATGCCTTTGCCTGTGGCTTAGGGTAACATACCACCAACCACGTGCTTGGTAGTTAATCCATTGTCTTTGTACCTTTCTCCTGGCAATTGTCCATACTCGCTGCCTCTGTTTCATTTTTATCTTCTCAATTCGTCGAGGAAGGAAGAAGATTGGCCGGCTGTGGACCAGGACAGCACTCCTCTAGGGATCTCCTCTCGCTTCGAAGGTACTCCTTTGGGTTGAGGGGGTACCCCTCCCCTAAACCCGACTGTTTTCCGCAGGTGGTGTGTCAGGACGGGGTCAGGCGTGGGCTTTGCTGGGCCTGGTAGGGCCTCTGTCTGTGGATGCATTGGTGGCACACCTGAATAGTACTATTGCTAGCACTGCAGTAATTATATGCTGTAGTTACCTCCTTTACATCTACAGTGACTACACATAGTTTTGGTGTGGGGCCCCACCTGCTTTTCATTCACCACCCAACCAACTTGACCCCTATGGTGGTGTTAGGTGTGTGTGTCCATATGCCAGCTCGCCATCTCTCAGTGCCTGTGACTTCAGTGCCACCTCCTCCTTGTTTTAGTGTGGTACTCATGCCTGTTCCTGTGGTTCCTGCTCTTCCTGTGTCTCACCTTGTGGTGACAGAGGTGACCCCACCTGCTGTTCCTGCTCCACCTCTTGCTCTTGGACCTGCCAAGTCATCTGGTGCCCCTTTGGGGCCCCTGACAACTAAACTGCAGAAGTTGAGAAAGAAATCTCGTAAGGTGTTGTCATCTTTGTCGTTGTCTCGGCCTAAGAAGAGGAAGGTGGCTTCTCTGCCCCCTAAGAAGTCTCGTCACGAGGCTTCTAAGGGTTTGCATCCTCTCCCCAAGGAAGCAGTTGGCTCTTTCATTGGCTCTCTTGCTCTTTCAGGAGTGGGAACTGTGACTGTCCCCTGGGTCTAGTGTCACAGGAGTCCAAGGAGTTCATGATAAGGTTCGTTCTCTTGTCTCTAGTTCTAAGGGTTTTGCCCCTGGAACCAGAGCTATGTCTGGTACTCATTCGGGAGGCACTGACTCTGGTGATTTGGGAGGCACCTCTACGGGCGAATCAAGAGGCACTACCTCAGGAGATTGGGGAGGCTTTGAAGGTGGGTTCTTCGTATGTGTGATGAACATGGTGATTGACAGCTGCTGTCGTTGCTGCTTAATGGTGGTGAGGGCTTGATTATCAGGCTCCAATGCTGTATCAAGAATGGAGTGTTCCATGAAAGGATCCCATGTTAAAACAAACTCCTGAACATCATTTACCATTCTCCTAAGTCAGGCCTTCCTGCTTCTGCTCTTCTCCTGAACCTGGAGTGTCTTCTTCCTCACTGGCAGACTTCGTCGTGTCTTCCAAATCCTGGTCTGTCGGGGGTCTGTGGGAGCAACAATAAGGGTGCCGACTTCATCCTCTGTGATATCATCAAAGCCTTCACCACCAAGAATTCTAGCCAACTGGACCACGTTATTAATGGCTGAATGTTGGATTTCCTCGGGAGAGAAGCCTGTATAAAATTATTGACAGTTCAGCCACAACTTACTCCAGCATGCTTTCAGGGTCATCTCCTTCATGTCCTTCGGCGACCGGTCAGTGACAGACAGACACGTAGCAATCCTGAATTTACCCCAGTAGGCTTTCAGCATAAATTCACTGTCACGGTCCATTGCATCAACAAGGTGCTGGAGGGAGTTCCAAGTGTAGAGTGCCTTAACTCTCTTACGCCGAAGCGGTAAAAAAAAAAATTGTCTCCCGTGTGCCGGAGGTGTTTCAGAGTGAGCGCGGAAGCGGAAAAAATATTTTTTTCGAAAAATCACAGCGCGCTTAGTTTTCAAGATTAAGAGTTCATTTTTGGCTCCTTTTTTTGTCATTGGCTGAAGTTTAGTATGCAACCATCAGAAATGAAAAAAATTATTATTATCATATATAAATAATGCGATATATGATAGCGCAAAAACTAAATTTCAGTAACAAGTTACTTTTTTTTCGTTGTAATGTACACTAAATTGCAATCAATTTGGTATATAATACATTGTAAAACGATAAAAGCAACACAGAGAAAATATTATCACAAAATAATGCATGAATTCGTAACGCACGGACGTAAACAAATATTTTTTTCAAAAATTCACCATAAATCTAAATATTGTCCTAGAGACTTCCAATTTCTTTCAGAATGAAGACAAATGATTGAATATTACTATACTGTAAGAGTATTAGCTTACAATTGCAGTTTTCGACCATATCCGACGAGTTAAAGTTGACCGAATGTCGAATTTTTATATATATATATTTTTTATATGCAATTATTTCAAAAATAAGAAAAGCTACAACCTTCAAATATTTTTCGTTTTATTCTACATGAAATTGCGCACATTTTCATATATAAAACTCTATGAAATGCCTAATATGAAACGGAGCAAATATTCCGAGAATGGGACCTACGCATTTCGGAGATTTGTGGCGGAGAATCCGCGCGCGGAGGGAAGGAAAGATTTTTTTTTTTAATTCACCATAAATCTAAATATTTTGCTAGAGACTTCGAATTTGTTTCAAGATGAAGGATAAAAAGGACTGAATATTACAGAACTGTAATAGTTTAAGCTTACAATTGCGTTTTTCGACCATTTCGGTAGAGTCAAAGTTGACCGAACGTGGTTTTTTTTCTATTTATCGTGATTTATATGCAAATATTTCAAAAATGATAAAAGCTACAACCTTCAATTATTTTTAGTTGTATTCTACATGAAATTGCGCACATTTTCATATATAAAACTTTATGTAACTGCTAATTTAAAATGGTGCAAACATTACCACAATCGCACGTATGATTTTTTCGGAAGAGTTACCGCGCGGACGTAAAGAAAATGTTATTTTGTTCATGAAACTTACCTGTCAGATATATATATAGTTGTATTTTCTGAAATCCGACAGAATTTTAAAAACTTCCGACACGCAGTGGTCGGCCAGTGGTTAGTACCCATTCCGCCGCTGGGAGGCGGGTATCAGGAACCATTCCCATTTTCTATTCATAATTTTTCTGTTGCCGGTGCTGAAAAAACCTGTTTTCAGTACCTCCTTCTTAGGATTTTGGAAACTTCATTGCCGCTAAGTATCCTAATTGTCTTTTGATTTATTTACTTGGATTTGTGGCTAGGCATACGCTATCTTAAATTGATTTGAATATGATTCATTTTTGCATAAGATATCTGAATCTAGTTAGGCTAGTTTCAGACGGGGTTGTCTGCAAAGATAGGGTGTGGCTACCGAAAGCTTCGGTAGATCCGCACTTGGTATGTACGAGGGGTATGGGTCTTGCTTCTTTGTTGAGATTTGTTATGTAAGGAGTGTGAGACTTTTGTCTATTCTGTAAGGAAGACTTATGATTCGTATGTACGCAATTAATCAGTAAACATGTCTAATTCCGTAAGGAAGACGTATGATTCGTATGTACGCAATTAATCAGTAACAAAAGTCAGGGTAGTGAACCTGCTAACCTTCCTGTAGACTTTATTTTGCCTAACCCTGTAGTATGGCCTACAGGCTATGTATTTGTCTACGAGAGGTGCTCGCTCTCCTTCATTGCTGTGAAGAGTGCTAATTCTGTAATTGTTACTCCTAACCCTGTAGTGTTGCCTTCGGGCCCTAAAACAGTGTCTGTAGAGGAATTGCCCTTTCTCTGATACTCTTTCGATTCGTAACTTAGAATCGAAAGTGCTTGCTTTAGAGAGCAAAAGTGAAGTGCAGAAGTGCAGTGATAACCCTTGTGTAGTGGAGGGTGCGTCAGATCGGCCTCGTTTCGCCTCTAGGCCGGGACCTCTGCTTGACTCCCAGGACCCGGGGAGGGAGCATGTCGAAAGCCTAAGGAGGGTTACAAGGAACCCCCACCGATCTGGCGTGCCTTCGGCAGTATCTGATGAAACTCCCCAGACTGCAAAGTGCTGGTGCGCGTGCACGAATCCTGAAGGATTGCTTCTCGTCCTCCGAAGCGTCCTCCCCGTGCAGGGGTTGGAGCTTTCGGAAGGACTCGCGCCCTCTAAATAGAAGCGTTATAGAAGAGGACGCTTCACGTCCTCTCTCTCTCTCTCTCGTTATGCGTTTCAGTGAGAAGTAAGAAGGCGAACGTCGCCTGAACTCGTGTCCGTCTTTCCACCGAGAAATACGTAAAAGAAGTCATAGTAGCAGGAAGCTTTTGAGAGCGGACGTCCAAGCTTTTTTACTGTCGGAATAAGAAGGCGTTCCCTCTCGACTTGGACGGGACGCTCGGATGGACGCCAGGCTGTGCGCGGGTGTCACGCCCAGCGCGCGCGGGTGCACGCCCAGCGCGCGCGGGTGCACGTCCAGCGCGCGCCGGTGGACGCCGAGCGCGCTCCAGTGGACGCCGAGCGCGCTCCAGGGGACGCCGAGTGCGCGCCAGGGGACGCCGAGTGCGCGCCAGTGGATGCCGAGCGTGCACCAGCGCACGCCAGGTGTGTCGCCTGGCTGAACGTTTCTGTTGAACTCTTCAAGCTCTTGTTTCAGATTTGGGACTAAAGAAATTTTACCTCTACCTTCGGCGATACCTTCTACCTCACCTGCAAAGAATGTGAAGTAGGCAGTGCTTCGGAGGAAGCTTAAAGTGAACAGACAACTTCTTCTTCGAAACCCAGCAAGACATCGGGTTTCGTGAATTCAAGAGGTCTCTGTCAATTAATATTGCTTTTCGCATAGGTGGATGGAGTTAAGGAAAGCTCAAGGGAAGATCTCGTTTGCTTTACCGCAGTCAAAACTTTGTGATAAGGCAGTTACGGGTTATGTAAAAGCTCGACGTCCTACACGTCATGGCGCTCGACTACTTTCGGTAGGATTCTTGCAAAAGCACTCATCAAGAGGACGCTCTTCAGGAAAGCGCAAGACAAGACTTCCTTTGCTATACTGCCAATAAACGATTGATACGGGAATCGGAAAAATAATATGCTCGACTTCCTGGATTACGTTTTGTCAATTCAGTGATTTTTCCCTTTTCCATTGACAATATACTATCGTTTTGTCAAGTAAAGTGGGTATCCCCTCATTGACAAAATATCTCTTTGTCCCGTAAATGGGTTAGTTCTCATTGACAAACATCTTTAACTTTATATTGCGTAAGCGGATAAGCTCTTATTGACAAGGTTCGGAAGAGCTCTCATTCGTCATTCGCAGACTCGTACAAGAAATAGACTTGTAGACTACGTCAATGACCGCTTATGTCCAGTAACATAAGAAGCTTGAGCTGTCCGCTTCGATTCTCTAAGTTTTGTTCATGAAACTTGCCTGTCAGATATGTATGTAGCTGTATTTCCGAATTCAGCTATATATATGTCTGCCAGGTAAGTATGAACAAACTTTATTGTAATATAATATATTTTGCCTTGCGTTATTTTACTACTGGTTGGTTCGAGTCATATACGCTTGCTGTAGTTACTTCTTCAGATGGCAACCGAGAGCTCTATTGTCTATTATTTTAAGGACATTTAATCGTTACTCCCTGCAGCCTTCCAGGAGTTTCCGATTTATCTTTTACCATTGTATGGTAGTGTTCTGATGACACAAACGCATCTATATATTTAGCGTTTTCTGTTTCGCTTAAATAACCAGCTTGAGAGTCTCTTTCTGCTCAAAAATAACGGACCCATTTCTTCGTAGAATAGGGTAGCTGGCAACTCAGACATAAAGTTAAGAGACGACGTTCGTAAGCTGCTGGCTGCTGCTGTGTCTGTCCTCCAGTCCAACCGAGCCAGTAACAGATCGTGCGCTGTCATGCGCGGTAGGTTGCGTCTCTCTCTCCTGCGGGATTGACTGACTAACCGTATCTCTGTGCTGGCGGTTACGTCTCTCCTGCGGGATTGACTGACTAACTGTATCTCTGTCCTACAATCACGGACTTTAGCCTAAGATTGAGGGGATTTCTTACGTGAATGAATAAACGTTGCATTCGTTTTGCCTTACTATGTTCAACAGAGTTATCTCTTAATCCTTTCAGTGCTCGTTACCGCACGGTATAGAACTACGAGTCTACCGCAACATTGCACTTTTATATGCTCTCCTGCTTAGGCAAAGAGCGGCCTTATTAGGGAAGTAAGCATACTCGGGGAGGGAATGGATGAGCTTGCTGGGGACCATTTCCTTCCTGAAGAAGTTTGTTTCCCCGAATAGACTGCAATTCAGACCTACACAGTTTTTTCCTACCTGGAAACTGAAATATTATTCAAGATCTAGGAATGATTCTGAACATCTCTCAGTGCGTCTATCACCTGAGGTGATAGAAAGAAGGTGCCGGACATCTGGATAGGGTTTCAGATGTCCTGGATCTTAATCTGAAAGAAGTAAAAGCAATTCGGTCGTCCCTCCAGTCCTCGAAACGAGTTTTTGGAACCAGTGGTCCAGATCAACTCTGATATTCCACAGCTCTCTCATATCTTAAGAAGTATCTTCTCTCGGTCCCTGTTCGAGTTTACGAGAAAGAGCCTATTATAACAACTGGTGTAGAATGTAACGATCTTCTAGAGGTTCGTTACAGGATTCCTCTAGATGTTCGTTACAGGATTGCAAAGTCCGTACGAATCGTCTCGATCGACGGCAGCAACTATTGACTTTCGAGTGGAATCTTTCTTTAGTAGTATGTTGAGAGTTGTGGAGACTTTAGGGACGCCCTTTCATTCTTCTCTTCGATATGTTGAGGACGAAGAGGCTTCTTCTTCTCTGCTCCCTTATTCTCGATCCGGGATCGGTACCATTAAACGCCATCCTATGATATTGAACGGGGATGGATGTTTAGTCTCTTTTCCCCTTTTTCAATCGCTTAGGAAATGTATTAAGAGGATTTATGACATCACAGGGAGCGACAATGACGCTGATCGCCCCATGTTGGCCTTCAGGATCCTGGAGTCACAGAGGTCACTTTCCTAGTTCACTTTCCAAGGACCTTTTCCGAGAGGGTCGGTCTACTCTAACTCGAAAGGTACCTATAACCTCTCCGCTCTGAGTCTGACTACGTTCAGACTATCGAGATGTTGACAGGAATAAGATTACCGTCTTCCATTTCCGTCTGAAGAATGGGATAAGCTGGCAGTCACAACTATTAAAGAATACGCAAATATGTTGTTGACGGCCTTTGGGCTCAGAGATTTGCTTCTGTCAAACAACAAAGCCCTTCACGATCTTTGAGTTCTGTGGAATCTCGAAACTCGCTCACCATCTACTTTTTGTCTCACCTGTTTCTCGGAGTCAGACACTCGTGGCGAGATCAGGCGACATATAGTAGCCCTGAGTTTCTTGTTGACGAAGTCGGTTGCGTTTATACACCCCCGATGATCGTGTAACATGAGACCAGGTTGGACTGTCAGGCATTCTTCCTTCGGGACTGAATCGCCTTTTTGCTCCTCGCTCCTTTCTCCTGGCACCAGAAGCTCGAGTCAGGAGTTGCTCAGGAGTTGATTCGCTGACGACGTTGGGTTGCGTTGATACACCCCCCAAGGTTTGCTTAGATTGAATCGCCCAGGCAGTCCAGACACTCATCCTTCAGCGAAGAATAGTGCCTTATGGTCTTCAGGGTACAGCCTTGCTGTCCTTGATTCGTCTGACTGGTCAAACTGGTCGTTCACCTGACTTTAGTACAGGACGACTGACTGTGCATGTCCAGATCGAAGCTTTCAATATGGAACTTAGACGTAGTCTGAAGTTCTTGATGTCAAAGCATTCGAACCTCTCCTACCTGTTAACGTCTTGCATGTGATCAGGAAGGCCTTCTTCTAACCACCCTAGATACGACAAAGAGGGTTAGTGAGATTTTAAGCCATCGTCACAAGTTTTGGCTTTAGAGAACACAAGGCGGTGTGCTCTCTAAGCCTTCCGTTGTGGCCTAAGAATGGAAACCCGTTTTGTCCTTGGGCCAGGAGCTGGAAGCAAGGATGGCACAAGTTAGTGGGCAGTAGCCAGAGAGAGTCCTGTGCCCTGTCGGGTCTCTCAAGTTTTATCTACATAAAACTCAAGAAAGTCGAAGTCATTCGGGCAATCTGCAGTGTTCCGAAAAAGACCAGACTTGCCCATATCGAAGAACACCCTGGCTTTAGTGTTAAGGAGTTCTTTCAAAAATGCTCCTTCATTGTGTTTGCACAAAATTTGAAATCTTTTTATCTGAATGCTCACAAGGTGAGGGTGCGGCCTCAGAAGCATTTCAACAGAGCATGGCACTCAGCAACATCCTGAGTACCATGTTTTAGCGAAGCAACTCTGTGTTCACTTCACACTCCCTGCGAGATGTGAAGATGGCATATGAGATCTGCTGCTCGCTAGGGCCATACGTGTCTGCAGACACAATCTTGGGGCAAGAAGTACCACTCTCTATCCTGTAGAAAATGGTTAGGAAGAGCTCTTAATTTAGTTGAGTCGCCGACAACGGCGACTTCTTAACTCTTAACTCTTAAGCCTTAGTTAACACACCTTAACTTTGGCTAGGTTGGTCAGGTGGTTATATATATATATATACGTATATATATATTTATTTTACTTCTTAGCCCTCATGGTATGGTCAATATGGTCTAGTCACGTTGTGGTCACGCCCCTGTTGACAGATCATCTGGAGTGCACCAGCTATATAGGTCTCTACCTCGCTGGCAACTCTAGTAGCACAAGCAGACTTACGTGGCAGTAACCACGAAGCCAGCTATGCTAACAGGTGGAACCAAGATGTAAATCATCTGCATGCATTTGTTTCCCCAAAATCCTTTCTTATTTCTGATCCCTTCCCACCTCCAAAGGTGGGATTCAGCTATATATATATCTGACAGGTAAGTTTCATGAACAAAATGATATTGTTATGATACAATAAAAGTTTTGTTCATAAACTTACTTGGCAGATATATATAATCAAGTACCCACCCACCTCCCCTCAGGGGACAGTGGAAATAAAAATTATGAATAGAAAATGGGAATGGTTCCTGATACCCGCCTCCCAGCGGCGGGAATGGGTACTAACCACCTGGCCGACCACTGCGTGTGTCGGAAGTTTTTAAAATTCTGTCGGATTTCGGAAAATACAGCTATATATATATCTGCCAGGTAAGTATGAACAAACTTTATTGTATCATAACAATATCATTTTTTTCATAAATTCACCATAAATCGAAATATTGTGCTTGAGACTTCCAATTTGTTGCAAAATGAAGGGAAATGCTTGAATATTACTAGAATATAAGCGTTTTAGTTTACAATTGCGTTTTTCGACCATTTCGGTAGAGTCAAAGTACCGAAGGTTGAAATTTTGGCAATTATCGTTGTTTATATGAAAATATCTCAAAACTGATGAAAGCTACAACCATGGGTTGTTTTTAGTTGTATTGTGCATGAAATTGTGCACATTTCCATATATAAAACTTTATATAACGGCTAATTTTAAAATGGTGCAAACATTACCACAATCGCATGTATGATTTTTTCAGAAGTTACCAGCGCGGACGTAAGGAAAAAGTTTTTTCATAAATTCACCATAAATCGAAATATTGTGCTAGAGACTTCCAATTAGTTGCAAAATTAAGGTAAATGATTGAATATTACTAAAATATAAGAGTTTTAGCTTACAATTGCGTTTTTCGACCATTTCGGTAGAGTCAAAGTTGACCGAAGGTTGAAATTTGGCAATTATCGTTTATTTATATGAAAATATCTCAAAACTGATAAAAGCTACAATCATTGCAATGAAGTATTTTCAGTTGTTGTATTCTACGTAAAAATGCGCACATTTTCATTAATAATACTTCATGTAACTGCTAATTTACAATGGTACAAAAATTATGTCGAAGTGATGAAATAATTTCCGAGATGTGTCACAGATACTTTTTAGTGCGGCAAGAAAGAAATTTGCGCTTGCGCGCCTGCGTAACGATTGTAAACAACAACAGCTTGATCCCGTGAACTCCCACCCAGTCGATCCCCACCCCCAAGGCTCAGGGTTGATTCAAAAGTTTTAGGCTGGTAGGGGCCTATAAGTATTATCCGCGAATTTAAAAAAAAAAACTTGTAACGTCGACGTAAAATACGTCCAGTCGGCGTAAGAGGGTTAAAGGCACAGATCACACCCTTGTCCATAGGCTGGAGGTGAGACTTGGTGTTGGGAGGGACGAGGGAGGAGCTCGAACTGGACCCCATGTAATAAAGATCGAGAAGGTGGCCACCAGCATTGTCCATTATTAACAACACCTTGAACTACATGTTCAAATTGGCCAGGTATTGCCTAACTTGAGGAATGAAGCTTTGATGGAACCAGTACTCTGTAAGGACTTTGGTTATTTTTGAGTGCCCTGGGATTTGCAGCCTTGTAAATGAGGCCTGGTTTGAGCATAAAGCCAGCTGCATTCCCGCACATCAGGAGGGCCACCTTGTTGTTTTGTGCCTTGAATCCAGAGGCTTTAGCTTCGTCCTTTGTTAAACATGTCCAGGACGGCATCTTTTTCCAGAACAGGCCAGTTTCATCCATATTGAAGACCTGTTCCGGAAGATATCCTTTCTCCTGAAGAATCTTCTTGAATGTCTCTGGATATTTCGCAGCCGCCTCCTTGTAGGCCAATGCTGCTTCCCCATGTAGGGAAAAAGGCTTTAGGTGGAACCTTTTCTGGAACCGGTGGAACCATCCTTTGCTGCTCCATCGTGCCAGACCCTTTTTCTGCTGCAGAGGGTGTGCTCCAACACCCATGGGACAACCTCGATATCTACGCCTTCCCTCCGTATTATCTGATTCGCAGGATGATTCTGGTGGCTTCTAAGTTGCCACATGCCATTTGGTATTCTGATCTGCTAGCACTACTGGTGTCGTGGATGGAGTCCTTTCTAGTTGTAGCCACAATTCAGCAGGTCATGGATTTCGTCTTCCTTCACTGAGAGAAACTTCTCTCCATTTCAGCTGTAAAAGGCCATAGAGCCACCCTCAACTTAGTCTTGTGCTTGAAAGGAGTAGATATCTCCTCACTGGAGATTTCACTACTGATGAGATGCTTCGAAAGGTCTTGCCCTCCCAAGGACCTCTGGTTCCCTGAATGGGCGTGACTCCTTTTGAGAGTCTGACTTGTATACCAAATGTATGAGTCATCTGACTGGGATCTGACCCTTAAGACCATCTGTCTGCTTGCTTTGGCATCCATCAGTGAAGAGAGTGGGTAAACTTCATGACCTTCCCTTTGTTGTTAAACAGTAGAGGTGATTGTGATCAGTTATGCTCAACTTTGTCCTGGAGTTTTAGTAAACACTTAGAACCTGTCGGTCCCTGACACCAGGTTTCGAGTCCTTTACAATCCCCTCCCTAGAGGACTTTGTTGGTAATGATCTTTGTTAGTACATACTGGCTTTTCCAAGAAAGAAGTATCCAAGAACATGGTCTATTTCTAACTTTGTTAGACTATCAAGAGGGCGTACTCTGTAGCTGGCAATGACGACACCGGTATATTTCGCTTGAGGGCTCACTAAGTCAGGGGCGTTGGTCCATCTCTCGCTTTCCGGAAGAATATATCTGTTTCTCAGGTACTGAAGGCAGACCATGTTATGGGAGAGTGGGAGAGAGTGAATGATGAATGGGTGGGTGACGAGTGAACTGCTTGTTTGGCGGGTGCTTTGGCTCGTTGAATGGCTCCGTCACCGAGCATTCAAGAGTCAGTCAGGAGCAGTCAGTCAAATGAAGGCATTCGAAGTGAGAGGTAGTCAGTCAGTGCAGTCGTCGGTGTGCATTTCACATAAGTTTTGGTAATGAGTTCTGTGGTTGTAGAGTTGGTGAGCAATTTGTCATGTCTGATGTTTGTGAATTGGTGGGCAGTCTTGGTGCTTGTTTGGTGTTTTTTCCGTTGGTATTCAGTAGTTTGTTGGTTTAGTGTTTGGCGGTTTGCTAGTGACGGTGGAGTTTGTTTTTCGACAGCAGTACTGCGTTGAAAGCACAGCTTCCTGCCCTGATTGTGTCAAGTTTTCTGGTGAGTAAATGTGTTTGAGATTTTGTTTTTTGATTTGCTGAACCAAGTGTCTTAGTAATTAAAGTAATAAAAAAGGGGAAAGTGTGGCTGGGGGAAATTTGTAAGCCAGGATTGATGAACATAAATGTGGGGAGGTCTTGCTTGCTTGCTTAGCTTGTGATTCCGCCAATACGTTTGTCCTTCTACCTTCTGGACATTGCCCACAAGTACTTGGACACTTTATACAGGGCCTGTTCAGCAAGTTGTGTAGCTTACCGGGCTCCTCTAAGAAGACAGGTAACATCTCGCCAAAGGTGTGTGGTTAAGAAAGTGAGAGACTTTGCGAGTGACTGGCCTCTCTTCCTATTCCTTCCTCACCATCCTTCATTCTCTTTCTTGGACAGAAAGTTGTATTCAATCTGTCACATGCTGATGCAGGTAAATTTCACATCGGGTACCTGTTCTATTTTGCTATCATTAGATTTATAGCAGCAATTCCACTCCTTCCTCTAGCAAGGGAAGGAAGAGATCCGCACAATAAGACAAATGCAGTACTGTTTGTAATTGCGTCATTGTCACCCACTATTAGATTCATCCTAGCCTATTTTAGTATTGAGGTTATGAGTCTTTCACTCTTTTGAAAAGGACCAAAAGTGTGACTGTTGATTATGCAGGTCTTACACTCCATTCAGTATGACGGTGCTCTTCCTTGCTTTATTGACCAGGAAGAGAAACCCAGGTGTTTATTGTGTTGGAGCAAATGACAAATTTTAAAAAAGTCATTTGTATTTTTCATTTCTATATAAACCTGAGGACCTTTACACTTGATGCCCACCTTTTGCCACCCTTCAATCTGATACCTGGGCCAAGAGACAAATTGGAATGCTTACATCCACTTGCAAGATGGTAGTAAACTGCCTAACCACCTTGTTAGAAAGTTTAATGGGCGTTTCCAGCTTTGATGAAGGTAACTCCGTAAGTGAAGGACCTCAGGTTTGTATAGTTGTAAAAAACACAAATTACTTTAAAAATTGTTCATTTGTCATTTAACAAATCATATAATTCTTTTGTTTGTAAGAAATCTTGTACATTTTAACATTTTATGTTTTTCAGGGTGTTTGGAGAGTCGTGCCCGGACGTTAAAAGCAAGCTAATCAACCAGATGCACAAATGGAGTAGCAACAACTGTGACTCAAGGCAGCAGTGCAATTATGAAGTAGGACTATGTATACTACATATATAGTTTACTGTATGATTAACATTCAACTTGATTTTAGACTTACAGCATGTCTTCATTATTGTTTTCATTTGTATGGGAAAACTTCACCATGTGGGAAATGGTTTGGAAAAGATAAGCTTTTACTGTATATTTCCATGTACAAGACGACCTTTAGGTAAGACTAGGTAAAAAATGATGAATTTTCATGTATTTATCTCATATCTGTAATGAGATGACTGCTAAATCAGAAAACCATCTATAGGCTAGCTTTTGGTTACCGCATGTACTCGTGCATCATGTGACCTTTGAAGACCTCGTTCTAAAGCTAATTTTAAAGGGTTTAGATCATACAAGAGATACAAAGTTACCGTATGCAATAATGTGGCGGGATCACAAGCTTAAAAAAAACAAGTGGCAAAACCCTCCTAATCACTCCAGCTGCCAAACTCACCCTCAGACACACTTTCTTCTTTACACAACAAAATACACGCAAGACAATTGACCTACACCTATACAAAAACAAAAAAACAAACACAAAACACATGTACTTACCAACTCCAGATATTCCAGGGCTATCCTGTGCTGTCCGCCGGTCGAGGTCACAGAGATACCAACAACCAACAATTCAACAACCAAGGACCACAACAACACAACAAAAAAGGAACACAACTACAACTCAACAGACAACCAAGGAACACAACCACAACCCAACAACACAGCAACCAACTAAGGAACACAACCACAACCTCACACATAATAACAAAACTCTACAACACAACAAAAGACCACAGCACAAACAACACAAAAAATCACAACAGCACAGGCACAACAACTCTAAGCAAACAACAATAATTTAACAACAACCAAATAACAAAACAATAACACACATAACTCATCTCACTCCCAGTGCTTTCAAATAACTGCTTCCGACACTACTTACTGTCACCATCTCTCATCAAAGACTGACTGAAAACTACTGAAAACACAGAACTCTAAACTCCAACAGCACCAGCAGACAACCCAGCACCAACAGCCAATTCAGTTGTTAACCATCCAACCACCAATTACTCTCTCTCTCTCTCTCTCTCTCTCTCTCTCTCTCTCTCTCTCTCTCTCTCTCTCTCTCTCTCTCTCTCTCTCACAGACGTTGTCAAATGGAACTCCATAACTCCTCCATATTTCCTCCCCCATTACATTTGACAACGTCTCCTTTCACTCACAACACCCACACTAAATAGCCTTCCGCAACACCCACGGCTGCTCTGACGCAGGTCCCCTGGATCTTGTTTGAGGGCCCTCATACACACTCAGTTACACTGCCATCAACTTTTCCCAGACCACTTCCAATCAGACTACCATTACTATCTCCCTCACTACCATCCTCCCAAATCCCATTCACTATCTCATCTACTCCCTCTAACTCTTGTCCGAATCTCTCTCGTAACTCTGCTACCAAATCACTTACCTCATTTACACTCCTGCCAAACTCCCGAAGAGACTCCTTCATACTGCCAACTACATCCTTACCACCTGATTCCCTTCCCGGTGAAACTTCACTAAACCCTGACAATTCAAACCCACACACGCTATATGTATCATTCCTGCCCTCAAAGTCGTCCGTATTACATGCCTCATCCACCATTTTCACCCTAACACTAACCCCTCTATCATGCAGTTCACGTTTCTCCCTGTCATTCCCTTTCCTTACCTTCTTCCGCTTTCTTCCATATTCAACCAACACTAACTGCCGATCTTCCAGACCCATTTGCTCACTGACACTCAGCTCAGATTTATTCACCCTCAACCACTCACTCGTCGCATTCTCCCGAACATACTGTCGCATACTAGAGGACCCACCCAACTGAATCCCCTTTTCACTTAGTTTCCCGAATTCCGAGCCTGACTCATCCTCTTTCGCCTACACACACTCGCCACGTGACCTTCCATTCCACATTCAACACATTTCGCACGCTGTTCTTTACACATCCTAGCATAATGCCCGTTCTTCCCACAGTTGCCGCAAACTATGTTCATACGGGTACCCCGACATCCACTAGCTATGTGCCCTGCCTGTCCACACCTATAACATTTAATATCCATATCTTTCTTACACTCACTCACCAAATGCCCCGTTTGCCCACACCCGAAGCACGCTCCTAACGCTCACCGACATTCATTCTTCCTGTGTCCAGGCTTACCACATCTATAACACTGATCTCCTTGCTCACGACTAACTGACCCTACTCTTCCAACACTCGCACTCCTGTCTCTTTTAGGGCTAACTACACTCACTTTACTTGCCGTAACGCTCCTATCTACCACTCGCTCTGCCATTCGCCTCGGCCCTTCCAAAACTGCCTCCCTATAACTTTTAAACTCTGGTACAACCCAGCTACTTCAGTCCTAACACTAACACTTCTACTCTCTTTCATACACCTATCTAACTCGTAATCCTCTACTATTTCTAAATTGTCGTTCCACATCAACCTTTCATTCATCCATTGCATTTTCTCCTTATGTTTCAGATTTATAAACTCATATACACTCTCTGGTATAGTCGCCAACAACTTCCGCACTTAACTCCTTACACTCATTTATCCCTTCGTCCCCAAACTTTTTCCTGGCTAATGTTCCTAACCTACAGACATACATTGACAACGACTCACCAAGATTCATTCTTGCCTCTTCAAAATCTTGCTTTCTCCTATATCTAACGCTACTCTTTATCCTCTTTGCCTGTTCTACAATCCTAGCTTTCACACACTCATACGTCACATTTCCTACACTCATCATTACCCCATACATACTCAACAAAAATCCCGTCAAAAAGCTACCTAACTCTCTTGCCCAGACTCTCTTGTTATCCCCATACGTACTTTGCCTCACAATACCTCTCATACTCCTTAAAAAAGTCCCCTATGTCCCTACTGCCCTATTCCTCGTATTGTGGACATTGGGGTACCTCTCATATACACAGCCTTTCGTACTTCTTGCTCACTTTCACTACTTCCATTCTGACCCTTCTTTCCCTCTTCCGAATACAGCGAGTCCACTTCCATACCCACGTCCATACTCTTGACTACGCTCTTCTTACCCTTCTTTCTACCTACCTGTTTCCACTCATTGCTATCTAAATCACTCTCAGCCATTTTCCCAATGTATTCCAGCCTAGTCTCATCCTGTCTGTCACCCTTACTAACCTTCTTTCCCTTAGTCTTCTTCTTTTCCTCAGCTCCCTTCTTATTCTTGTCCTCAGGTTTATCCTTATCCTGTGTCTTCCCCTTCTTTCACTTCCTTTACCACTCCTGGCCCGTCACAAGACCCAGTAGGCCTACCTCCTACAGCTCCTTCTCCCACGAATCCCTTCATCATTTCCTGCATCATCTCTTGCACTGCATTCATTATTACCCCCAATTTTTCATCCATTTTCTCAACCATTCTCTCTTCCGCTCCTTTCACCTCTTCTTTCATTTCCACTTTCGCACTCCTTAGAATTCCGATTCCTCTCATTTTCCTGCATTCTCTCTTGCACTGCATCATCAGTTACCCCAAATTTTTCATCCATTTTCTCAACCATTCTCTCTTCCGCTCCTTTCACCTCTTCTTCCATTTCCACTTTCGCACTCCTTAGCATTCTTCTCATTTCCTCTAATTCGCTCTTCAGCTCCTCACACACTACCCTCAACCTCTCATTCTCCACTTCCAACCTTCCCTTAGCTTCCATCGCCAACCTCAGCTCCTCCTTCAGCCTCTCTATCTCCTTCAACCCTTCCATCCTCACTTTCCCCACCAATCACACAACTCACTACCCCAATTGCCTGCAGCTGCCGCACCAACAGTCCCTGTTCGGATGCCAAAAAATAATGTGGGGGGGGGATTTAGCCAGCTTGTTTTTTTATAGCTTGTGATCCTGCCACAATATTCACGTAGTATATGTATTGTAATAAGCAACAAACATAACGAATATGCATCTTTTCCATGGATCTTTAAAAAAGCTATGCTTTACTGTATCCAATAATATTTTATGTACAGTATTCTCATGTTACTATTGTTTCATGAACTACAAACATAGTGATGATGTGCCATTTACTGTATATGCTTGTGTATCATGTGACTTTTGAAGACCTAATTTTGGAGTTAATTTTAAGGGGGTTGGATCATACCCGAGATATAAAATTAGATTATGTAATAATCACATACGTACTATCGTATGATAAAATACAAACAATGAATATGCATCTTTTCCATGGGTATTTTAAAAAGTTATACTTTACTTCACTACATCCAATTATATATGTATGTATTATTATATTACTATTTGTTTTTATTATAAAACACAAACATAGCAATCAATGTTTTGGTTTGGAAATCATCTGAGGGCGATTGTGAGGTAAGTTTGTTTTGCTGTATTGAACTCAAATCAGAGTGGCTATCTTGCTTCTAGTTAGCACAAATGAATCTCAAGATATTCTATTTATATGCGACATGGTTATTTTACGTTATATGAAGTGTTTTCAAGTCGAAAAATCACTTAAATACGTGTCATTTGTGAATGAAATTTAGTTATTTTTCTCGTTGGTAGATGGGACTGAGGGCATGTTTATTGTGTACACAAAAATCAACAGATTCCATTCAATATTTTTCACTTTAACTCATCAGAATACTACGAGCTTTATGTATTTATTGTTTATTGGAGTGAAAACAGTGAAATGTGTTCTTTCATGACCAATAATTTTGATTAAAACATGTTTCTCTCAAATTTTGTTTACGGTCGAGTTTGATGGTACTATACCTAAGATAATAGTCGTTTGCAGATCAGCATTCTTTCCTCAGCTTTAGCTAAATCTTACAGATTAAATTTATCAGTATATGCCCTTGCGGATCTTTTCTCCATAGCGAGTAAGGATATACGTAGTAATGTAAGAATATATCAGTCCTATTCTCCTTAACGTCATTTGTAACATAACTATGGTGATTTTTTACTATCATATGATAGTTGAAATTCAAGCACAAACACTGTTGTTATCTGGTTAGGTTGTTCATAGCAAATCAGCTGTTTTTGGCTGTATGCATTTACACAACAAGTATAACATTACTAACAATAATTTTGGCATTTCTTTTAATTTTTTAAACTTAACAAGAAGGTGGGATATTTAAAGAAATGGAGGAAAAGGGTTAGCCTAACTCAAAAATGGAATAGATAAAGAGGAGGTCTTGTGCTCAGACCTCACAGTTCTCGTGAGAGAAGGGGGGTGATTCAAGAGAAAGATTTCCTACTCGGCCATTAGCTAAGACAGAAGGCTCTCTTCATGCATTTGTGACGTCATAGCGCAGTGTGTATGAATGATCGGTTATCATCATCATTGCTATACGTATTATTCAGATCTGCGAAGTGTATTTTGAATTATCAGTATCATCATCATCGCCATAGGTATTACAGTGGACCCCCCCTATTCACGTTCTCCGGATTCGCGGACTCTCACATTCGTGAATTTCTCTCGGGAACGTTTCCCCGTATTATTCGCGGAAAATTCGCACATTCGCGGTATTTTTCAATGAGAAATATCTACAATTTCCAGGTTTTTTTTAATAAATTTCATCATAAAATGCACTTTTTGTGATAAAACTATTAAGAAAACCAAGTATACAAATTTTTAGTGGGTTTTTTTGAGTTTTAGCTAACAAAATAGGCTGTTTTTAGCGTTTTTATAGGGGTTCCAAACATTCGCGGGTTCTAACTATTCACGGGGGGGGTCTGGTACGCAACCCCCACGAATACGGGAGACCACTGTATTCAGATTTGTTAAGTGTATTCTGAAGGCTTCTGCTCAGCCATTAGCTAAGACAGAAGGCTCATCTTGATCCTCATGCATTTGTGACATCATAGCGCAGTGTATGAATGATCGGTATCATCAACTTTGCCGTACGTATTATTCAGATCTGCAAAGTGTATTTTGATCATCTGCATCATGTATGCATCTGCCTAGAAGTCAAAAAGGAAGACCTATTTTCTTGAAACTAAAAAGCTTATCCTTAAGTTGAAGAAAAAGGAAAGAGCAACTTCCATTTTGGCAGCAGTCGACAACTTGAAATCCGTCATTGCTGAACATGAAGGAAGAATTTTTTTTTTTTTTTTTTTTTTGGGGGTTTTTTGTCTAGGTTAATTTGTTTTGACTAACTTTTGGCATTTGATCAAATGATTTTTATCATTGAAATATGTATTTAGTCACAAACACAGTATGTACATATGAAGAAATGCAGTAATTAGTGAATAAACAGTGTTGCTCTACAAAAAAAGCAAATTAGTGATAATTTAAAATTTTTGATTATGTAACTTACCCAGTAATTACATAGCTAAGAGTTTCACTCGCCTGGCAGTTAAAATTCAGAAATTTGCTGCTCGCAAAAGTTTTGTTTTGTTTAAGGTAACAATGCCCCACCCACTTTCAGGGAAAGAGCTCAGTGTTTCTGCTGGCTGAGGGCTATACTGTTGTCAGCTACAGTTAATTTCTGAAATTCTTTACTTTTCTGATTGTTGGTTCATCACAATTGGAGTACTATTTTCATTTGTTGTCCAATTCGGCATTATTCCGATAGTGTTAGGCTCTCTCTCTCTCTCTCTCTCTCTCTCTCTCTCTCTCTCTCTCTCTCTCTCTCTCTCTCTCTCTCTCTCTCTTCGGACGATCCCTGGATAGCTGATCTGGAATTTGCCCTAGCCAAAGCTTCTCTCCTCTCTCTCTCTCTCTCTCTCTCTCTCTCTCTCTCTCTCTCTCTCTCTTTGAGAGAATTCTTAATAACTTTGACTTTTTGTTTCAGACTTGACTAACTCTTTGGAATTGATGTCTGACTCGAGTTGGTCTAACTTACGACAATTGTGCTAAAGGTTGTAACAGACGTTTGACCAAAGAATCTTATGATTTGCACACTTTGTGGACAGATTGCCACGGACAAGTATGTTCTTTTGACTTGAGATGTTCAGAGTATATTGACTGGGATGAGAGAACTTGGAAAAATTTAGTCCCACTTGAGAAAGTTAGATAGAAACAGAAAAAGAAAGGCTTTGGCTTGGGCAAATTCCAGATCAGCTATCCAGGGATCGTCCAAATTAGAATCGGATTCAAATGTTCCTATTATGTACAGTAGTACCTCGAGATACGAAAGGCTCAACTTACGAAAAACTCGAGATACGAAAGCCAATACGAAAAATTTAACGGCTCTACATACGAAAAGTTTTCAAGATACGAAAGGTTTCTGAAAGTCCGAGATTCGCCCGGATAACAATTTTGAAAATCGCGCCCGCGCACCCGCCAATCCTTAGTTACTAGTAGACTCGCCACCATCCTCCTGCTCTGCCCATTGGTTTCCTGA
The DNA here is from genome assembly GCF_015104395.2 of Macrobrachium nipponense. NCBI lineage: Eukaryota > Metazoa > Arthropoda > Malacostraca > Decapoda > Palaemonidae > Macrobrachium > Macrobrachium nipponense. The sequence goes on along the minus strand of NC_061098.1, from coordinate 48,866,727 downwards.
TGCTAGTCGCGGCCATGAAATCCTTCTCTCCTATTGGCCAGCGTCCCTCCCATCATGCATCTACTATGTACACGTGGTGGCGTGCTTCGGCCACTCTGTACCAGCATTGTTATAGTATGCACGCGGTATTCGTTTTCGGGATCGTCAATGTGTACGTTATTTAAAAAAAAAAGTGACCAAGATCTCTCACATGGGATAAGTGATCAAGGTCTCTCTCATAGGATAACTGGAAACTTTGCAAGGTTGGTAGAATATCCACTCCCTGCTGAACAGAGGGTGTAGACCAATCATTTACAACATGCATACCAGTACGTATAATCAAGGCACTTCAGTTTATGTTGAAGGTCAGCAGCTGAACATTCAGTACCCAATCAGTTGCAGAGAGAGCATTTGGTTGAACAGGGTTTTGATGGACACCAGGGCCAACAGAGTCATGAGGTGCAAAAAAGAACCAAGTGATAAAAAAACAAAGTTGAAATTCTGTAAAAAAAAAAAAAAAAAAAAAAAAACCTACGGAAAGTAAAAAAAAAAAAAATGTTAAAAATAACAATCATTTGTAGAAGACACCCCCCGAAAAGGCTCACACAGGAACATTGTGTACGTATATTTTTTAAAGTGTACGTACGTACATATGTACAAAAGAAAAAAAAATGGCAGAAATTAAAGCCACTTTTCATAAAGTGCAATCATTTGTAAAAGACACCCCCCGAAAAGGCTCACACAGGAACATTGTGAAAAGTAGGCAGAAGCAATCTTCCTTGGATAGTTACATAGGTACGTAGCCTCACTCGAAAGGTAAGCTTCCACATTTTACGTTACAGTAATAATATTTCTTGTACACTAATATACACTTTATTTACAGGTTTTGCATTTTTATTCTTAATTTAGGTATTGAATGGTCCAAATTGTTGTAGTATTTCATTGTTTATAGGTCAATTTAGCTTTATTATGAAATTTACTGGGGTGTTTTTGGAGGGCTTGGAACGGATTAGCCATTTTACATGTAAAATGTGGTCCAAGATACGAAAACCTCATGATACGAAAGGTGCCTCGGAACGGATTAATTTCGTATCTCGAGGTACTACTGTATTACTTTAGCCCCTGTTCCCAGTTCTTTTGCTCTTCCACCATCTCCAGTTTCAGGCTCCCACACCTCCAACCCCAACTGCATCGCCAGCCTTGAAGAAGGACTTGATAAGCGCTTTGCTTTATTAGTACAGGTGATGGAGCAGCTTGGTTTGTCAGTGAAAGTTCTTATGGTGAAAGCTAAAAGTGATAGTTTGGTGTTAGTGGAGGAGGTGGCTGTTCATCCCATCAACTCTCCTAGGCAAAGGTCACTGGCATACTTCCCAAAACCTGGAAGGAGCCAAACTGGTAGTTCAAGAGAGGTTGCAACAAAAAGCCACTGGAAAGATCTTTCTGTGAATGTGCATAGTTTGTTGAGCTGAGAGGATTCCTCTCCATGTCGTCAGTGGTGCTCAGGGAGTAAGTCTCGTCCTATAAAGGGGGGGCACTACGGACGTAGCGCTTTCTCTAGTGGTTCCTGTAACGAGGTTTTGAAAGCCAGAGTGCCAGTCTTGCAGTTGCTGGGACAGTCCAGAGCGTTTTTCTTCTGATTGCCTCTCAGAAGCTGATCCCCCAGCGCCCAAGGCTTGTTGTCGTTCTTATGCTCCTCACTAGGCGTTAGTGCTTCCTTTGCTCTCGCTCCTCCAGCAGTCCTCGAGCACCCAGTAGTGCTTACGCCTTCTGATGGAGTCAAGCGCCTGTTGGTGCCCAAACCCTCAGCTGTCAACAAGCTCCCTGTAGTGCCTGCTTGTTCAGAGCCAGACAAGCACACATTTGTGCCCAAGCACCCATCGGCTCTGCCAGCTCCTTTAGTTTCCTCTTATGTCTCTGAAGTGGATCCTATTCGGTTGAAAGTAGACAGTATTTTGTCTCTGCTTAATAAAGCTCCCACAGCATCTCAACCACCTGTAGATGTCATGATGCCTCAAGTTCCTGTGGATATGGTTAGTCTCAAGCTCCTGTGGATATGGCTCTTTCTCCGGTGTCTTCTAAAGAGGAAGAGACAGAAGACAAGAAGTTTCTTCGACTGCTTATGCTTCTATGATGAGGTTCCTTTTGGCCACATTTCTTACCTTTTTCTTGCCAACAGCTCCTTTGTTGCCCACTTCTACTTTTGTTATGGATATGCCGTTCTTGTCTTCCTCTAACCTGCTGAAAATGGTCCTTCTGTCGTCTGTTAAGAAAGTCTTCAAGAAAGTAGCTGCATGGTATGTGGAAAAGAGGGAACAAGGCAGGATCTCCTTTAGTTTTCCTCTCTAGAATTTCAAGGTGGCACTACTTGTCCTATGCTGCTGGAGAAGACCCTTCCTAGGCAATCTGTGCCTCTTCACAAGGGGGCCTATCTGGTTTAGTTGAATCAGTAGTAGAGTGTACTCTTCTAATGGAAAATGTTTAATATCACCTTTGTAATGATTATTTAAAATTGCTAATTATCATAGGAAATGGGTACAAAGTGACTAATGTGTTTGTGATTCTAGTATTAAAAGGCACAATTAAAATAATTTTATAAATCACTTTGGCACTTATTAAATTGTAATACATGAATACATCTTTCACAAGTGGTTTAAAATTTTTCTCTCACACAAATTTTGATAATGTCTTCTAACTCTTTAGGAGTAAGTGATTAGTGTTGGGCTCAAAATACCTTTATAAGCAAGTAGAATAGCATATAGTACTTACCCTGAACTACTATTGTAGGAGAATCCTGGATGTCAATCCGGTACCGACCAGAAAAAACTGGTTATTCCCTCCCGACCCCCAGCCAGGTACGTGCCCCAGGGTCAAAGATCACAACCTTTGACCCGACCTGCAATCCTTTCTTGGTCGCTGTAGCGTTCACAAGCTTCAGCTTGTTGTCCATTACCGGCCTGTTTCCCTTTGTCTTTCCCCGTGTGTAGTGTGTTTCCCGCGTGTGTGTGTTTTTTTTGGTGTGATTGATTCATTGTCTCGATGGTGTTGCCTGGGTCCTGAGGGCAGGGCCTGTGGAGCTTTTCTGTCTCCTATTAAGATAGATCCCCACACTTTGTGCAACGTGTCAGATCCCCACACTTTGTGCAACAAGTGTCGGGGTTTCCCTTGTTCACGTGAGGCCACGTGTGGAGAGTGCGTTGCATGGTCGGAGCATCAGTGGGATCTGGCTTCGACCAAGCGGAAGGAGAAGCTTTGTTCTCCTTCTAAGAAGAATCCCTCGGA
>NC_061098.1:48842175-48862969 GCF_015104395.2 Macrobrachium nipponense | reverse complement strand
GAAGAATCCCTCGGAGGTCCCGCAGTGTAGGAGTACCAGCTGTGGGCCTGGAGGTCCTTCTCCGCCTCCTGGTCTCCATCAGGATTCCCCGACAGAGCATAGGGAGTGTTCCTCTGTCCCCTCTCAGCGAGGGGACCTAGGTGAATCCGTTGCTGGGACTCTGCCAGTGGCACGGCCCAAGGAGTCTGTTAATATTATTGTGAAGAATGTGCTGTCGGATGATTCCGCCATTTTGCAGGAGTGCTGGACGTGTGGTGTCCTGCGGGACGCTACGTCTATGGATGTGCTGGTTGCTGCACTGCGCTCTGCCAAGATTTGCCGCCAGCTGAGGAGTGCGCCACTCCTGAGAAGGATGCGCTGCTTGGCCCTCCCATGGGACTCTCCTTGTCCTCCTCCTCTATCCCAGCCACCTGGCAGGAGGTGGGGGAGCTTCCAGGTAGACGGCGGGAGCTGACGAAGTTGTCTGGGGTTCCCCTGGCCTGTGGTCGGGCACTTCCTGTACCCTGGGTAGGTCCCCCCGAGGGAGGAGGCGTCTTGTTCTGGGGTCCTTCTTTCCCCCCCTACCGGGACGGAGGGTCTCGCTAGTAGAGGGAGCTCCTTGGGGAAGGCCCCCTCCGTTAGTTCCTGTGCGGATCACCCAGGCCGCTCCTCCCACTCACTCTGGGACAGGAGCCGCCGCAGGAAGAGACAAGAAGAGGCGTCTCGTCAGAAGAGAGATTGTCTTTAGGCGGTTCCTCCTACAGGTCTTCATGGAGGAGGCGCTATCACATCAAGAAGAAGCATTATGGGAGGAGTCGAGGCCGTTCTTATCCTCCTCCCCATCGTAGCTGAGACCACAGGGGTTTGGAGCAGAAGTGGCCATCACCAGGACGACTCACGTCGTAGGCGCCACTGCTCGCAGGCCACCCGGTCTCCGAGGTCGGTTCCCGAGCGCACCGCTCCCTTGAGGTCCTCCTGCAAGGGGGCCTCCCCCCTCCCCAGGGTTGTCCCCCTGTGAGAGGGACCTCCCCCCCTCTCAGGGTTGTCCCCCTGTAAGAGGGACCTCCCCCCTCTCGGGGTTGTCCCCCTGCGACTCCGGTGGATCCCGTGCTGGTTCCGGTGGCCCCAGTGGCCCCTGCTCCAGTCAGGCCGGAACGGTGGCCCCAGCGGCCTCTGGTCAGCCTGACTCCGTCATGTTCAGGACCTCCCTTCCCGTCTGATGTGTGGGTGGAGTGGAGCGTTTCACCTCGGCGCTCCTCCGGCGGGGCTTACCCATCATCCGGAGGGTGGCCCATGACAACCCCTCCGGCTTGGGCAGGCCCCCTCTCCCTCCCCCGTCCCCGCAACCGGTGGCAGGGCCGTCCTTGTCAAGAGAAGACTTTGAAGAGGATGCCTTCGCTCAAGCCAGTTTGCAGAGCCCCCTGGAGGTCCAAGGTACCACGGACGAGGGTTCTGTGTTTCGTAGGGTGCTCGGGTTGATCCAATCGAAGAACGGGTTGGCGGAGCTACCCGCTCCCCCAGACTCCAGGAGGGTCTTAGCGGTAGACCATCTCTTCGGGGGGCAGGTAGAGTCCAAGCCCTCCCTGGTGTTACGAACCCCGCGAGGTCCGATACAGGTTCGATATTATAATAAACAAAAGGATTTGACACCAACAGTTGAAAGTGGGGATACGATTATAGAAAGAAACACAAGCAGAACAAAGGTTTATTTACAAGCTTACTAATGAAGATAAATGCAGAATGGCTTCTCCTATTTACATAACAAGAATAAAATCTTACAGTATGTGAACTGGGGAAACAATGCCGTAATGAAATACTTGGCTGGCCAGTTTTGCAGCTGTCGAAAATCAATGCTCGAAGTGACTGCTTCACAAAGGAGAACTGTATAACTCTAGACGACGTCTTGACTCCGTACTGCAGAAAGCAATGTCTATTCTTGATAATCGAAGGGCAGGTTACTCCTCAAAACCACTTGTAAGACGTTTCTTCTCTGAAGGGTTGCTCAATCGTCAGGATATCTCCCTTTCCGACTACAGATGACTTAACTTCTTTCTCTCTCTCTCACTGTAGACGACTTGACTCGACTTCGACCACTTTCTTGAGCGCCTTCCTCTCTTATCCTTCGTCTGTACCTTCTTCTCTTATCTCTAGAGCTCTGATGATCTCTCACTGATGATCTCTGCTGCTGATCTCTCACTGATGATCTCTGCTGCTGATCTCTCACTGATGATCTGATCTCTGATCTCTGCTGGTCTCTCACTGATGATCTCTCCTTCTTCGTCAGTCGTATATATACAGCGACCTGGGGGTGAGGCCTACCAGTGAACGTCACAGACTCCCGAGAAGACATGGACGTTTTAGAAGGATCTCGACGAAATATTGCATCATATTTTGCGGCATTTTCTGACAACGTGATGGCGCGTGTTGCGTTCCACAACACGCCTGGTGATTCTAGAACCATCATGAGAACAGGCGCAAATGCCTCCTAGCTGCAGAACTTCTCGAAGAAGCTGCGTTTTCCTTTCCTTTAACTTATAATTCTTTGCTTTAAAGTGATTACCATGACACCTGTCACTTCCCCAGGCTCCGTACTCGGCCGAGGCGCTGGTGCAGGTGGAGGTAGTGGCAGGCCCCAAGAACTCCCTGGAAGCCCTGGGCTCCCTGAAGCTCCTTCCAGCTGCCAAAGCCAGGCAGAGGAAGATGTACGCTCCAGAGGGCATGTATCTGCCTCCGAAGTCAGTAGAGGGCCCTCTCACGGCCCTCTCTCTAGGTTTTTCAGGAGAGAAGTTGTTGGCAGGCCCCGTCTCCTTTTCTCAACAGGAGGCCATGGCCATGGAATCCACGGCGTGGACCTCCATCCATGTTGTGACCACCCAGTTGCTGACCCAATGGACTAACTGGGTCTTAGGAGGAGGGACGCGGTCCTTGCTCGCCTCCCTAGGGGTTCTCCGAACAGAGAGGTGGAGGCCCTCAGGAACGCTCTGTTGTCGAGGGAATCCCTTTACTGTAATCGCCTGGTAGAGGAAGCCCTAGAACACTGGAGGACTCCAACGTCCACAGGGCGTCTTTGTCATGCAAACAACCAGCTCCACGGCATAGCCAAGAAGCTCAGAAGCCGAGACAAGGGCCCCAGCTGGGGGCCCCTCCTTCATGCCCGCTCACTCCTCCTCCTCCTCTTTTAGAGCCAGGCCTGCAGCCTCTGCAGAGGTAAAGGCGGCTGCTTTCCTAGAAGGAAGTAGGAGGCAAGGCCTCCTACCCGACTTGACGCCTGGGGTCGGGGGTTGCCTCTCCAAACATTGGCGGGACTGGGAGGATCTCAGGGCTGATCCCTGAACTGTCTAGGTCCTCGGGATGGCTACCGGATCCCCTTCCTAGACGTGAAACCTCCCCTGACAGGGGAGCTGGACAGCAGGGTGTTCAGCCCCTAGGTCCCCGGTCACAGGAAGGTGCTTCGACTGTAGGTCCTGTCTCTATTGGAGAAGGGAGCCCTTCAGCGAGTTGTAGATAACTCCTCGGGGTACTTCAGCGCCTATTTCTGGTGGTGAAGGCTTCAGGGGGGTGGAGACCAGTAATTGACCTGTCCATCCTAAACACAGATGTCTTCAAGACAGAGTTCAAGATGGAGACCCCTCGCTCTGTGCTGGTGGTCTGGAGGGAAGGGGACCTCAAGGACGCGTACTTTCAGATCCCAGTCCACCCCTCCCACAGGAAGTACCTCCGCATAAGGTTAGAGGGAATGATGTACCAGTTCAGGACCCTCTGTTTCGGACCGTCCACAGCCCCGCAGGTCTTCACGAGGGTGGTCTCCCTCGTGTCCTCCAGCGCCCACAAGATGCGTATGTGCCTTCTGCGGTACCTGGACGATTGGCTACTCCTTTCCTCCTCAAGGGACCTCTTGAAGGAGCAGTGGGACGAACTCCTGAGCCTCTGTGTTCGACTAGGCATCGTCCTGAACTGGGAGAAGTCACACCTGGAGCCCACCAACAGGATGGTGTACTTGGGAATGGATCTGGATATGGTAAGAGCCAGGGCGTTCCCGTCGGAGGAACAAATTAACAACTTGAGAGACGTAGCGACCCCCTTCCTGACAGGCACTCCCTGACCGGCACGAGAGTAGCAGAGGTTTATAGGCCACCACGTCTCCCTGGAGAAGCTGGTTCCTCAGGGAAGGCTGAAAATGAGGCCCGTCCAGTGGAATTTGAAGGACGGATAGGCCTCAGACGGGAAGAACCCATGGGAGCTGGTAGCCCCCTCTCAACCTGTGGTGAATGCCCTACACTGGTGGTTAGATGCACAGTATTAGTCATTAGCAGCTTGAACAGTTCTCTCAGCTTCAGCTACAACTTGGTTTAAATTTAACAGTATACTTCCTTGTTGATCTTTGATCTATAGCGAATAAAGTTATTACATAGAAATATCTCAGTTGTATTCTACATAACGTCATTTAACTACAGTAATTATTTATTATCGTACAATGGTTGAAATACAAGCTAAACGGACGTTTTTGTTATCCAGTTTGGTTGTACTTAGCAAATAAAAGTTTTCATTCATTTGTTCATGGCTCTACACATTTACACACAAGTTGTAGCTGAAGCTGAGAGAACTGTTCAAGCTGCTAATGACTAATACCGTGCATAAACAGCAAGGATAAAACTCACGTAAACTTATGCCATCAAACACAACGGTAGATAAAATAGAGAGAATTGAGAGAAAATAATTTTAATCAAAGCTCCTATGGGAGGTCTTGGCCTGTAAATTATATTTTGGCAATGTTGATATTTTTATTCTTATATTTCTTACTTGAAATTGAGTATATTTCTAGATCGTGAATATTGTTATGTTTAAATTTTAAGGAGTCTAGCAGTAGTTGTCTTGATGGAAGTTCTTGTTCGTTGTTGGGTAAGATGACTGTACCCTGTACATAATTCAATGTTTCATGGCTTGTAATTGTTACTTTTATATTAGTATTTATTTCTGTTATACTTAAAAAAGGCAGTGGACTGCTTTTAATTGGTTACTTGGATAAGCTAATCATTGTCTTTGATATGTCTACATTCCATGTCCTATGTTGGATATACGTATGTTACGTAATTTGTTTTCCAGTATCGCTGCTGAGATTTTGTTGTCAGTTTTGAGGACTAGAAATCTTGACCTGTTATATGGTCCAAAGAGGTCAGCAAAATGTACCTATGTGAGATTAAGTCGGTAATTTTTGTTCCATTTTGTTCCTTGTTTTATGTACAATGCTTGTCTATTAGGATTTTTATATTTTTCTGTACTGATGGGAGGGTTACTGGTCTCTAAATTCAGAATTATTGTTCATTATACGTATATGGTTCCACTATTATGACATTGGAGTTTACCAATTGATTTTTTTTTCTTTTTTACTTAAGCACCCTAATTGGTGTTCTGGCTTAGCTACTTCACTTGGAACAGGGTATAGCATTTATAGCACTTTCATTGCATGAGGCTGTACCAAGGAAATTTTGGTGTGATGGGCCAAGTCATCAACTGTGCTGGAGTTTTTCCATTATGGGGCCCAGGGATACTCAAATCATCAAGTTTAGTAATCATAAACATATTTGAGATGACAAGGAAAAGAAAAAAAAATAGAAAAGATATCATTGGCCCTTCGCAAAGTCAAATCTTCCACCAATGGCACAAGTGAGAAATGACTCCCAAATGTCTGCATCCCTACCCTACCCCAAAAGGGGTTGTCATAACATGATTAGTATGGCCCAAGTGTAAGCAGAACCCGCTTGCTAGGACTAAGAGAATTACGATAATACAATTATCACCATCCTGATCACATTACGGGCAAACCGTACAGAATGCCGAGAGTTCTATTCCTAGAACCAGGCCTCCTGGAGTCTTTGGTCCAGCTCCACAGAATAGTTCCGCCTGAAAAACAGGTGCGAACATTGTCAGATAGATGATAGATCTACCACAGTTCTCACTATTTAGCTTTGGATTTAACTCCATGTTAAGCCATGACATGTTTTCTTATTTATTTGATTTAAAAATTTTTGGCAAAAATGGAAAATCCACAGATATTAACCCAAATATATATAGTTATATGGGACTCTTGGGTTCGAACCTAGGAAGAAATTCCTGAGGTTTGAGAGCCCCCTCACCACATCAAGGTGGTCCCAAAATGAGGGGGCAGGCTGGTAAAATAGAGGCAATAGTAATTGATTATCCAGCTCCCACTAACTTTAAAGCATTACGAAGGTTCCTAGGTATGGTAGGTTTATTATAGGCCTTTTATAAAAGGTTTTGCTACTATGGCCAAACCTTTGACAGAACTAACCAAAAAGGATGTTAAGTATAAATGGAAGGATGAACAAGAAAAAGCCTTTCAAACACTAAAGAGCAAAATGACCAGGAACCCTGTTTTAGTCTACCCAGATTTTTCCAGACTTTTATTTGGCTTGTGATGCCTCCAGTACAGGGCTAGGAGCTTATATTGTTACAAAAGGCCAAAACTAGGATGAGGACAGCATATTATGCTAATAGTTTTAAACCAAGTAGAAAGACATTATAGTACCACTGAAAGTGTGTGTCTAGCTTTACATTGGGGTTTAAAGGAGTTTAGACATACTTTTGGGTCATAAAGTTAATGTGCTTATTGATCACAAACCCATTTGTGACTTCTTTATAAAGAGAGCCTTCACCAATAACATAAAATTCAATAGGTGGTCCATTAGTGTATTAGAATTTGCCCCAGAACTCTGCTATATTCCAGGAAAATTTAACACCTTGGCACATGCATTATCCAGAACTCAAGAAGGAACAGAAAAATGCATTACAACTAATACCTTTTGTTTTAGTTGTCAAGTAGTGGATTTAGATTTAGAATGAGTAAAAATACAACAAGAAAGAGATGCAGAAATAAGAAAATAGTAGGACAGATATTACTAGATGAATCCTTAAAACCCGATTTTCAATTAATAAATGGATTGTTGTATAAAAGGCCAACAAAGAAAATGGTTGTTCTTGACTATACATCCCAAAAACACTAACCAGAGAAGTTTTAGAACTAACACACACTTATAAGTTAGCAGGACATCCAGGAATTTAAAAGACAACAAGAATCATAACCAGAAATTATTTTTGGCCAAACTGTAGTGGAGATGCCAAGAACTTTGTGCAAAACTGTATAGTTTGTAATCAACACAAGGGTAATGTACAAAACTGTATAGTTTGTAATCAACACAAGGGTAATGTAAAGCGTAAAGCTCCACTTGAAAAATATCAATCAGCATTAAATCTATTCCAAGTACTAGTAACTATGGACTTTTTAGGTCCATTTCCCAGTACTATTAGAAGAAATAAGCAAATATTAGTCTTCATAGACTATCTTAACAGAATTGGAGCCCACCCTCCTCCCCTCTTATGGACCTAAGGGCACAAGCACTATTGAACTAACTGGCTGGTTGTTCCCCTGAGTGCTCCGATAGTGGGCGGAGCCTGTCACTTATACAAAACAATTGAATAGCTACCACAATTTTTTTTAAACATTGTAAAAACAGGCTGCCCTCATTAGTTAGAAACTTTAGCTATGTAATTACTTGGTAAGTATAAATGAAACTTAATTTTATTATGGAAATATAATTATCATAAAAATCATTATTTTGCCAGATGTTGATAATTGTAAGCAAGTAAAGGGGCTAGTGGATATTTAAAGTTGTCAGGTTTTGCTTGTTCTTCCTGTAGTGAAATATAATTAAATAATTTCAAGTTTAGTATACAAGCTACAATTGGCTTTGTGACAGTGTTGAAATACAGCCTATCATTTGCAGTAAATGATTTTAGAGAAGTTGAAATTGTAAAATCAAACTTCATTGCAATTATTTTTTAACCATATCTTGCAGACATTTTAATAGCATAATTACTTTTTCTTTTAGTACTTGGGCGAGGAAGGGAGCACTATTCGTGGACTTCACACGACTCAGGTCTTGAAGTTTGTCGACAAGTTTAATTTTACTCTTAATCCAGGCTATGATGGTAGCTGTTATGTCAAGGTATGTTTGAAAAGGTTTTTTTCTTGTTAAAGAGTCAGGCTTTTGGTAGCATTAAATATATTGTACAGTTCTCCACTATTTTATGCAGGAATAGGTTCCAGAACCTACCATTAAATGATAAATCCACAGAAATGCAAAAATCTCCTCTAAAAAGGCCTATACAGTGTTCCCCCTGTATTCGCAGGTGATGTGTACCAGGGACCCCCGCAAATAGCGCAAACCCGCGAATAGTAAGAACTTCCCTCTAAAAATGCCCATTACCTCCTATCTTGAAAGTTCAAATACCAAATGTATATTTAAAGTATCATCCTACATCAAAGATACCATTGAAATGGTATTATTAATATCATTCCAAAGTCATCTTAAACATTTTACCATTAGAAATATATAAACAGCCAATAACAGAGAGAGAGAGAGAGAGAGAGAGATGAGAGAGAGACGAGAGAGAGAGAGAGGAGGAAGAGAAGAGAGAGAGAGAGAGAGAGAGAGAGAATAACTCCTTACAATATCAATAGATTGAAAGGAACTTCTATAGTGGCTTGCACATGTAGCTGATGTCTGCTGAGGGCTCCAACCAGCGATGACGAACAACAGGGCTGACAGCAAGTCAGAGGCGAACACATCTGTTCGCTATAGTATCTGGAGAATTGTATGGCCATTTTTTTTTAGGGGGGGGGGGCGATGCCCCTTCTGTACCCTAGGAGTTCTAAATCTTACGTACTCCATTAACAAAAGGGTATCAGAATACGTATGCTTAAGTAAATATCTATGCACAGGGGCCCAGCTTTGGTAACCTTATCTTGTCTTTGCGTGTCCAAGCGAAGAAGGGATCGGGCCTCCTGGAACCTGGGTGTTTGTCCATTTCTCTTGCTTGTTCTCCTGAATTGTAGTTCTTGAATTTCTCACTCAAAGACACCCTTCCGAGTAGCTATTGGCCTCAACTAGGACGTACTAGTGAGATCCAATCTCTTCTTTAGCTTTCAGGCACCACAATATGTCCCTTACTTCCATTCTGCATCATCCTACTGGAAGTATAATCGTCCACTGTGTTTCACTCTTAACCCTTACGAGTCAGGATAAAAAATCAATATGCAGCACCCCAGGCCGGCGAAACTTTGAGGTCGGTCAATTTAAGAAAAAAACATCTGTGAAAAGAGGAAGATATACAAATGCACATGATGTTAAAAAAAATTTACACAAATTTCCCTACCTTCCACGGGAAGTTGAAAATGACTATAGGCAGTCTCTGGTTATCGGCGGACTCAGTTAATGGCGATCTGGTTTTATGGCCCTTGTCAAGCGCCATAAAATCAGCCATTTATGGCACCATAACATGCTGAGTTCCAGATAATAGTTATGGTGTCATGACATACCTAAAGGATGCGCCATTAACCGGATATCAGCACCATAAGCGGCATAAGTCACCAAGTTTCGGTTAATGCTGGTTTTCGCTTATCAGCACACTGCCAAGAACAGAACCCCCTCCAATAACCAAGGACTGTATTTACAACCCTTTGTGGGGCCTCTTTCACAACACGTTTGTAAATTTTACTTAGTTATACATGTTTTTTCTGAAAATTTTTTGTATATTGTATAATTATAATTACAGCTCACACAATATCAAAACAAAAGATAACATTGGTAACAAATTCTGAGCTTATTTCTTGTAAAATATTTGTGTAAATTTACCAAGAACGAAGATGCAGTAACTTTTTTGGATTGTAGTACATGTCTTTTCTAATATTACTTTGATTTTTATTTGTAAAATTACAATTATAATTGACATACTATCATAAAAGATAACTAAAACCAACAGCAACCCCTAGGTATGTTTGAGCAAATTTATAAAAGGACATCAAGATCCCAACTAACTTTTTCATGGCCTGCCCTGTTGATTTTAGCCAATCTTAAAGTTGCCATTAGTGAATTTATGGGCACTTCTTTTCTGCCTGATTCCCCCAAATCGATGACACTTAATGTTAACTCACCATGAGTGACTTCATCCACCACCCAAAATTTGTTATTGCTACTCATGTGAGCATGTTCATCCATTAAGGGTTAAGGAGTGAAACCAGATCTCCTAGCTTCCAACTCACCTAGAGCCAGCTAAAAGTCTGGTTCCCAGAGTTAGGGCTTTACAGCACCTAGAACTTCTTGTGTAAGCTTCTGTCTGACACTAGGTGTAGAGCCACGAGCCTTGAGCTCATTTGGCGTCGAGCTCACCTAGCACCCTATTCATTTTGTGCCGGTTACAGCCTGGTGCCATCTCTTGCGCTGAGCTCCCACGAGTGTCCAGCAGTGCTTCTGGCACCAGCCGCAGCCTGACACCAGATAATAGGGTGGTCCCTGTTCATTTGGAGTTTCCAGAGGACAATCCATTTGTGTATAGCAGTATGGCTAGATCTGTTTCATCCATTGACAAGAATGTACTATTACACTTTTGGATTTTTTTTTTTTTTTCATTTTACCTTGAGGCACGTGCAGAACTTGGAGAGGAGTTTGCCTTCTTAAAAGTAATGCTAAGGAAGTCAGAGTAACCTTCAGCTTCCATTTACATGTATTTTGTGCCCTCTACGTCCGTTCTACCTTCGAACTATTTACTGGGAATATAATCATTCTTCATTTCTCAATAATTTTATAAAAATTAAAAGTGTGTTCAGACTATATCTAGTGACTGGCATGGTTTTGATGAAAGGTGGCATAGGATTTTTCCCTATTATCTCTTCACCTTGTAATAAGGTGTTGAGTCCTGCAGAGCCAGGGGTTGCAATGCACATGAAGCACCCACCACTCTCAGTGGATGAGTTTGTGGTTTTATCTTGGTGTAGATGACAATATTATTTAGTTGCTTCATTTTGGTGCTGTGCCCAGGTCAAGGGCAGGCACCTATCATGCTTTGCCAGCATTCGGACTTGAACCTTTGCTGTAAAGCTTTCACTTATATAGTAGGTGAAACTTGGCTGTATATCACTACAGGTTAAGATGAGTTCCAACCAGAGGCAGTATCCCAGTAGCTCTCTTAACCCTTAAACGCCGAAGTGGTATTTTAAAAATCGTCTCCCGTATGCCGACGGGGTTCACGAGTGAGCGCCGAAGAGCAAAAATGTTTTTTTTTTTTTAAATCACAGCACACTTAGTTTTCAAGATTAAGAGTTCATTTTTGGCTCCTATTTTTATCATTGCCTGAAGTTTAGTATGCAACCATCAGAAATAAAAAAAAATATAATTATCAGATATAAATATTGGGATATATGACAGCGCGAAAAAAAATTTCATATATAATTGTATACAAATCGCGCTGTGAGCAAAACGGTTAAAGCTAACAAGTTAATTTTTTTCGCTATATTGTACACTAAATTGCGCTCATTTTGGTATATAACACATTGTAAAACGATCAAGGCAACACAGAGAAAATATTATCACAATATTATGCATGAATTCGTAATGCGCGGACGTAAAAAAAAAGGCCGTTTCAAAAATTCACCATAAATGGAAATATTGTGCTAGAGGCTTCCCGTTTGTTGCAAAATAAAGGTAATTGCTTGAATATTACTAAACTGTAAGTGTTGTAGCTTACAATTGCAGTTTTCTACCATTTCGGTCGAGTTAAAGTTGACCGAAGGACGAATTTTTTCTATTTATCATTATTTATATGAAAATATTTCCAAACTGATAAAAGCTACAACCATGGGTTGTTTTTTTGTTGTATTCTACATGAAATTGCGCACATTTTCATACATAAAACTTTATGTAACGGCTAATTTAAAATGGTGCAAACATTACAACAATCGGACGAAAAAAGTTTGATTTTTTCGGAAGAGTTACCGCGCAGACGTAAGGAAAAAGTTTATTTCATAAATTCACCATAAATCGAAATATTGTGCTAGAGACTTCCAACTTGTTGCCAAATAAAGATAAATGATTGAATATTACTAGAATGTAAGAGTTTTAGCTTACAATTGCGTTTTTTTTACCATTTCGGTCGAGTCAGAGTTGACCGAAGGTTGATGTTTTGGCACTTATCGTTACTTATATGAAAATATTTCAAAACTGATTAAAGCTACAACCATGGGTTGTTTTGTTTTGTTGTATTCTACATGAAATTGCGCACATTTCCATATATAAAACTTTATGTAACGGCTAATTTAAAATGGTGCAAACATTACGACAATCGGATGAAAAAATGTATGATTTTTTCGGAAGAGTTACCGCGTGGATGTAAGGAAAAAGTTTTTTCATAAATTCACCATAAATCGAAATATTGTGCTAGAGACTTCTAATTTGTTGCAAAATGAAGGTAAATGATTGAATATTACTAGAATATAAGAGTTTTTGGCTTACAATTGCATTTTTTTACCATTTTGGTTGAGTCAAAGTTGACTGAAGGTTGAAATTTTGTCACTTATTTATATGAAAATATTTCAAAACTGATAAAAGCTACAACCATGAGTGTTTTTTTCGTTGTATTCTACAGGAAATTGCGCACATTTTCATATATATAATACTCCACGTAACGGCTAATATAAAATGGTGCGAAAATTATGTCAGTGACGAAATAATTTCTGAGATGTGTCGCTGATGCTTTTTAGTGCGAGAAGAAAGAAATTCGTGCTTGCGCGACTGGGTAACGATTGTAAAAACAACAACGCCTTGATCTGTGAGCTCCCAGCATTCCCCAAGGCGCATGATTCAAGAGTTTTTGCCTAGTAGGCCTATAACTATTTTTCCGCGAATTTTAAAAAAAACATTTTTTCGTCGACGTACCATACGTCCAATTGGCATACGACACAATTTTAGTCGACGTTTAATACGTCCAGTCGAGGTTAAAGGGTTAACTGACAAGGTACAAGCATTGTATTCAATGCTAGCAACTTTTCTATTTCAATTTATTACATAACTTAATACTTTGGAGTAGACTATGCCCATGTAACACACCTCCAGTCAATGTGGGAAGCAGCTATGTAATTACTTGTATGTCATGTATAAAAATGACATTTTATGATAAAATACATTTTTGTATAAATGTACCAAGTAATTACAGAATTTTAGCCCACCCTCCTTCCCGCTGATGGGATATAAGGCATGAACAAACTTGAGCTTTCTGCTTACAGTCATTCCTATTCTCCTACTAGTGGGCAGGATGGTTACCTACACAATGGTTTGAAGCGTTACCTTTGAAATTTTGATTTCAAGCTGCGGTGTAAGAGGAACTTATGTACCTGGTAAGTATATACAAAACAATAATTTTTTAAAAATGTCATATTGTTAAGAATTGGGGAAATTACAGGAATCCAATGTTATTCTTCAGAAGATCTTGATAAGAACTGTTGTGGGACACAAGATATAAAGAAAGTCACACTTTTTAAATAAAGAAAACTATATCCCCATTTAGAGCGGTATTATGACGTGGTTTGGAAGTCACATAAAGCCGTTGGTCCCATGTGCTGAATAACCACTGGTTCCATGCAACGTAAAAACACCATACAAACAAATAAACAAGAGCGGTATTGTACACATCTAACAGGAAATCAATACATTCAGATTTTTGTTGTGCCTACAGCAGGGATGAGGATATTTTTAGCCTTTTGGGAATTGTAATCTGCTGACATTTGTTAGTTTGAAGTTTTGTTTTATGAGAAAAGAAACATTGTTTAGTAGAAAATTATGCACACTTCTGTCTCCCAGTTTTGGGTGCTGAATTCTGTTGTCAAAGGTAAAGGAGTTAAAGTGCTTGTATTATTGGACCTCAGCTCTCCCTGGTACCAAGCTGTTAGTAAGCAACCTCATTAACACATTTGTCACCTGTAGGTTTACATTAGTTTGAAATTGTTTACTTTTTGGTCATCGGATTATAGTAATATCTGTAAACTATAAGGTTGCCTACTGAGAAACGTATGTTTTTCAAGTGTCATTAAATAGCATTTGTTACATCAGTTACTTCATTAAGTTCATGTAGTGTCATTAACATACCTGCTTTTTTTTCAGGGTATCAGCGAATCCTTAACTCCCTATGCAGTCATTGACTTTGGAGCAAATTATTGTAATTTGCGTAATTTGGTCATTGGCTCGAAGTTACACAGCGGTGATTTTGCGTACAAAGAGAATTCAACAAATTCAGTGTGCACCATGTACTCCATAGCACACTGCAACCTGTACACTTAGATGAATCGAATCATTGTTTGTTCTTTCGGAGTTGGTGGAAATTTTGAGTTTGCTTTCTTTCTTCAGACTTAGAGATTCAGCGAGCTTATTTAAAATTATTAATAATTTAAGGGCGTGAAACATGCTATAAGTTTCATGTCGGACAGCCAAGATAATTTAAGCGCAGTGTTAGGGATTTATTATACATCTTCATTAACAGTTCATTATGCATATTTGATGATAAAAGTTATACTGTATTGCTTTGCAGTATGAAGTATGAGTGGTCATTGTCATAAGCCATGGGGCATAAGAAGTCCTTAACAAAATTATGTTCCAGGGTTTGTCTTTGGTAGAGATTTTGTCTTTATAATACTCTCAACAGAAGTCACCCTTATAAAGAAAATGAAAACAGCCTTCATTCTTTTTATGCTCACAGAAATATGAAGTATCACTTTTCCATTTGGTAAACCTTTGTTACTTTAACTTTAATTGATGCATTTCTTTTATGCTTAATTTCTGTTTTATATTGGTGAGGGTATAGTATTTTTGTTATCTGTATTATTTATTGAAGTTTTAAATGTGTAAAAATGTTCTTTTCTGATGGATGTATGTAAAGAAGGATCTAGTGATGGATGTATTCCTTGATCTTTGTAATGTCATAGGGATGGTATTACATTTTTCTTTTACTCTTAGTTTTCAACCCAAGGGATCTTTGCATTGTCAACTCTCTATCAAGGAAAAAGATGTCCAGATATTTTCTCATTTTTACAGTACATCAATACATTAATGATATGATCAAAGCTTATACAGTAGATTTAAAACTACAGGCAGTCCCTGGTTTTGGCAGGGGGAGTTCTGTTCTCAGGGGGTTGCAAAAACTGCCATTAACCGAAGCTCAGCGATTTATGGCATGAGTTATAGGCGCCAAGTTTCGGTTAATGGCGTCGCTGTTAGGTATGTTATGACCCCATAACTGTAATTAGCACCTTATGGTGCCACTAACCGAAACTCGGTACCATTATGGTGCCTTAAATTGCCATTAACCGAGTCCGCAGATAACCGAGGACTGCTTGTAATAACATCAGAACTTTATGGAAAACAAGTAGGTCAGTAGCCCTAAAGAATGTAGTGCATTGAAATATTTGATTTTATAAAATGCCATACATATTGCCATTAGTAAAATCCCATGACTTTTGAAATGGTTGCCCTGATAGTACCTTCACTTTTAGTTCATGAGTTTAGCTGGTAGGCCTGAATTAAGAGCAACAGTGAATACAGTGGTTTCAGCATATGTTAACCTGCATTTGTTGTAAGTGCCTTAGTTTGATAACTTTGCAAATTATTTAATTGACCAAGGTCAGCCTTCGTTGTTGAGCGTCTGATGCATTGGAAGCATTCTGAGAAATGACCGAAAGGCATTGGTGTATCAGTCCTTATTTCTTTAACATTTAAGAAATAGTTTCAGATGAAGAATACATGGCCAAAACATTTTCTACTGAAGAATATGTGGTCCAGTTTTTGGAACTTAAGTTTATAGCCATTCTCATGTAGCACATAATTTATAGCCATTTTTATGTTGGACAGATTAACAGTTCGTTAGGTCTTTGAATAATTCAAGAACTTGGAAAGTGGGTGAGATCTTGAAATAATAATAATAATAATTATTATTCAAAGAAAACTCATAATCACACAAGTCAATAAAATAGGAAAGCAAACCCACAGTAGTATATGTGCCGGTTTGATTTTGCTATTTAAGCTTTGTGCTGTATTATATTTTAAACACAAAAAACAAAATCAAACTGGCATGCTACTGTGGATTCATTTTCCCATTATTATTATTATTATTATTAACCTAACTTCTTTCAGTTTTCTTCTACATATGGAAAATAAACCCAAGTTATACTGAGTATAACTTATTTACTTGTAAGTAAACAAGTTATACCCTGTAATCTTTTGGGTTTCTTTTTCCATTATTATTATTATTATTATTATTATTATTATTATTATTATTATTATTATTATTATTATTATTATTATTATTATTATTATTGACTTTAAAGTTTGCCAAATGGAATAAGTTTTAAATGAATGAATGATAATCAAAACAAGATAAACATTTTAAGTGACTATTGCCATGCATGCATGGCAGCCTGTAAGAGTAGTGTTTTTATAATACAAAAAGGGCTTTACACAAGTGCATTTTTATTTCTTTTTTCAGTTTACAAATGTTTTATCTCCGGTAATCATTCTAACACTGTGCAGTACAGTACTGTAGTTTTAGTTCTACTTGATATGTATATGAAATTTTAGTTTCATCTGCAGGCCATTGTTGATTCACAGTTGTGTATGTGTGCCAATAAAGTGATCATACAAGATTTCAAATTAGCACAAGATGTGATTAGCTGTATTATTGTTGAATGAAAGAAAAGTTGGGCTAATAATAATGTACTATCAGGAAAACTGTCATCGTGTAAGACAAACTGCAGTAGTACTTGTATAAGAAAGTTCTTAGTCTGTAGTCAGTGAAGTAGGCTGAAATTGTAATAAAGATATGTTACTGAGATGTTATGCAACTGATAGATCACTGGCAGGCAACTGCATATCAAATTGAAGATAAAATCTTTCAGTTCCTAGGTTTATTGGAGATTTTCAAGGGATGTTAATGTGGTTATCCTTTATATGCTCTCTGGCTTTTGAAATTGCGGATGGGAGGTATGGAATCAAATATGTGTGATGTTTATTCTCGTTGCATGCGAAATATGCACTCCATTTTGACCTCAGGTAGTGCATGGTTGATAAAGCTTGCTGATATATTTCCTAATAGAAAGCAGCCATTCTCATGAAATTACATACTATCAGGTTGATTCAGTAGAGCTGCAATGATGAAATGTCTCGGTGCATGTAGGTTTTAATGCTTACTCTCAACAAAGTTTTACCCAGAGCAAAGCATACAAGTGCCTTTGCAATTCTCTCCAGCCGTAGCTATAAGAACATGGAAGAACACTGCCCGTTTTCATGTCTCCAGAATGCTTCATAAGAGTTTTTGAATGTAGTTATAATAGCTTCTCATTACTGTAGTTTTACATCTGGTTTGTTGCTTGCTTTTGTTTTTTCTGAGTGATGAGGAGGAAGTTTCCATCTCATATGGTGATTGAATGAAAGCACATCAAGCCACGTTAGGGATTTTTTCAGCCAAGGTTATTAGTGAACTCTCAACTTTACAGTATATAAACTTATAAACTAGATTATTACATTGCACCTTTGCTGAATTTGCCGGAAAGAATGTTTGAAATGGTTTGGGTCTTTAGTGCAAGTGGTGAAATTTTTCTTTCATTCACAAGTGTGTTAGGATTTTTGTGCTGATTGCTGTAAATCAAAATTCATTTTTCCTCATTAAAAACAGGTATATGACTTGTATAGAGTATAGGTCACTTTAAATGTATCATGTATAAATAAGGTTTACTTGGAGAGTAACACAAAAAACTACATGTTTCTCTTATAGTAAAATTTATGTAACGAGATTGTAACCAGAAAAGACATCTCAGGAGTATATTGTTTTGTCCATCATATATCTTTGCTCAGGTATAAGTTGAGCACAAATTAAGCTTCTAGTTTATGTCTTTGGGTATCATATGTTGTATGTTTTGCATTTGGAAAGAGGGGTCTTGAAGTACTGATTGTAGGTCCTTATCACTTTCAGTATGTGTTTATATATGCATATTTGCAGTTAATTTAATATTTGATTCTGACAGATACATTGTATTTAACACACCAGTGAGGAAAGGAAAGGTTCATATGAATTAAACATGGGCAAGTAGAAGAATGGGTCATTTTTCCTCGCTTTTCAAGTAATAACAGTATTTACATTGGAAAACTATTTGTACAAGATCTTTGTACTTCCAATATGAAAACACTACTCAAAATATAATTCTGTTTTGTTTCAATATGAAAACACGACTCAAAATATAATTCTGTTTTGTTTGCCCTTTATGTAATGAGTGTGGGCATTTCCTCTCTTTTCTAGTACCACATTTCACATTTATAACAAACATATTAGCATATAATATGTATAAGTAGTTCCACAAAGTAGCTCAATATTGTACCTAAGAAATTCATTGTACCTAAGAAATTCATTGTACCTAAGAAATTCTTCTGTTCCATTGGCCTTGTCCATATGACGTTCAAGGCAGTACCAGAAATCTTAGACTATCTTGCAAACTCTTTGGACTGTAGGATAATGAATGGTCATAGAAATGTAAGGAAGAGCAAATTTAGAAGGAAAAATACCTTGTTGCAAGAGTTAAGCTCAACTTTCAACCTGGGAAAACTTACTCTAGTGTTGTGGTAGTGAATTCCACCTCAGTATCAACTAAGCTTTCTTGGAACTTATAGCAGAACTGAAGGATGCCTGTGATAGGGAGTCATGAAGTGTGAATAAAGACAGATTAGATAATTTAATTAATGGAGTGTGGTTCGGTGCAGACTGGTCTTATTAGGAATAGCATGTTTACAGGTTAAGGTGCCAGTTTAGAGGCATACCCTTATTTTAAGATATTAAGAGAGACTAGCAAACATGAGAGAGGACAAGAGCTCTAGAATTTATGGCTGGAAAGGAAAATCAGCTAGAGAAACATTTTTTTTTAATGTACTCTTAACATGTATAGGGAAGAGTTCAACTTGTGCCACACAAGTGATGATAATGTATACTCACCACTCATCATTTATCATTAATGGAGTATGGCCCTGTTTCAAGTTTGATCTTTTATGGGTAAAACTATGAGTCCAATTTTGCAGGGAAAGCAGATAGTATTAAAAATGTGTTATTACTTTGCTTGAAAAGTGATCAAGCGCTAGAGTAAATTGAACATCAGAATGAATATGTTCTACTGTCTGTAAAGAGGTGATTTTAAGATGTCATTGTTTTGCCTGATGTTAGATGTAATTGCTCTGACCCTGTCAATAAATAATGTATTTTCATAAATAACTGTTACTATAATGTTAGAGATGGATAATGGAAAGTTCTTGATAACTGGAACGAAAGAAACGTGAATGCACAGTGATTAGTGTACTGTATTTTCCACAGTGGAACTACGTTAGATATGAGAATTTATCAAGCACTGTCTATATTAATCTTGTTTCAGGCATTCATAGTTTTAACTAATTGATGACTAAATAATTTGTGAAAATTTAGGTGTAAAAGAAATTATAACTTGAGAGTTCCTAATGTTGCTCATCTTTTGACAATGAAGCTTCTTGCCTCATTGTGTATCAACCCTGTCAGGCTCAGAGGCAGGACAGTTATAGGGACTCTGTGAAGGTCATCAACTTTGTCAGGCTTGTTGGGAGGATACTATAGGGACTCGATGACTGAGTCTATCAACCTTGTCAGGCTTAGAGGCAGGACAGTTATAAGGACTCTCTGACAGTCTGTCAACCCTGTCAGGTTTGGGATATGACAGTTATAGGGACTGTGACAAGAGTCTATCAATCCTGTCAGGCTCAGAGGCAGGACAGTTATATGGACTCAGTCTATCAACCCTGTCAGCCTCGGAGGCAGGTTAGTTATAGGGACTCTGTGACAGAGTCTAGCTACTCTGTCAGGCTCAGAGGTAGGACTGTCATAGGGACTTGGCAACAGAGTCTATCAACCCTGTTAGGCTTAGAGACAGGACAGTTATAGGGACTCTCTGACAGAGTCTATCAACCCTGTCAGGCTCAGAGTCAGGGCAGTCATAGGAACTTTGTGACAGAGTCTATCAACCCTGCCAAGCTTTGAGGCAGAAAAGTTTTAAGGACTTGTGACATAGTCTATCAACCCTGTCAGGCTCAGAGGCAGGTTAGTTCTAGGGGTTCGATGGCAGAGTCAAGGAGTTACCTAGGTGATGTCTTACAAGATGCTTAGAAATTGTTGCAATGGTATGTCAAATGTTATGATCAAATTTAGGCTATACAGTAATTTCGACTATGATAGACTACTTGTTGTTTGTGTGGGATAACTGATGTTGCAGTGGTAGCCAGCATCTCCATAAATCTTGTAATGTGAACCGTAAAAAAGGTGTTATTTGTTTTGAAAGTTTCCTGAAAGATATTGTTGCTTACTGTTAATTGTTGTATCGTCCAATGGATAAATACAGAACGGTGTGACAAGGTTAATAACTGACTTTGCACAAACTTGCTACATATTTGTGAATGTAATGTGAACTTCAAACTACATGGTTTTACATCTGTGTAACATTATTTTAAGATACAGGATGAAAGTAAATAAAACAGGGAAGGTTATTTTATAGTCGCAGGCTCTTATGTAAGATTGCAGACAAATTGTATGAAATTAAGTGAGAGGGTGTAAAATCCTTTGGAGAATGTATGGCTTTGTGTCCATAATGTGCATTGTGACATTAGCAATATTTATTTGATGTCTGTTGTCTTGTAAAAGGTATCTCATTTACATGTATAGTGAATAACATTTTTTAGTTACCTCATATTTGTCTGAACAAAGTTTTATTTCAGCAATAGATGAAAATTGTACAATAGCAATAAAAAACAGTTTTATACAAATTTGTTAATACTGTTAAAGTTCAATAATGTTTTTACAGGGTACTAAGGAAAATATATCCATATTAGGTATAAGATGTTTTAATTTTGCTCATTTC
>NC_061098.1:48808639-48841675 GCF_015104395.2 Macrobrachium nipponense | reverse complement strand
TTTTAATTTTGCTCATTTCTAATGCCATGTCAAAGGTATTAAGAGCCATGTATGAAATAATTGATAATTATATCAGAATGTTTATTATCAAGTCTGTTAGATTGGTCACCTCTGTTACTTCTTGATGAGGCATCATTTTGATATTGGAAACCTTTGGTAAGTATGATTTATGTAACAAATGTAGACGGAAATATTTCTAAATGTAAGAAAATAGATTTATTGGAGAAAGCAAATTTTATAAATATTATATATACTATATATATATATATAGTATATATATATATATATATATCTATATATATATATATATATATATATATATATAGATATATATATAATATAATATAATATACACACACACACATATTATATATAAAATGGTGCCTCTGTTAGGTATGTATCAGCATCAATACTCTATCAGTCAAGCCCCATGAAACCGGATTGCCGATAACTGAGGCTGCCAATAACTAGGGACATTTAACCCCATAAGAAATAAAGGGAATCAGGATCATTCGTTCCAGCCAACCCAATTTTTTCTATTATTAAAATGCTCAAAAGTTAAATTAGGAGTGTAAAGTATTGAAGCAGTATGTTATATGAAGTAAAATTTTTTAAAAATTTTGTTTCCTTGTACAATTTATGAACTGTTTGGTGAAAATGGCACATGGCTGTCTGGGAGATGGATGGAGGAGAGACAGGAACCCTTTGAGGAAACCGAAATGGTTGCTGTAGGCAAAAGTTGATGATAGCAATTTTATTAACATTTTACAAGGATTATCAAAGGAATTGTGTCTGTGTGCGAGAGATAGAGAGTAATCAGCATGCAGTAGGATTGTTGACGTGTTTACACTTTGATCTTAAATGCATGAAAGAGATAATGCCACAATACATCAACTTACTGTTGATAAATGGCAGAATTTGAAATAAACATGAGGATTTTGCATGGGATGCAATAAAAGGGAAAGAGATTAAATAACTTTTTGCGAGAAAATTGTTTAAACTAACAATCGAAGGCACTCAGAAGCTGAACACGGCAACAATGGGCTTATTATGGAGCCGGGTTACTTTTACAGTGATAAAAAATTGTAAAAAACATTTTTCACTAGATAGGTATTTTACCATGACAAAAAGTGATTTGGGCAAATCGAGTGTAAGTGAAAGAAACAGGCAAATAATCATCCCAGCCAACTGGTAAGTCAGTAGGAAGCAGACCCCCCTCATTGTCCCTCTCCTCTCCTCTCTCAATCATCTCACCCAGCACTCCGAATATTACCTCAAGTAAGGCTTATTATTATTATATTATCACTGTAGTATTGCATTTGATTGTTTTCAAGTTTTATTATGTTAAATTTGTTGTGAAATAAAATTTTATTTCTTTTTATGAATTGGTACTGCTTTTATGTACGTATAGTAAAGATTTTACTCTCTTCTCTCCTCAACAATATCACGATGCGTGATAACTAATTCAATCATTCATTATTCCTCAACAATATAAATGCTCCCTCCCTCTACCTTCAAGGTAGCTGTGCATCACTGCAAAGATGAATGATTTTGTACATGAACTTTCCTGTCAGACATATACTTAGCTTACGTCTCTGACGTCACGACAGAATTTCAAAAACCTCGCGGCTAACGCGACAGGTAGGTCAGGTGATCTACCTTTACCCGCCGCTGGGAGGCGGGTGTAAAGAACCATCATACCTTTCTTGCCAGATTTTTTCTGTCGTCGGTGTCGACCACACCTGTTGTCGGTACCTCTTGACAGTTGGATTCTTTTCTCGTTTTCGCCCTGGATTGTTTCTACTGGACTTTTGGTGAAGTACCCGATCTTTTGGCCATGGCATTCGCGATTTGTGGACAGTTATTGGACTTTTCTTTGGATTTTTCTTTGGATTTGTTTTTCTTGGATTCATGATGTCTGATGTTGATACTAAGAAAACTGCTATGTTTAGAGTTTGTTGTATGACTGAGTGTAAGGTGAGGCTACCGAAAGCTGCGGTAGACCCTCACACGGTATGTTTGAAGTGTAGAGGGAATGAATGCACCTTTAATAACCCTTGTAATGAATGTGAAAAGCTGAATGAGGATGAATGGAAGTCTTTGTCTTCCTACTTGAGGAAGCTTGAAAAGGATATAAAGTTAGGAAAGCTTCTTCCAGGAGCAGTAGTAGATCTCGTATTAGCGAGTTGGATGTAGATAATCCTATTTTAGAAGTAGCTCCTTTGTCAGTTTCAGCTCCTGCTCCCTGCACCGAAGCCGAAGATACGCCTTCGGAAGTGGCTCAATGAAAGCCACCATTCGCAGTATGGAGAGGAAAATCAAGCAACTAGAAGGTAAGAGTGATTCCAATAGTGATTTGTGTGCAGTGAACCCAGTGCAGTGGAGGGTGCGTCTGATCGGCTCCCTAATGCTTCCAGGCCTAGACCTCTTCCAGACTCCCAGTCCCAGTGGAGGAGGAAAGTCGAAAGCCGCAGGAAGGTTAGGGAGCATCCCCAACGGTCAGGCGTCCCCTCGGTAGTTTCTGTTGATAGTTCCCAGGCTACCTTGGATCGCTCCAAGAGAGAAATTTTGCGCCAGTGCTTCTCGGTCGTCGCCTCGCCTTCTCCTAAAAGAGGATGGAGCTCTTCGGAAGCCTCGCGCCCTTCGAAGAGAGCCTGGAATGCTCCTGCGCCCGCCCTTCCAGCCCTGAAGTTTTTTCGGAAGAGCCTGAGGTGGAAGCGAAGAAGCGTAAGAGATCTCAGGAGTATCGTTCACTGAGCGGAGATCGAGCCTCTTCTCCTGTTCACGAGTTTGTGAATTCTCCTGCAAGGGTGTTGGCTAACCTTCAGGCGCAGATTTCGGCTCTGGCTGGCTCTCTTTGCGGGTCTTCTCGTCGCAGGAAAGGACGTCTCGCTTCCTGTAAAGAAGTCCAAGCTCCCCTCTCCTGACTCTCGCTTTTCGACGGAAGAGGCGCGCTCACCTGTGCGTTCGGATTCTCGCAGGAGGCTTTCTGCTTCGGACAAGATCAAATCTGCGTCTAAGCGACATTCGCCTGACAGACAAGTTTCTCCTTCAGACAAGGAGCAAACTGCGCGTCAGGAGAATCCTCACCCTACAGACGCTCTTCTCGAGACAGGATCGCTCCCCTTGACAGGCGCCAAGAGCCTAGTAGGCACTACTCACCTCGTAGCCGCTCCTCGTCTCGCCTCCACTCTCCGGTTGACAAGCGCCCTAAATCGGACAGGCGCCTTTCGCTGGACAGGCGTCAAGAGCTTGTTAGGCGCGTTTCGCCTGGCAGGCGCTCTTCTCCTGACTTTTACTCGCCTCGAGTCAGGCGCCGAGAGCCTAGCAGGCGCTTCTCCCTGGTAGGCGCTCACCTAGTAGGCGCTCGTCGCCAGAGATTCTCTCGCCTCAGTTCAGGCGCCAAGAGCCTGGTAGGCGCTTTTTCGTATGGCAGGCGCAGTTCGCCTGGTAGCCGCTCTCCTTTGGATAGGCGCCAAGAGCCTGATAGAATTTCTTCTTCAAACAGGCGCTCTTGCACCTGACTGCCGCCTGACTCCTATAGGCTTCAAGGATCTGGGAAACGCACTCCTCCAGACAAGAAGGATGTTGCAAGTAGACACTTGCCTGAAGCATTGTCTCCAAGACGTATACGTCTAACTGCCTCTAGAGACTCCTTTAAGAATAGTCGCGCCTCTAAGGATCAGGAGGGCTCTTCGGCTCAGGAGGAACAGACCCCTCAGAAGAAGAAGGACCAAAAGACGCCTCAGTTTCCTCCTATAAGAAACTAACAGAGTTACTCCTGCAAGAGTTTGGAGATATCCTTTCTCCTGGTGGCTTTCCCCCTTCTCCTCTTTCGTTTTTCTCCACTTCGAAGACGTCGAAGGTTTCGTCTTGTGTAAGGATGAAACCTACTGTTTCCATGAAGAAGGCGCTGAGAGGTTTTGGGGAATGGCTCCTTTCGAAGGAAGAGAAAGGGAAGACGGTTTTTCTTTCCCTCCGTCTAAAACTGACGGCAGATTGGGATTCTGGTACGAATCGGGAGAACCTTTAGGCCTCGCTCTCCCTTCGTCTGCGGACTCGGACTTCTCTTCATTAGTGGATGCTGCTCGTCGTTCCGCCCTCTTGTCCGCCAAGACTACGTGGGGAATGAACGAACTTGACCACTTACTGAAGGGAATGTTCCGAGTCCTGGAAGTTTTCAACTTCCTTGATTGGTCTTTAGGTGTGCTGGCTAATAAGACCAAGACCCCAGATGCTCTGTCTCCTGAAGATCTTAACTGTGTACTCACTTGCATGGATAAAGCAGTGAGAGACGGATCGAGTGAAGTCTCCCTCACTTGTTTGAGCTGGAGTGCTTAAGAAACGGTCGGTTCTCTGTTTTCGTTTCTCACGAAGGCAGTGTCTCATGCACAAAGGGCATCGCTCTTGTATGCTCAACTCTCTCCTCTTCTGTTCCCCAAGAAAATTATCCAAGATGTCTCGAGTGCCCTTTCAGCTAAGGCTACTCAGGACATGTTAGCCCAGGCGGCCAGGAAACCTCGCTCTGTCTTCCAACCCAAGACCAAGAAAGAGACTCCTCTGAGACAGGAGCCCTTTCGAGGAGGACCCGCTGTTAGAGGTTCTGCAACCAGAGGGACTAGACCTTTTAAGAGAGGTAAAACCTTCTCTAAGTCAGTCAGAGGGAAGAAATAGCGGTCAAGGACTCCAGACATCAGTGGGTGCCAGACTACTGAAATTTGCTGACGTCTGGGCCCACAAAGGGGCGGACAATTGGTCCCTATCGATTGTCAGCAAAGGATACCTCATTCCCTTCTCGTCAAGACCACCATTGACGACAACTCCGAGGGAGTTGGTAGCCAAGTACAAGGACCCCATCATGAATCAAGCCCTTTCTCTAGCAGTAGATTCTCATGCTAGAGAAGGAGGCTATAGAACTAGTGAAAGATCCCCGCTCTGCGGGCTTTTACAACAGACTTTTTTCCTAGTTCCGAAGAACTCAGGAGGATGGAGACCGGTGTTGGATGTAAGCGCCCTGAACGTCTTTGTGGAAAAGAGGGAAGTTCGCCATGGAGACAACTTCCGCAGTGTTAGCGGCTCTTCGTCCAGGGGACTGGATGGTGTCTCTAGACCTTCAGAACGCATTAGCTTTCATGTGCCGATCCATCCTTCTTCACGGAAGTATCTACGATTCATGATGGGAGGAAACATCTTCCAATTCAAGGCCTTGTGCTTCGGCCTATCAACTGCACCCCAAGTTTTCACGGGTTAATGAAAAACGTGGCGCAGTGGCTACATTTGGAGGGAGTGAGGGTGTCGCTTTATCTCGACGACTGGCTAATCAGAGCAGAGTCTCAAGAAAGATGTCTGGAGGACCTTCAAAAGACCCTTACATTGGCAAGTTCGCTGGGACTTCTGGTGAACTTCCAGAAGTCTCAATTAATCCCCAGTCAAGAGAGGATCTATCTGGGGATTCGGATAGCTTCTCTGGCTTTTCGGGCTTTCCGTCGCCAGAGAGGATAGCTCGTTGCTACGAGAAAATAACGACCTTCCTAGAGAAAGATGCATGCACAGCGAGGGAGTGGATGAGTCTGCTGGGACACTCTCCTCGCTGGAGCAATTCGTTTCTCTAGGAAGGTTGCATCTCAGGCCTCTACAGTTCTTCCTATACCAGAACTGGAGGCGTCTCTCCCTAGATCTGGAGTTCTCCTTCAAGATCTCAAGAGAAATCAAGAGAGACCTTCGGTGGTGGAACGACCCACTTCGATTTGTGGAAGGAATGTCTCTCTACATGCCGAACCCACCCCCAGCCATGTGTTGTTTTCCGACGCATCGGAGGCAGGTTGGGTTGACGACACTCGGGACAAGAGAAGTGTCAGGCACCTGGAAGGGGGATCAGGTGTCCTGGCACATCAACAAGAAAGAGTTGATGGCAGTCTGGATGGCATTGAAAAGCCTTCGAACCCCACGTCCGGAATGCAGTAGTGCAGGTCAATTCGGACAACACTACAGCCTTGGCGTACATCAAGAAACAGGGGGGGACGCACTCCTTCTCCCTGTACGAAACAGCAAGGGATCTTCTGCTGTGGTCTCAAACGAGGAAGATCAGTCTTTCTCACCAGATTCGTACAGGGCAGAAAGGAACGTCAGGGCCGAATCTCCTGAGCAGGAAGAATCAACTCCTGCCTTCGAGTGGACCCTCCACTCAGAAGTATGCCAAGACCTGTGGAGAAGATGGGCAGACCTCACATCGATCTCTTTGCAACAGCAAAGAACGCAAGAAGCGAACTTTATTGCTCCCGATCTCAGACCCAGGAGCAGTTTCAGTGGATGCGTTTCTCCTAGATTGGACAGGGCTAGACGTCTACGCCTTTCCCCCCTTCAAAGTACTAGGACAAACCCTCAAGAAATTTGCTATCTCGGAGAGGACAAGAATGACGCTAGTAGCTCCGTTCTGGCCCGCCCAAGATTGGTTCACAGAGGTACTGGAATGGTTGGTGGACTTTCCAAGAGCACTTCCACAAAGACAAGATTTGCTCAAACAACCCCACTTCGACAGGTATCACAGAAACCTCCCCGCTCTCAATCTGACTGGTTTTCGACTGTCAAAAGTCTTGTCAGAGCGAAGGGTTTTCGACAAAAGCTGCTAAGGCTAGAAGACCTTCGACCCTTAAAGTCTACCAGTCGAAGTGGGAACGTCTTCGCCGTTGGTGCAGGACCAGAAGTTTTCCTCTTCCCAGTACCTCTGTGACTCAGATAGCAGATTTCCTAGTTTTCCTCAGAGAAAAATGCGGTTTGGCAGTATCTACTATCAAAGGATACCGTAGCATGCTGGCTGCGGTGTTCAGACATAGGAATTTAGATCTTTCGAATAACAAAGATCTTCATGATCTATTAAGATCTTTTTGAATCTGCCAAAGAAAACTTCGAACGAAGTTCCAAGTTGGAATCTGGATGGTGGTTCTTCGTTTCCTGAGGTCCGCTAGGTTTGAACCACCACATTTAGCCTCATTCAAAGATCTCACGAGGAAAGCTCTCTTTCTCATGGCTTTAGCATCTGCTAAAAGGGTTAGTGAGATTCATGCCCTAGAAGGAAGGGTAGGTTTCAAAGGAGATTCCGTGGTTTGTTCCTTCCTTCCTTCGTTTTTAGCAAAAAATGAGAACCCCTCAAATCCTTGGCCAAGGAACTTTGAGGTTCGTGTTTGTCTGCCCTATAGGGGAAGAACCTGAAAGAACTCTTTGCCCTGTTAGGAGTTTAAAATACTACCTTCAGAAGAAGAAAACCCTTAAGGGCATTGAGGACAGACTATGGTGCTCGTAAAGGACCCCAGCAGACCATTGTCGAAAAATGCGCTGTCTTTCTTCATTAGAAGTGTTGTGAAAGAAGCACATAGATCTTGTAATGAAGAACATTCAAGCTCTTAAAGTCAAGGCTCATGAAGTGAGAGCAATAGCCACTTCCTTGGCCTTTAAGAAGAATATGTCTCTTCAGAATCTGATGAAAACTACATTCTGGAGATGTAATTCAGTATTCGCCAACCACTACCTAAAAGACGTCAGTATACGTATGACGAGTGCTTCGCGTTAGGCCCGTACGTATCGGCGGATTCGGTGCTGGGGCAGGGAGCTGGAACATATCCTTAGTAGTTTTTTCCCTTGTTTTTTTTTTTGTAATTGAGTTCATATGGTTGTATGAAAAATGATGCAGGTAGGCATCTTTTTTCGTTTCGTAATGCTAATAACGTTAGTTTGGTTAGGTGATCGGATTTGGTTTGAAGCTCCCTGCGTTGGTAGTGGACAGGTTCTGTCATAGAAAGAGGGCGAACCCCCATTGACATGATCCGACTTGGATTCTACTAAGTAAGCGGATATCAAGTCCCGTTAGTAGACCCAAAGAGTCTTTTTCAGCTGTAGGTCACGCCCTCTCGCTGTAGCTCTTATGGCTATGCAGACTAATAGACAGTATCTATGAAGTCTTCAGCCTAAACAGGTAAGAACCAAGGTTATGTTTATCCTACAACAGGTGTTGTTTACCTTTTCTTTGTTATTTTCTGTCTTGTACCCTCCACCAAGGGTGTCAATCAGCTAAGTATATGTCTGACAGGAAAGTTCATGTACAAAAATGATATTGTTATTTTACAATAAAGTTTTGTACATACTTACCTGGCAGACATATACGATTGATGGCCCGCCCAGCCTCCCCTCAGGAGACAGGTATAAGAGAGAAAAAATCTGGCAAGAAAGGTATGATGGTTCTTACACCCGCCTCCCAGCGGCGGGTAAGGTAGATCACCTGACCTACCTGTCGCGTTAGCCGCGAGTTTTGAATTCTGTCGTGACGTCAGAGACGTAAGCTAAGTATATGTCTGCCAGGTAAGTATGTACAAAACTTTATTGTAAAATAACAATATCATTTTTGTTAATTATTTATGCTGAATTTTATTGTGAAAAGCTTTGTTCTTTCATTTACTATTTTTTTATTTTATTTGGCTAAACTATATACCATCTCACTCGGCGCACGGAACGTTGACTCGATTAAGCTTTTTTTTTTTTTAGTTTTATCTATACTGCATTTGATTGTTTTCATATTTTATCATTGTTAAATTTATTGTGAAATTCCCTTTTTTATGTGAATTGTTATTGTTTTTACATACATACTAATATTTTAACATGCTCTTCTCCTCCTCCTCTCCTCAACATATCAACTCTCCCTCATTCAGTCTCAACCTAACTTAACCCAACTTCAAAATGTCATAAAACATTTTGTGGCTGAACATGAAGCTCAGCTGTATTATAAAAAGAATTTCTGAAAAAAGATAAACATTGAATCATAGAAGTTTGGCTTGTGTCCATATAGTGCATACGAGCATTCTTTCATGTTGGCCTGTTCTCAGAAAATACTCGACTGAAAAAGTACAGTGGCCTACATATGGGGGCAAATATTAAAGAATTGGTAAAAGAATTAAAAAATATCAATTAAGGAAAATAGTACAAAGGGTTATAGCTTTTGAAAGAAAGAATATAATTGAAATGGAATCATATAAAGATTTGGCTGGTCAAAAAAAAAAAAAAAAACAGCATTATTCAAGTATTGTAGCCACCCACCTTCTCAAAAGCAATAAATATTGTTTCTCACACCAGATACGAGAAGTAAAACATAGACAAAATTAAATAGAGTAACAAGAAAATATATTCTTGTACAGTCAAGTTGGTAACAGCAGAAAATGAAAATCTTAGAAACCTTATATCTGATGTAATTCCTTAAGGAGTAGCTAGTTTGTATGTGCTCCCAGACATCCAGATTGGATTTAGGAAACCTTTTACTTTCTTTAATTCATTTAAAAGGTTTTAAGTCGTTTTCTTAGACGTCTGTAGAGTATAAGCAATTGATGTGATTCTGGTGCTTTTTGTGATTATTATTTGAAGGAATTACATGGTTTAATGCTGTTTAATAGTAAAAAGGAATGAGAATATTATAGATTAGGAAGTGATGTGCCCTTTGATTTGATTGTAGCCACATTCTCCATAGCAAACCAAATTTCAAAGGCAGTGTTGCTTTATAATTTTTTTATCTTAGAAAAAAATGTAATATGAGCTGTAATATTGCGCCCATAACATTTTAAGCTACACTGTTTTTATTTATTCTTATAGTGAAATTATTTGGAACCAAAGTTCATTTTATTTTGTGTTACAAGAAGGTGGGATATGGAGACTTGCATGCAGCCTTAAAAAAAAAAAGGCTGCCAAAAATTTAATGCTTCTTTGTGTAAGTTTATCAGTAGATGCTGAATAAGAGTAAGTTTATCAATAGATGCTGAATAAGAGTAAGTTTATCAATAGATGCTGAATAAGAGTAGTGTTAAAAATGACAAAAAATAAGTACTTCATTCTCATGGTAAAACTACATTGTAGAACCATAGCCGAGTATGGTATTGCATAGATTAGAATGAACCCATTCCCTTAGAAAAGGCCATTTTTATATATATATATAAACAGTACAGTAGTTTTTGTGTTTCAGACTTAATAGTCTGGAATTTTTTCAACTTTCTTGGTAAAAACAACAGTTGGTTGATTAAACACCCGAATGATAATGATGGGTAAGGCTTTTCTGGGCCTCGGTGAGACACACTTGTGTGAGGTACCCCTTTTTAATATATTTTGTTTCATGAAAAGCCAGTTTGTCATCAGAGGTTTCCAAATTTGCACTTTTGCAGATAATTACACAATTGGTACTGCCAAACAACTCTTATTCTTGTTCTTTATTGTCAGGTTGTCCAGTAAGTCAAGTACGTTATGTAACTTTTATAGGCATTGATCATGGCAGTAGTTGTCAGTGCAGATAATCACCATTCACAGTGGCATCAATACAAACATTAAATGTCTCATTTTTTTTTTTTTTTCACTTCTTATTGGATACTTAATTCTTTTCATGCTCCTGCAAAATGTCACTCGTGTTAGCTACTCAAAGTAAACATGATTTATGTGACATGCGATGGATGTTCCTTCACATTTTTAAGTTTGTCTTTTTAGATAAATATTACTCCAGTTCTATTTTCAGATGTTTCTCATCATTACTTCCTTTTACCATACCCTGCATACCATCTCATCTTTGCGTTAACAGCCATGTGTCAGAAAGGAACAGAGTCTTGAACTCTTCTGATATTGAGTAGGAATGATGCAGTGTGAGTAAGATACTACCAGAGCATATCATAATGTCTTCCAGTAATAGTAGAATGAGTTACAAGGCTAGGAGTGCATGGGTATTAGGGTTCAAAGTACTGTACATTTAACAAGTTGGTGTATGCATGGTCTTAGTTATGTTTCCAGGGATCAGATTTATGGTAATTTCTTATCACAAGGTTCCGGGAGGTCATATTGGGAGGTACTATACACATTGGCAAGCTATTTGATTACGTTAATTTCCTGAGCGAGGAAGATGGCTATATTTAATTTTCTTAAGTTGTTTATATTTAATATTAATTTATAACAAAGTTATTGAATATTACAACACCACAAAAGCTGCTTTTAGGTTTCTTATTATTTTCCTCAAACACACCAGTGAATAGAAAAGAGTACGACGGTTATAGAAGGTCTCATTTTGTAATTTACAGGGTAATTGGTTGTGATGTGGTAACATACATGTGTGGCAGATTAATAACATTACTATTGTTTATAAAGTCATTGCAGCTTTGGAATTTATAAGGTTTTATGTGTGCAACATATTGATAATTTATTTTGTCACCTTTCCCCAAAGATTTTTATTCTGTTTTTTTACTTTTTGTGGCATTGTGTTTAATAGAAGTTATTAATTTTCATAAAAGCTACAAACTACTATTATATTGTCCATCTGAACATCATAAGGTTTTTGCTGTAATCTTTGTGTGTTTATGCATACGTTAATGTTTGTATAGTGACCTGTAGTGTATAGCATTAAATTATTTCTGAGGTGTTTTATGTGAGTGATTATTGTATTGTGCTCTTTTGAGTTATACTGTACTTCCAGATAAGTTTTTCTTTTAGATTTACTTTAGAAAATCTTGAGTAAAACTTAAGTTTTTCCTAATTCTTGAGTTTCATGTTTGTAACATTGTCAAAATGATGTAAGCCAAATTTGCACTATCAGATGAGAGTATAAAAGCACACAGTGTATTGTTAGCATCTAGGCTTATGTTATTGTTCATGATATAGTAGTTGCAATTTGTGTAACATATATATGTGTTATTGTTTTTGGACTGCAGTAAGAATGTACCCTGAAAAATACTCTGTTGAAAACAAATGTTAGTTGCTAGGAATGGGTTAATAAAGGCAACACAGTAGCTTTACAGTATTGTTTAGACTATGTTAGAGGAATTTATATTTTATTATTTTTTATAAACATAAAATATACCATTTCATGTAATGGATCTTATGCATTTTTATTGATCCTAAGGTGCTGTTTATAGTTTAAATCCTTCTGTAGGGACTAGTGCTCAGTGCTTCTTATGCAGTGCACCATATGCATTACTTATGGTTCTTTGCAGCATCCCTTTATTCCTTCTACTGTAGTATGTCTATTCATATTCCATCTTACTTTCCACCTTCTTCCAACAATTGTTGCATAGCGCAACTGCAAGGTTTTCCTCCTGTTACACCTTCGAAAATTTTGTACTAGCAATATCCCCTTGTTCTTACACAATATACACACCCTCGGTCTTTTTCATTAGGAAATACTTACGGCAAAGCTGGAAAACGGCCACTAGGCTTTTGAACAAGGTAGTTAGGTAGTTTAACTGCCGTTCGGTTGGCCCACGTGAAGGTGAACGTTAACATTCCACTTTGCTGTTGGCCATTGTCGAGAACGTATGGTAATGATGATGATAATGATATCCTTTATTTCAGCTCAGGGCCTTGTACATGGAATATACAAAATGCAGACTGTAACATACACATTCTAGATACATGAGACAACATGATAAAAAAAAAAAGAATAATCGGCACTTATCCACTAAATAGCTGAGGTAGCATAAAAGATAGTAATCATAAGACTGGTAATAACAGTAGTAATATTGGTGAGAAAAAAAATGCAATGAGAGTTATAACAGTTAGTGCACAGATTATATAACTTAAATTTCATCTAGAGACCTTGGGTGGTTACAGTAGTCAGGTCCAGAGAGCTAAATCCGAAAATTGAATGTAAAAAAAACTTCAACTTTATAGTATTCACAGTAAAGTAATAATGAAAAAGTAAAATACCAGCAATAAATATAATAATAATGACAGAATCAGCAGATGATATCTTGCCAATATGTACAGAGATTAAGTCCTTTAGGGGACAAAGGCCTAATTTTCCCATCTTTCCTACAATTTAGATCTTGCTTCACTCCTTAGGATGCTTTGTATGAGTGAGTTGCTGCTGTTTCTCACTCACCTTACAATGATTTTTAAATTGTCCAGGTGGCTTTCTGTGAACATCTGTGTGGCGGAGTGGTAGCAGGGAGTCAAAATGTCATTGTGCACAACAGTGATATGTCTCATGGTCTCTTGGGTATAGTTCGTCCAGAGGGAGCACCCATAGATACTGTAGCAGTACGAGCGGAAGAGCAACAGCTTCACGTCTCGGTGACAGAAGGCAAACCTCCTTGCAATCATGTTGCCAGCTGCACATAGTTTACGACCCCTCTGTTCAGTGTTTGCCGTATCTTTTAGGTCGTCGGTGATAATGTGACCCAAATTCCAGCCGATGGTTCCGAAGAAAATTTGTGGTTCTGCAACATGCTTAAGCGATCTCGGGAGCAGCGACATGCACTGAGTCTTGGTTTCGCTATCTGCCCAACTGTTGCTAGCTGAGTTTTCCCCAGTGGGATCTTTCTTTCTTTATGGTGCAAATGGTCGTGTGAATGTTGTGGATGTCTATACAAGAATTAATGCAAGCCCACCAGTGTGTTATGCCCTGGGATGGGCGAAAGAGGGTGTAGTAATTCTAGATCGTCATGCATGGGACATGCTTGCAAACCTGAACTTGTGATGTGTCTCATCATTTCTGGTCTCCTCTCCTGTGTAGTGTGGGCGAAGCTTGCAGGGAGGAAACATTACAGGAGGAAGGGTACCAAGGAGTTGCCTGAGGGTTGTACGCCCCCAATGACTCCCTTGGTGGCCAACCCTTCGTCCTTGTTTCTCTCCTGGCTAGCTTCCCTTTCTTGCTCCCTCTCCTTCGTCCTCTTCATTGGACGAGGAGAATGGAGGGGAGGCTGGTGATCAGAGCGACCCCTGCTTGGAGGTCTTTGGTTGCACCGAGGGAGGTGCTCTTCCCTCGAAGTGACAAACCGCCCTTCACTAACCCAACTTTCCCTTCTTCAGGTGTGGTGGAGGAGCAACCGTCTGACCTGTTGGCAGCGTGGCACTTATTGGGGCTTGTGGGAACTCCCTCTTTGCAAGTCCTCCATAGGGGGTTATTGTCGTCATTGCACCTCATGCGGTGCACTATAGGCCTTACTTAAGATTCTTTGCAGCATCCCATTGGCCCCTAGCTAAAACCCCTTTTGTTCCTTTTACTGTACCACCTTTCATATTCTTTGTTTCATCTTGCTTTCCAACCTTGCCTAGCAATTGATTTATAGTGCAACTGTGAAGTTTTCTTCCTTTCATACCTTCCAAACCTTTAACTGACAATTTCCCAGTGCTTGGCCTTTGGCCTAGATTCCATATTCAATTCAATTCAATCCTTGCAAGTCCTGTTGACCCACCTTGCCAAGCCCATTGTGACTCACATAGTGGAGAGACTGATGACTGCCTCAGCCTTTGCCCAGCTTCTGTCTATGGTGTTTTGTTACCACCCAGTGGCGACCACTCCCTCTGTGATGACGGGTACGACCGTATATCTGCTGGTCAAGATTTCTAGTCCTCAAAACTGACAACAAAATCTCAGCAGCATACTAGAAAACAAATGACTTAACATACATATATATTCAACACAGGACATGGAATGCAGATTCATCAAGGACAATGAATGGATAATCCAAGTAACCAACAAAAAGCAGTCCACTGTCTTTTAAAGTATAACGGAAATAAATAATATAAAAGTAACAATTACAAGCCATGAAACATTGAATTATGTATGTACAGATTACAGTCATCCCACCCAACAACGAACAAGAATCTTTCAAAACAACTACTACTAGGCTCCTTGAAATTCAAATTTAACAATATTCACGATTTAGAAATATACTCAATTCCAAGTAGGAAAGACAAGAATAAGGATATTAACAATGACAAAAAATTTACAGGCCAAGACCTCCCATTTAAATCGAAATTCTCGGCCAAAATAGAGAAGTTCGTCCTTTCATTCCAAAATCACTATAATGTACAGTAAGTTCCAGAAGTGAAGCGACAAATCTCAGAATTGATCGTACTTCTATAGAAACTCATGGGGTTGCCAGTTAGTATATTTTATTCCAATTATTGTCATCCTATTTATCTGATAATACGTATCAGTGATTAACTGAATAAGCGCACAAAGTATTTCCCCAGTGAATGATCAATGTTAGTTCAGTAATTGTTTATTAATAGGAAAAAAAAGAATTTCCCCAAAGAAACATCTGCGGCTTCCAAAGTGTGATATGAAGTGTTCACCATAGAGTGGCAGCAGGAACCGTGTGCATAAGCATTGGCCTAATATTTGTAAATTAACTTTCTACTTTTATAGCGTTATATCGAAAGTTATTATGATTTCTTTTGATAAAGCACAGAGAAGTTTAGCATCTGATTGCTGATTAAATGAAATATAAATAAGACAAGTTGGTGTAAAAAAAGAAAAAAAAACGAAATCCAAGTTATGTGCGCGTTTAGCGTTGGTTACATGGTTAGGCCTATTTCAAGAATCAAGGAAATATATTTTCCAGCTTGTTAGTTAATAATTTCATGGAATTACTCGATTGTGCAAATTTTTGCATGCGGAATTGCGTTCAGGGTCGCATCAGACAAGTATTTTGTAGGTTTCCACCTTTTTTTTTTTCTTTCTTTCTTTCAGTGCATAAGTGAGACTATTCTTGTCCATACGATCCGGAGTGTGAATATGCTTGGCGAGTATTATTTTAATTCGAGTATCCCCTGTTATATACTCTCTCTCTCTCTCTCTCTCTCTCTCTCTCTCTCTCTCTCTCTCTCTCTCTCTCTCTCTCTCAGGACGTTTTTATTTATCAGGAATAACCAGAGGTCTGTTTTAAGAATCGAGCATTAGGCCTATTTGGTCATGCTCGGGGCTTAATTATATATATAGATATATTTTATAATATATAAATATATATATATATATAGATATATATATATATATACTATATGTATATATATCCCCAAAAAACTTATAAATTTCTGTTATGCAATAATACTTGACTGGATCGAACTGATTCCTGGTTGTCAGTGGTGATATGAATTTGGGTGATATCACTCCCTTATGATACGCCCACTTACGCAAATTCAGTCTTAAATTTCACGGTTGGGATATGATTCGAAGATTTGAAGTAATAGGTTGAAGTGAAAAAGGTGGAGTTAGTATTGTGAGTAGAGGTTAAGGTAGAGGGGGTGGGGGGGAAGGGGTGGTTGGGGTCTGTCGTCTCCCTACTTAACCAGATGGTGATTTTACGGGTGTTCTGGTTGTTTGCGACCGACTTTCTTATTTTTTATATAGCGAGTCTGTTTCCCAGGTGCAAGGATAGGTCCTGGTGTCGGTCCTGAAGGTTCTATCTTTGCCTAAATAACAGACAGTGGCCCGGCATTGTAAGCCTTGCAATGCCCGGAACTAGGCCTAGTCACCTGAAGGTAGCAACAGAGCCTTTCTCGAAGATGGTGTTTTATGCTCGGTCCTAGAAGCTAGAGTCAGAACTACCAACCACCCCCAACTTCTCCATTGAATCTAGGTGCATTCATGGTTGATTATGTTTAATGTCGCGGAGATTTTCCCTTCACATTCTATTGATACTTGCATGGTTTTATGACTCTTCGCTAAAATAATTGATAATACACTATAATATTAAATATTTGTTTCCACATTGCTCGAAATATACATTGGTAATGTTGGTAATCCTGTGTTGAACGAAAATTTCAAATTGTTTCGTTTCTATAGTTTGAAGTGATTGCTATACTTTAAAATAATTACTATTACCGTAATTTTTTCTTATGATTGTTATAAATGTCATAGATTGATATTTGTGCATCATATGTTAGCTTTATTTTGCTTGATAGAGCTTTCACTGTAGAAAAAATATATATTTTTCAACTACTAGTTGTAGTTGCCAGTTAGTGAATTTCGAACGAAATTCTCTGAAATTTGTCGCTTCAGTTTTGGAACTTACTGTATACTATACATAGTGCTCACGGTATGGACACATACAAAAAATGCTATAATAAGACAGTATGTGCAGTCTGCGCATCAGATAACCATACCACTAGCTGGAACTGTAACCACCCAAAATGTATTAATTGTGGGCTAGCCCATCACGCGAAATCTAAAAAATGCTCATTTTACCAATACAACACAGAACTTCAGTTGTTAACAAATAGGACAGGAATGTCAGTCATGGAAGCCAGACTCGAGCTAAAAGTAAGAGGAGATAATAATCCATCCAAAGGCCGTACTTTCTCAAATGTAACTAAAAATCAAGACATCAATCAGCACAATAACAAACAAGATAATATAAACATAAAAGCTAATTCTCATGCCAATAATGCTAAAACCCAAAATAAGCGTGATATTATACCCACCAATACCACTACTAACATTACAGATTCAGATATCCATGATAAATAATTGCCAATGGAAGAGGAATCAAATAATAGTAATAACCAAACCGACAAGAAAAGAATACTGGAACGAACCTCACCTATGGGGAAAAAATCGAATATTGATAATCGGAATCAATTTATAGAAATACCAGCTACAGCAGAAC
Source organism: Macrobrachium nipponense (assembly GCF_015104395.2). Lineage (NCBI taxonomy): Eukaryota > Metazoa > Arthropoda > Malacostraca > Decapoda > Palaemonidae > Macrobrachium > Macrobrachium nipponense. Next base: position 48,824,276 of record NC_061098.1, on the reverse strand, counting down.
ATTTTAAAAAAGACGTTGCATTAACCTCCGCCGAAGCGGAAATATAGTTTTTTTTTTTTTTTTTTTTTCAAAAAATCACAGCACGCTTAATTTTCAAGATTAAGAGTTCATTTTTGGCTCCTTTTTTTTTGTCATTGCCTGAAGTTTTGTATGCAACCATCAGAAATGAAAAAAAATATCTATCATATTTAAATATTGGAATATATGACAGCGCGAAAAAAATTTCATATATAATTGTATACAAATCGCGCTGTGAGCAAAACGGTTAAAGCTAATGAGTTAATTACTTTTTCGTTGTATTGTACACTAAATTGCGATGATTTTGGTATATAATAAATTGTAAAACGATCAAAGCAACACACAGAAAATGCTATCACAATATGATGCATGAATTCGTAATGCGCTGACGTAAAAAAAAACTTTTAAAAAATTCACCATAAATCGAAATATTGTGCTAGAGACTTCCCGTTTGTTGCAAAATGACGGTAATTGATTGAATATTACTAGACTGTAAGTGTTGTAGCTTACAATTGTAGTTTTCGACCATTTCAGTTGAGTTAAAGTTGACCGAAGGACGAATTTTTTCTATTTATCGTTATTTATATGAAAATATTTCAAAACTGATAAAAGCTACAACCATGGGTTGTTTCTTGTTGTATTCTACATGAAATTGTGCACATTTTCATATATAAAACTTTGTGTAATGGCTAATTTAAAATGGTGCAAACATTACGACAATCGGACGAAAAAATTTATGATTTTTTCGGTAGAGTTACTGCGCGGACGTAAGGAAAAAGTTTTTTCATAAATTCACCATAAATCGAAATATTGTGCTAGAGATTTCCAATTTGTTGAAAAATAAAAGTAAATGATTTAATATTACTAGAATATAAGAGTTTTAGCTTACAATTGCGTTTTTCGACCATTTCGGTCGAGTTAAAGTTGACCGAAGGTTGAAATTTTGGCACATCGTTATTTATATGAAAATATTTCAAAACTGATAAAAGCTACAGCCATGAGTTATTTTTTGTTGTATTCTACATGAAATTGCGCACATTTTTATATCTAATACTCTACGCAACAGCTAATATAAAATGGTGCAAAAATTATGTCAATGTGACGAAATAATTTCTGAGATGTCTGATGCTTTTCAGTGCGAGAAGAAAGAAATTCGCGCTTGCGCGTCTGGGTAACGATTGTAAACAAAACAACAGCTTGATCCGTGAGCTCCCAGCATCCCCCAAGGCGCGTGATTCAAAAGTTTTCGCCTAGTAGGCCTATAACTATTTTTCCGCGAATTTTTAAAAAAAACATTTTTTTTCGTCGACATACCATACGTCGGTTCGGCACCCAACAAGACAATTTTCGTCGACGTTTAATACGTCCAATCGGCGTTAAAGGGTTATTCACTCATTACAGTTCCCAAAGGACAATACTAATGATATCATTCCATAATATAATGCCTAATGAAAATCATACCATTAAACCAAACCAAAATCAGCAATCACGCGCAAACCATCCACTAATAACAATAAAGCAAATAACCCCTCAAACCAACATTCCTTATCACTACAGAAAGGGACTAATAGAATTAGAGCATCAAATATTTCTGGACCAATAGCTAACAATACCAAACATGCTTCATCTTGACGTTGTAAAGAGCATTTCATAGGTATTTATAACCAACTAACCACCAGGACAGAGGACACTATACGAAATTGTAGACAATTTTATTAAATTAAGAAAATGCCCTTTAACACACCAGCATAAGAATGAATTATGTTCTGAATCCTTAAAATACAAAAAGGAAATTATAAAATAAAAATGACTTATTATTATTATTAAATTATGAAAAACAACTGCTGAATCTAATAACAATGTACAAATACAACAATTAAAAAAACCACAGAAAAATTATTCAGTGGAACATAAATGGTCTCTTAACCCGACTACGTCTGGGTGAATTACAAAGAATCCTAGGAGAGAACAACCCTATATGTATATGCTTACAACACGTAGGATCTAACCCCACAAACATTCGACAGTACAAAATTGCTTGTTATTCACCAACCGATGGTGGAAAACTAGGCACAGCAATGTATTTTCATAATAGTATCACCTATGAACTTTTAAACATACAATCCCTATCATATCAAATAACTGCCATCAAATTATATAGGCCAGATAAAAATATAATCACAATTTGTAACTTATACAACCAACCAAAGTTTACTTCGAATTTAAGTGATCTACCAGCATGAATCAATAATCTACATGAACCATACTTATAGTAGGAGATATTAACACTCATTGTCCCCTGCTGACGCACCAAGAACAAACAGAGAAATACGTATTGTAGCATGACCTATGCTGCCTAAATGAAAGTGATGTGCCAACTTACTCTCCAATACCCACTTAAACTTTTCTTCAGTAGATATATCGCTGTGCTCAGTCAACTTAGCTGAAAGACTTGAGTGGAATGTCCTGGATGACTCTTATACCAGTGACCACTTCCCCATAGTCCTTAATCATTTAAATAATTATTTAATATTGCCACCTGTGAAATATATTATCCGAAAAGCAGATTGGGACATTTACAATCTACATATCAGAAATATGACACCATTTCCGCATAACCAAAACCACAATACAATGTGTAAATTCTTCTCGGATTTAATGAAAAATGCTGCTGATAAAGTCATACCTAAAACAAGGCCACACACAAATAAATTCCCTGTCCCATGGTGGACTTCAACTTTATCAACTTTAAGTAAAACCAAACACATGTTAAGTCGAAATCTTAGCAGATTTAAGACATGGCTCAAAACCCTTAATAAATTTCCCAACCATACAGATATTCTAAACAAGATAGCAGTAATCAACATAACAATCAATTACACTAAATCATTATATAATAAATATAATACCAAATTCCGAAAACTAGTAATATCTGAGGAAAAATCATCATGGAAAAATTATGTATCAAGCTTGTCAGCAAATACATCTATGAAAGATATTTTGCAAAAATAAGGAAAATTAACGGAAAATACATAATCTCGAATATTGTAAGGAAACACTTTGAAAACGTAAGTGCCTACTCCAATCAAAATGAGCATTTTCAAAATGTAAGAACACAGGGAAAAAATACTATACTCAATTTTGAAGCTATTGAAGATCTAGAATATAATTATGCATTTAATATGGATGAATTAAACAATTCTCTAGATTCATGTCATCCATCGGCCCCAGGCCATGATAAAATATCATTTGAAATGATACAAAGACTAGCCCCCATTGCCAAATCATATTTACTAAAATTCCATCTGGATGAAACGTATTTTTCCAGATAAGTGGAAACATGCTATCATTATCCCAATAAACAAACCTGGGAAAGATTCAAGTAATCAATCCTATTATAGACCTATATCTTGACAAGTTGTCTATGTAAAATACTAGAAAAAATGGTTTATTCACGACTAACGTATGTCATAAAAAAATTCAATTCTGACACCAACGCAATCAGGATCAATAGCTGGTCGATCAACCCTTGATCCACTAACCTGTCTAGAAGACCATATCAAAATAGGATTTGGTCAGAAAAAATTAACAGTGGCAATATTTTTTTACAGAAAAAGCATATGATACAACATGGAAACAATATCATGCAAAAACCTCACTCTGAAGGTATAAGAGGCCATTTACCAATTTTTATTAACAATTTTCTATCAGATAGAACTTTCCAAATTCAAATAGAAAATTCTTATTCAAATGTTTATGAATTGGAAGAAGGAATCCCCCAAGGCAGTGTCTTAAGCTGTACTCTATTTGCTTCAGCAATCAATGATATTACAATAATTTTACCAAAAGGAGTTAAAAACAGCTTGTATGTTGATGACTTTGCCATATATTATGCAAGTAGCACTCTAAGACATGCCCAAAGAATCCTCAATGCAGCCATCACAAATATTACCAACTGGGCAAATTCAGTAGGATTCCAATTTTCAGTAGAAAAAACAGGTCAAAAATTCTCTATAAAGATAATAAATAGTTAAAGCACCTAACAATTAAGCTTTATCTTTATAATGCGGAAATTAAATTCTGCATAAATGTTAAATACCTAGGAAAGGTGTTTGATCAGCACCTGAACTAGAAAGCACACCTTGATTATATTAAAGCAAAAGGCATAAAAGCCCTTGCTATATTGAAAAAACTATCACATTCCAAATGGGGAAGTGGACGTAACACCATACTAATGTTATACAAAGCAACAGTACGATCTATAGCAATATTGTTGCCCAATATATTCATCTGCCTCAGAAGTTACATTAAAAACACTAGATGTATTGCATCATTGCATCATGAAGTAATACATTTGTGCACGGGAGCATTTCGATCGTCCTCTATAAACTCCCTGTTAGTGGAAGCAGGTATGTTACCCCAAAAACATCACTGCAATTTGATAACTATGTGTAGGGGCCTTTCCCTTCAAGCGGGAACATCTCCCGCTGCTACCGGCTTTCTGAATTATAATAAAAGATTTGGAAACCGTAGTACTGGCTCTTTCCCACAAAACCAGATATTTAATGAATTCACATAACATCAAACCAATTTTCCATCCATCAGTGGAACTTCCACCACCCTGGACTTTGAAACGAGTAACAATATTTACTGCTCTATCATATTTTCTAAAAGGAAATGTAGCAAACACAGATATGTTTTAGGGCTGTTGCCTTGTATGATAAGGCGCCCTATGAGGTAATGTTAGACTTGCGATAATCTTACGCAAAGTCGGTTGGTATTGCACTTCCATCTTCAATGGAGTGTCTTGGGGTTTGTAGATCACTTACGAAGTCGGGATTATCTTCTTGTTTATGAGTGTTTTCTAATCACTACGGTGCCTAACGACCCTATCCATGCATCTGTATAAATACAGACGTCCACTGCGTAAACGCATATTCACTGTTTAATATGATTTGTTACGTAAGGGATTAATAATCGCCCAAAATGATAAAATTAATATAGTATATGATTATGATATTTCAGTAGAACTTCTGGAAACAGACACTCAAAAATAAAACTCGCAGTAGCAAAATCTCAATGATGTAGATAATTTCTGTAAAAAAGTAAGATTAAGAATGTCTCGTAACTTCAGCCACAGGAATAACGAATTCGACCTGCAAAGGAAACACTCAGTTACTCCAAATGAATAAAAAATTGTACTTAGCTTGCTTTTGTGGGAAGTCACGGTGTTCCGATAACGACACACAGGCCTTTTGTCCTCCTTCTCTATTTAGCGGATGACCTGGTTTGGCTTCAGTCCCCCTGCGCGTTGTTTCGATGATTCGAGCTCTTGAAAGATCACCGATGCTGCAGACGCCGTTCGGTTTGTTTCTTGAAAGTGCCGGGCCGGAAACGCTCACTAACGATGTTTTCTTGAATGATTCTAATGAGAGACGAAGCTTGCGTTGCCGTAGGAAAAGGACACGTCGGTTTTGTTTCTTGAAGTTATTCACTAAACGATGATACTAAGTTGCTTGAAGAATCTCTTGCTTTCGTCGTCGTTGACTTCTGATGATACATGTTCATTATTCTGGTTTTTCTTCGGAGAAGTTGTAGAGTTCTTCTGGTCCACTGCCACCACTTTTAGGGCTGTTGCCTTGTATGATAAGGCGCCCTATGAGGTAATGTTAGACTTGCGATAATCTTACGCTAAGTCGGTTGGTATTGCACTTCCATCTTCAATGGAGTGTCTTGGGGTTTGTAGATCACTTACGAAGTCGGGATTATCTTCTTGTTTATGACGACGATGTGTTAAACTCATGATGATTCGGTGAGGAGGTTCTTGTAGAAAACACGAAGTATAAAAATATATATATTCTTAGTTTACATGGTGAAGATCAGGTATGATTGTACAAGTCTTCTAATAACGATAGCTTGATCGCTTCTGCCAATGATGATGGCTAATTCTATTCTCTCTACATGATAAAGCTTAGGTAAAGAGATACAGGTCTTCTAATGACGATAGCTAACTCTATTCTGCCTGTCTACCATCTCTGTTACAAGTTATGAAGGAAGCAGATAGTAGCTCGAACATATGAACATACATTCAGATGACATAGTTACATACGAACACACAATCAAAATGAGACACGCTACAGATCACGTAGGCCGTTTGAATTATAGGTCCGGGTGTTTGTCTCAAGCAGGGAGCTTGGACTAGAGTTTATAAACATATGAATGACTACAGGTGACGGCATGTTATCTTAGCCTACTTTTATTGTATACGTCATCTTTAGCGTCTCTAGTCTGATCACATTCCTGCAAGCAATCTGGTTGACCTCTTTAGTTTTAGTCTTTTATATATATGGACTAACATTCCATATTTTTATTATGTAAACACTTACATATGTACCGCCAACATGCGTCGGAACGCATCAGAGGAAAGACGGATCAACTTACGATCTATACAGATGCATAAAAAAACCCCCTGGAGTAGGATCTTCAGCATTCTCAAAAGATAAGTTGGTTAAGATAAGTCTTCCCCCAATATCATCAGTATGCTCTGCTGAACTCGTAGCCATACGAATAGCACTAGACATAATAGCTCTGAAGAGAGCAATTTCCACCATAATTTCAGTGACTCACAAAGTGCATTTGATGCTTTAAACAAGTACAAGTCTACAAATCACCTTGTACAAGAAATCCAAGTAAAAATACATCAACTTATTCCCATTCGGTAATTCTACAGAATAGTTCCGCACGGACTGCAAGGAACGTAACCGCGGATACTACATCCACCAGGGATTGGGGCGTCCAGTGTATTTCGCCGTGTTTAATACTGGCCCCTCGGGGTTAATTACAGTCGTCCGAATAAATATTAATTGAAATTCTTGTTCAGGAGATAAAACTGCTTAGAAAACCGCAACTGCCTTAGTCTATGCCGCCGCGGAATAGTACTGTAGATCTACCACTTATTCAATCAGGGATATTAATAAAAATATGCTGGATTCCAGCATATGTGGGAATTGAAGGAAAAGAAAAAGCAGACGCAGCTGCCAATTAGCTTGGACTATTCCATCAACAATGACACATGCCCCAGTATCAGACTGGATAACCTCAATTAAGCCTTTAATATATCGAGACTGGCAAACAGACTGGACATCAATCAGTGCCAACTACAAACAAACTGAGAAATATAAAAAGTGAAGTTAATTCATTGATGTCAATATCTCAAAAATAAAGAGCTAATGAAGTTTTATTAACAAGACTACGAATAGGCCATATTAGATTTTCACATTGCACTACAGCAATGACACTTATACTTATACACAATAGCTGACTGCAGTTCAGTTGGTATCACATTCATTCAAGCCCTGGTTTTAATATTTATTATTCGTCTCCGATTTCCACGGAACTCTTCTATTGCTGATATATTAGTTCGTCGTTATGGATTTCCAGTGCTACATTTGTATAGATCGTTAGAACGATTTGACTACAAACTCAGGAAGATCAAATGCGATATCGACTTTTTATCATCATGTCAGCAGCAAAATCTTACGCCTAGTTTCCTGCATTTTAAACTATACGACCGTCATCTGCATCATACTCGCCTTTACCGTAACTGCCAACGCCAGTTCTTAGGAAGAGAGCTAGCAGCCAAACGATGTAGTTTGGATTGTTGTGTTATCAAAAAGGACTCTTTAACTACGCAGCTGAAGAATTCGGTGTCTTGGATAGATTTCAACCATCTTTTGAATCTCGTTGATAAATGTAACTCTTCGAAGATAAGTCGTGTTAAATTTGTGCAAAGTAATAAACTCCGAAAATTAGGTTTCACTGATGTTAATGGTGTTCCATATGATAAAGTTATTTTTAATTACCCGAGTAGAATTCTCTCCGATACTGAGAAAAAGATTTTATGTAAAGGTTTGAATTATGTTTTATCTTTCTGTAAACCTGATTTTATTGACCATTTTTGCACATTTGAAATGTTTTTCAAAGGCATACTTAACCATTCCTTCTATGATAGAGATAATAAGGGTTTTGAGTTTTTCAAGTGCTCACTGAAACATCTAGCATTTTCTTCTTTTTATGATAGGGATAGAAATTCTTTTGTACATAATATTTCTAAGGAAGAAAACGAAATTTTGAAGAATTTGGCTAACGATAGATCTGTGGTAGTTTGAAGCCAGATAAAGGTAATGGGGTAGTTTTAATGAACAAGGATGATTATATTCTAAAATGCTTAATGTATTGAGTGATCATACCAAATTCCAATCTGTTAAAGATAATATTCTTTTAACTATTCTAAACAAGGAAGAGAAGATAAACAGGTTTTTAAGAAAATTGAAAACTGAAGGTGTTGTTGATGATTCTCGGTATTCCAGACTTTTCACATCAGGCTCAAAACCAGGTATTTTATACGGTTTACCTAAGGTCCATAGAGAAGATTGTCCTTTAAGACCAATAATGTCTGCTATTGGTACATTTAATTACAAGTTAGCAAAATTTCTGGTTCCCATTCTAACACCGATCACCTCCAACCAGTACAGCGTAAAGGACTCGTTTACTTTTGTAAAAGAAATTTGTGAAGTGAATAATGAGCAATGTGTAATGGCCAGTTTTGACATTAAATCTTTGTTTACTAACATACCCTTAAAGGAAACAATTGACATATGTGTTAACGATTTGTTTAAAGATGCCGATAAAATTGAAAAGTTTTCTAAACAACAGTTTCATCAGTTGTTATCACTAGCTGTAAGTGATTGCTTTTTTATGTTTAACAAGGAGGTATATAAACAGGTAGACGGCGTAGCAATGGGTAACCCATTAGGACCAACACTAGCCAATGCTTTCCTAGCTCATTATGAGGAGGAATGGTTGAATGAATGTCCCGAAGATTTCAAACCTCTGATGTACAGGCGATATGTCGATGACACATTCTTAATCGTTAGATCTAGTAACCACATTTCACTGTTTTTAGAATATTTGAACTCAAAGCACAGCAATATCGAATTCACTTCAGAAACCGAGGCAGAAGGAAAGCTGGCCTTTCTTGATATACTAATCAGCCACAGTGAAAACGGATTTATCACATCTGTTTATAGGAAACCGACTTTCACGGGTTTGACCACCAAAATGTCCTCATTTATTCCTGTTCAGTTCAAGAGAAATTTGATTACGACCTTAACATCGAGGGCTTTTAATATATGTTCAAATTATGTTAATATGAACCTAGAGTTTAATTTCATCAAGCAATGCTTATTTTTGAACGGTTTTAGCAAAAGTTTTACTGATACGTATATAGGAAAGGAGCTTCAAAATTTATTTACTTCCAAAACCTACAACTGTCACTGTCAACAGAGCAGTTATGTATTTTCCCATCACGTTTCTTGGAAATAAGTCCTTTAATGTTAAAAAAAGATTAACCAAACTTTTGCATGAATTCTACCCACAAGTAAACATTCGAGTAATATTTAAGCCTAAATCTACATTACAAAAAATTCTTCAGGTTCAAGGATGTGATACCAACTGAACTGCAGTGAGCTATTGTGTATAAGGTATAAGTGTCATTGCTGTAGTGCAATGTACATTGGAAAATCTAAACGACAGTTCAGGGTTCGCATCTTCGAACATCTCGGAAGATCTGTTAGGACAAATAGGCCATTAAGCAAACCACCATTTAGTGCTATTCGTCAACACTGAAGAATATGACCATCCTATCAATGTAGATTCCTTTTCAGTCCTTACTTGCAGAACCAACGCAATGAATCTCGGAGTGGTTGAGTCTCTATATACCATAAGAGATAAACCCTCTCTTTGTAATAATGAAAGGTCTGTTGAATTGCTGTGTTTTTAGATTTTTAGATTTTTTCTGCTCTCTTTGAACACACAAACAATGTATTTCTCTATATTTTAAGATTTTGCTGCGAGTTTAGGTTATTATGTCTTGTAATTGTGTAATTTTATATTTATTTGCTTCGTTAATTTAATGTAACTTATAGTAATTATGTAATTTTATCTTATTTTGCTTTGTTTTAATGTAACTTATATTACGTCATTGATTTTAATTGTAAATATATTTCATTATAGATTGCCCGATGACGGAGGAAAGTAAATCTCCGAAACTAGTCGCAAATAAAGATGCTCTTCATTCAAGCCCTGGTTTTAAATATTTATTATTCGTCTCCAATTTCCACGGAACTCTTCTATTGCTGATATATATATATATATATATATATATATATATATATATATATATATATATATATATTATATAATATATATATATCAATGTGTGTGTGTATTAGAGATGTATCGGATGTCTGGAAATGGAATTTGCAGATGAGGATATTTTGTAAATCTAGATAATTTAGATATAGTTAATTGTTATGATTTTCAGCCACACAATTCAAATTTATGTGGTACCATTAATATTTGATGTACTATTTGAAAGTAGAAACATTAACTCATTGCATGATAAGGGTAAGGAAACTCTCAGCCATCCTTCGCATTAGAGAGAGAGAGAGAGAGAGTGAGTTTCCTAAAAAATAAAATCCCTGCCTTTATGATTACAACTGCTGTAAATAATATGAAATTACTAAAACAAATATGCTGTAACAGAGCTACTTATAAAGTCTATACTGAATAAAATGTGCAATTGTGTATCAAATTTAGCAAGAAACAAAATAAAAACAAAATCTACTTTTAGCTACAATGTATGAGTATGAACTATTGAACACTGAGTAGGGGGTGATATCTGCATATCTGTTTTCTCGCGGATGTGGATGTTGTTTGCAGTGCTAATGTGGATGTGGATGATAAGAAATTGTCAATGCGTATGTGGATATGGATTCTTAAAAACTGCGGATTCGGACGCGGATATCCGATACATCTCTGTATATTATGTATATATATATATATATATATATATATATATATATATATATATATATATATATATATACACACATATATATATGTATGTATATATGTATGTATATATGTATATATGATATATATATATATATATATATATATATATATATATATATATATAAAATGCCTGCAAAAAAACTACATTTTTACTGCAAAAATATCTATACACGAGTAAATTTGTATAGATTTCACTTGCGTCCCTGCCATAGGAAAAGTGAGTGGTGCCTAGCTTTGCTTGATGTAGTTGTTTCAGACTCACTCTGCTGCTCTGCCAAGCCTACAGCCTTCAGATGAGGAAGAAGCTAATTTATGTCAATGTTGAATGCCACCATTTTCACTTTCCCACCTGGCTCTGGCCCTCAAAAAAGACATCTGTTCGTACCAACATGATTATGAAGAGAGAAGTACTAGCAAATCCTTCCATAACTGCCATAACCATCAAGAAAAAGCACCTGAACTCCTGTAGGATGTCTCTGTATGGACTATTCAATACCGGCCGCAGAATGGCCTCAAGATTCCTAGTTGTTGTACTGCCAAGAAGCACCTGCTAACTGTAGCAATGAAGAAGAAACTGCTTAATTTCTGTAATAAATACAAGTACAGGACCGCTCAGCAGTGGGAGAAAGTGATGTTTAGTAATGAAAGCACCTTCAGGTTGGTTAGGGGTGTCTCCAACATCGTCCGCCCTCCGAGTAATGTGTCTTTATGACCTCCGGTAAACAGGGAAAACTGTGAAGCATCCTGACAGTATTATGGTTTTGGGTGGTTTTAGTGGAAATAAGGGCACTGGTGGACTGTGCTTTCATCTGAAGAATGTAACAATGAATGGCACTAATTATATTGATGTTTTGAAGTACTATCACATGTTGGTGATGTGTGATAATCATGAGTGACTTTTTCATGCATGCTGGTGCCCCTGCTCACAGGTGAAAAACTGGAAAAGTTCTTTGTGGACAACAATATCAGTGTTTAGGAGAGGCCAGGCAATTCTCCAGACTTGAATCTTATCGAGAATGCCTGGAATAATATGAAAAATGAAATAATAGAAAACGACCGACCAACATCCACGTCCTGAAGAAGGCACTGAGGAAGCTTTGGATCACCATGGATGCCTCCTACTTCTCCAACCTCGCAAATTTAATGCCAAGGTGACTTCAGATGGTAATCAAGAACAAGGGGAACATGACCAAGTACTAAGTGTACAATAAAAATTAAAGCAAAACACATGAAAGCTACATTTAAATGAAAGTGAAATTAATTTTTGGTTTTTGTATTCAAAATTTCTCAATGTATAGGTTTTTTTGTGGCCGCAAAAAAAAAAAAAAAAGGAAATGTCAGATGAAGATTCTACATTTCTGTATAGGAGGGAAACAGTGGTGTAGCTAAGGAGGGGGACGGGAGGGGGCTGTTTGAAATCACCCCCAGGACCCCAAATGCATTGAAAGAAGTCTCAGAAAGGGTCAAAATGCACCTGCAAACTTTAGAGGGGACCCCTTAGGAGGTAAGCCCCCAGACCCACAAATGTCTAGCTATGCCCTTAGATGGACATTTGTGCGCCATAGCCAAGGGGCAAATGACCTTCACTTGCCCAGGGGCCCAGACCACTGTCAGTCCGCCCCTGATGATGTTAAATATTAATTGTTCATTTCATTATTCATTTATATTTATTTCTCATTGTTTTCTGTATGTAAAACTGTTTATTCCCTGTAAAATGTTTTTATTTGTTAATATTTTTGGGGGTCTGGAATGCATTAATACTATTTACATTATTCATTATGGGAATTATTGCTTCAGTTTTCATACGTTTCGGATATTGTTGGAGGTTCCGGAACGAATCATGTGTGAAATCTGAGGTACCACTTTGTGTTTTTGTGTGTATATATATGTATATGTATATATATATATATATATATATATATATATATATATATATATATATGTGTGTGTGTGTGTGTGTATGTGTGTGTGTGTGTGTATGTATATATATATACCTCTTAAGCATTTGTTGAATGAAAACTTTATCCATGACATGTGAGTCTGGGTCACCGTTTTAATCCTGTTCAGGTGTGGAATTTTTATTTTGCTGTTGGGTGTCGCTCTTGTCTTGTCTTGAGGGGGTCGGTAGAAAATTACGTTTGCTTTGTGAATTGCTTTCTCAGTTATATGGTTAGGGATACCTTAAAGACGAAAGCTGCATATGAATTAGTTCAAATTCTTTTTCCAGGAAATCTGGGGAACAAATTCGTAAGGCTCTTAAAAATAGGCTGCTGGCTACGCCTATCTTGATAGGGAAGTCGTGATATAGCTAAAGTAGTGAATGCATGAAAATGAGAACGTTAGTTTTCTGTATATGGTAAATTTGTATTCTGTCGTGTCTCTAATTATTAAAACACCAAGAAAAGGAATTTTGTTGTCTGTTTCCCATTCAACTTTAATTTTGATGCTGGGCACTAATGCGTTTAATTTTGAAAGGAATTAATTAAAATTGCCCCACCTATTATCCCAAAATGTGAGAATATCATCTACATATCTCCTCCACAGCATGTTTTTGGTTTTATTGCATTTATTACTGTAGTTTCAAAGAATTCCATGTACAGATTGGCTAAAACAGGACTTAAAGGACTACCCATACTACAGCCGAATTTTTGCTTATAGAATGATACCTCGAATGAAAATACGTTATTAGATGCACATAATTAAACTAACTTTATTATTTTGTCAAGTGCCAAAGGGAAATGATCTGAATAGGGGGATAATTTTTCCCTTAAAAACTGAAGAACGTCCTGTACTGGTACTTTTGTGAATAGGGAGTCTACGTCAAGGCTTAAAAGTTTTATGTTGTGAAGTGGTATATGTGCTTCTTCGATTTGTGACAAAAATCTTCCGAATGTTTAATGTGACTGGGCGAAAAGGTGCCTAAAAAGTGGAAAGGAGGCCAGCTAACCATTTAGAAATTTTGTAATTGAAAGCTCCGGCACATGAAACGATGGGTCTAAATGGAAGATTGTCTTTGTGAGTTTTGGGGAGCCCATAAAAGTAGGGTAGTTTAGGATTAATTACTTTAAATTTTTCTAATATTCCAATGCTCTTTTTGTCTTGGCCAATTAATCTTACCTTCCGAAAAAATTCTGTGGGAACGTTTTGGAGGGGATTTGTGTCGCGAAGGAGTTGGTTGATTTTGTCGAGGTAGAAGTCTTTGTCCATGATTACAATTTTGCCGTCTTTGTCGGATCTACTTATTACAACATCTAACATTTTTAGCAAGCGGATGGTTATCATAAATCTACGGGGAACAGGATATTTCTTATTAAGGTCAGTTAAAGCATTTAGTAACTCCTTTTAAACATATCTCTTCATGGCTGTAATTTTTGTCCGATATGAATTTATCAAAAGCCACTATGAAGTCTAGGTTGTTTTTATGGTCTGGCATAAGGGCAAAGGATAAGCCTAGATTTAAAACTAAGTGTTGGTTTACAGTAAGGAGGGTGATATATAAATTTAAAACTTTGCCTTGTTGCTCAAGATTATTCCATGAGCTATTGTTTATTAAGTTATTTAACTTGTGTAAAAGTCTATTGGAATGAGTTGCTCTAGTATAGACAGCAATGTCGGAAAAAAATGAAGTCAGATACCTGTGTATGTGGTCCGTAGTGAGGAGGCGAAGATTAGACTGAGTTCCATATCACTCTGCGTAGTACGAAGATGTTTTTTGTGTTGGTAATTCTTTCTTCGAAGCAAATCTTGTGTGAGAGAGGGAAGGGGTCCGGTTGTAGAGTCCATCTCCCGAATCCGTACATCTTTGGAATTACTTGTTCCTTGAGGATTTCTTCGAGAAAGTGTTTTTTTGATTTTTTAGCCAGTGTAGTCTGATCAGTTCTTTTTCAAACAAGCGAAAAACTGGCTTGACTTCTGGATGTGAGCAGAGAAACGTGGAAAGGTGGTTGAATTCGATAATGGGCCAAAAATGACTGGTAAAAATGTTCTGTTACAACAGAATTCCATCTAATAAAAGGAGCCCATAAAAATGCCAAAATATAGAGAGAAAATACTATATTTCAGAGACTGCTCTCTTTCTTCAGGTAGATGAATGAGAAAAGTTACAGAAGAGGTGGTATTTATACCAAGAGATCCATCCACAGGTAAGCCAAGTTAGGTGACTCCCACTGATAATCCTCCTTTAATCCTCTTAAGCGTTTGTTGAATGAAAAATTTATCAATGACATCTGAATCCCATGCGCCCTTTGATATGTTCAGCTGAAATCAAACATTTCTTGAAAGAATAATGCAGCTGTATACTGCATACAAATATTATACAATATAATAAGGATACCTTTAATTTACTTAAACTGAAAGAATATGTTGTAGAATGTTCATCTGAAAGGAACTGTAACCTCCTGTGGTCACTACAAAAATTTTTGTCCAGGATTTCAAGGGGGTGTGGCCCCGCCCCTGATAAAGATGGCACCCATGTCTTATTATCGTTTAGATTATAGAAGCAACTGCCCATTCCTCTTGCAAGGAGTTGAGAAGGGGGTGGGGGGAGGGGAGGGGAGTTCCTGAAAATAAGAGAACCTTACTGCTTATATTTGCCTTACTGTCTTAAAGTTTCAGATCCATCCCAGCTCGTTTTTCTTTTGATGTTATATTCCCTCCTTCATTCAAGAAAAGCCAGAATTCTGATGGTTGATCACACAGTCCC
>NC_061098.1:48786633-48808139 GCF_015104395.2 Macrobrachium nipponense | reverse complement strand
TTTTAATTTTGCTCATTTCTAATGCCATGTCAAAGGTATTAAGAGCCATGTATGAAATAATTGATAATTATATCAGAATGTTTATTATCAAGTTTGTTAGATTGGTCCCCTCTGTTACTTCTTTATGAGGCATCATTTTGAAATTGGAAACCTTTGGTAAGTATGATTTTTGTAACAAATGTAGAAGGAAATTTCTAAATGTAAGAAAATAGATTTATTGGAGAAAGCACACACACACACACACACACACACACACACACACACACACACACACACACACACACACACACACACACACACACACACACACACACACTATATATAAAATGGTGCCTCTGTTAGGTATGTATCAGCATCAATACTCTATCAGTCAAGCCCCATGAAACCGGATTGCCGATAACTGAGGCTGCCAATAACTAGGGACAAATAACCCCATAAGAAATAAAGGGAATCAGGATCATTCGTTCCAGCCAACCCAATTTTTTCTATTATTAATGTGCTCAAAAGTTAAATTAGGAGTGTAAAGTATTGAAGCAGTATGTTATATGAAGTAAAATTTTTTAAAAATTTTGTTTCCTTGTACAATTTATGAACTGTTTGGTGAAAATGGCACATGGCTGTCTGGGAGATGGATGGAGGAGAGACAGGAACCCTTTGAGGAAACCGAAATGGTGCTGTAAGCAAAAGTTGATGATAGCAAATTTTATTAAAATTTTACAAGGATTATCAAAGGAATTGTGTGTGTGTGTGCAAGAGATAGAGAGTAATCAGCATGCAGTATGATTGTTGACGTGTGTACACTTGGATCTTAAATGCATGAAAGAGATAATGCCACAATACATCAACTTACTGTTGATAAATGGCAGAATTTAAAATAAACATGAGGATTTTGCGTGGGATGCAATAAAAGGGAAAGAGAGATTAAATAACTTTTTGCAATAAAATTGTTTAAACTAACAATCGAAGGCAATCAGAAGCTGAACACGGCAACAGTGTGCTTATTATGGAGCCGGGTTACTTTTAGTGATAAAAAATTGTAAAAAATATTTTTCACTAGATAGGTATTTTACCAATGACAAAAAGTGATTTGGGCAAATCGAGTGTAAGTGAAAGTAACAGGCAAATAATCATCCCAGCCAACTGGTAAGTCAGTAGGAAGCAGACCCCCTCATTGTCCCTGTCCTCTCCTCTCTCTCAATCATCTCACTCAGCACTCTGAATACTAGCTCAAGTAAGGCTTATTATTATTACATTATTATATTATCACTGTAGTATTGCATTTGATTGTTTTCAAGTTTTATTATGTTAAATTTGTTGTGAAATAAAATTTTATTTCTTTTTATGAATTGGTACTGCTTTTATGTACGTATAGTAAAGATTTTACTACTCTTCTCTCTCAACAATATCACGATGCATGATAAATAATTCAATAATTCATTATTCCTCAACAATATAAATGCTCCCTCCCTCTATCTTCAAGGTAGCTGTGCATCACTGCAAAGATGAATGATTTTGTTAATTATTTATGCTGAATTTTATTGTGAGAAGCTTTGTTCTTTCATTTACTATTTTTTTATTTTATTTGGCTAAACTATATACCATCTCACTCAGCACACGGAACGTTGACTCGATTAAGCTTTTTTTTTTTAGTTTATCTATACTGCATTTGATTGTTTTCATATTTTATCATTGTTAAATTTATTGTGAAATTCCCTTTATGTGAATTGTTATTGTTTTTACATACATACTAATATTTAACATGCTCTTCTCCTCCTCCTCTCCTCAACATATCAACTCTCCCTCATTCAGTCTCAACCTAACTTAACCCAACTTCAAAATGTCATAAAACATTTTGTGGCTGAACATGAAGCTCAGCTGTATTATAAAAGAGTTTCTGAAAAAAGATAAACATTGAATCATAGAAGTTTGGCTTGTGTCCATATAGTGCATACGAGCATTCTTTCATGTTGGCCTGTTCTCAGAAAATACTCGACTATGAAAAAGTACAGTGGCCTACATATGGGGGCAAATATTAAAGAATTGGTAAAAGAAATAAAAAATATCAATAAAGGAAAATAGTACAAAGGGTTATAGCTTTTGAAAGAAAGAATATCATTGAAATAGAATCATATAAAGATTTGGCTGGTCAAAAAAAAAACCGCATATAAGTATTGTAGCCACCCACCTTCTCAAAAGCAATAAATATTGTTTCTCACACCAGATACGAGAAGTAAAACATAGACAAAATTAAATAGAGTAACAAGAAAATATATTGTTGTACAGTCAAGTTGGTAACAGCAGAAAATGAAAATCTTGGAAACCTTATATCTGATGTAATTCCTTAAGAAGTAGCTAGTTTGTATGTGCTCCCAGACATCCAGATTGGATTTAGGAAACCTTTTACTTTCTTTAATTCATTTAAAGGTTTTAAGTCGTTTTCTCAGACGTCTGTAGAGTATAAGCAATTGATGTGATTCTGGTGCTTTTTGTGATTATTATTTGAAGGAGTTACATGGTTTAATGCTGTTTAATAGTCAAAAGGAATGAGAATATTATAGATTAGGAAGTGATGTGCCCTTTGATTTGACTGTAGCCTCATTCTCCATGGCAAAACCAAATTTCAAAGGCAGTGTTGCTGTATAATTTTTTTATCTCTTAGAAAAAAAATGTAATAGAGCTGTAATATTGCACCCATAACATTTCAAGCTACCCTGTTTTTATTTATTTTTATAGTGAAATTATTTGGAACCAAAGTTCATTTTATTTTGTTTTACAAGAAGGTGGGATATGGAGACTTGCATGCATCCTTAAAAAAAAAAAGGCTGCCAAAATTTAATGCTTCTTTGTGTAAGTTTATTAGTAGATGCTGAATAAGAGTAAGTTTATCAATAGATGCTGAATAAGAGTAGTTAAAAAGGACAAAAAATAAGTACTTCATTCGCATGGTAAAACTACATTGTAGAACCATAGCCGGGTATGGCATTGCATAGATTAGAATGAACCCATTCCCTTAGAAAATACCATTTTTTATATATATAAACAGTACAGTAGTTTTTCTGTTTCAGACTTGATAGTCTGGAATTTTTTCAAATTTCTTGGTAAAAACAACAGTTGTTTGATTAAACACCTGAATGATAATGATGGGTAAGGCTTTTCTGGGCCTCAGTGAGACACACTTGTGTGAGGTACCCCTTTTTAATATATTTTATTTCATGAAAAGCCAGTTAGTCATCAGACGTTTCCAAATTTGCACTCTTGCAGATAATTACACAATTGGTACTGTCAAACAACTCTTCTTATTGTTCTTTATTGTCAGGTTGTCCAGTAAAGTCAAGTATGTTATGTAACTTTTATAGGCATTGGTCAGTGCAGAAAATCACCATTCACAGTGGCATCAATACTAACATTAAATGTCTCATAATTTTTTTTTTCACTTCTTATTGGATACTTAATTCTTTTCATGCTCCTGCAAAATGTCACTCGTGTTAGCTACTCAAAGTAAACATGATTTATGTGACATGCGATGGATGTTCCTTCACATTTTTAAGTTTGTCTTTTTAAATATTACTCCAGTTTTATTTTCAGATGTTTCTCATCATTACTTCCTTTTACCATACCCTGCTACCATCTCATCTTTGAGTTAACAGCCATACATCAGAAAGGAACAGTCTTGAACTCTTCTGATATTGAGTAGGAATGATGCAGTGTGAGTAAGATACTACCAGAGCATATCATAATGTCTTCCAGTAATAGTAGAATGAGTTACAAGGCTAGGAGTGCATGGGTATTAGGGTTCAAAGTACTGTACGTTTAGCAAGTTGGTGTGTATGGTCTTAGGTAGTTATGTTTCTAGGGGTCAGATTTATGGTAATTTCTTATCACAAGGTTCCGGGAGGTCATATTGGGAGGTACTATACACATTGGCAAGCTATTTGTTTACGTTCATTTCCTGAGCGACGAAGATGGCTATATTTAATTTCTTAAGTTGTTTATATTTAATATTAATGTATATCAAAGTTATTGAATATTACAACAGCACAAAAGCTGCTTATAGGTGTCGTGGTTATTTTCCTCAAACACACCAGTGAATAGAAAAGAGTACGACAGTTATAGAAGGTCTCATTTTGTAATTTACAGGGTAATTGGTTGTGATGTGGTAACATAACATGTGTTGGCAGATTAATAACATTACTATTGTTTATAAAGTCATTGCAGCTTTGGAATTTATAAGGTTTTATGTGTGCAGCATATTCATAATTTTATTTTGTCACCTTTCCCCAAAGATTTTTATTCTGTTTTTTTACTTTTTGTGGCATTGTGTTTAATAGAAGTTACTGATTTTCATAGAAGCTACAAACTACTATTATATTGTCCATCTGAACAACATAAGGTTTTTGCTGTAATTTTTTTGCGTTTATGCATACGTTAATGTTTGTATAGTGACTTGTAGTGTATAGCATAAATTATTTCAGGTGTTTTTATGCGAGTGATTATTGTATTGTGCTCTTTTGAGTTATACTGTACTTCCAGATAAGTTTTTCTTGTACATACTTCTAATACAGATCCTAATTTAGATTTACTTTGAAAAATCTTGAGTAAAACTTAAATTTTTCCTAATTCTTGAGTTTCATGTTTATAACGCTGTCAAAATGATGTAAGCCAAATTTGCACTATCAGATGAGAGTATAAAAGCACACAGTGTATTGTTAGCATCTAGGCTTATGTTATTGTTCATGATATAGTAGTTGCGATTTGTGTAACATATATATGTGTTATTGTTTTTGGACTGCAGTAAGAATGCACCCTGAAAAATACTCAGTTGAAAACAAATGTTAGTTGCTAGGAATGGGTTAATAAAGGCAACACAGTAGCTTTACAGTATTGTTTAGACTATGTTAGAGGAATTTATATTTTATTATTTTTTATAAACATAAAATATACCATTCATGTAATGGATCTTATGCATTTTTATTGATCCTAAGGTGCTGTTTATAGTTTAAATCCTTCTGTAGGGGCTAGTGCTCAGTGCTTCTTATGCAGTGCACCATATGCATTACTTAGGGTTCTTTGCAGCATCCTTTTAACCCTGGCTGTAACCCATTTTATTCCTTCTACTGTATGTCCATTTGTATTCAGTCTTACTTTCCACCTTCTTCCAACAATTGTTGCGTAGCGCAACTGCAAGGTTTTTCCTCCTGTTACACCTTTGAAAATTTTTTACTAGCAATATCCCCTTGTTCCTACACAATATATACACACCCTCGGTCCTTTTCAATAGGAAATACTTACGGCAAAGCTGGAAAATGGCCGCTAGGCTTTTGAACAAGGTAGTTAGGTAGCTTAACTACCTTTCGGTTGGTCCACATGAACATGAACATCAAACATTCCACTTTGCTGTTGGCCATTGTCGAGAACACACGATCCCAACGCTCTCTGCCCAACTGTTGCTAGCTGAGTTTTCCCCAGTGGGATCTTTCTTTCTTTCTTTATGGTGAAAATAGTCGTGTGAATGTTGTGGTTGTCTATACAAGAATTAATGCAAGCCCACAATCAAATAAGCCTACCTTGTAGATGTGCCCCCCCCCTCCCATGTGTATGTCCTGGGATGGGCGAAAGAGGGTGTAATAATTCAAGATCATCATGCATGGGACGTGATTGCAAACCCGAACTTGTGACGAGTCTCATCATTTCTGGTCTCCTCTCCTGATTAGTGTGGGCAAAGCTTGCAGGAGGAAACATTACTGGAGGAAGGGTGCCAAGGAGTCGTCTGAGGGTTGTACGCCCCCAATGACTCCCTTGGTGGCCAACCCTTCGTCCTTGTTTCTCTCCTGGCTAGTTTCCCTTTCTTGTCTCCCTCTCCTTCGTCCTCTTCATTGGACGAGGAGAATGGAGGGGAGGCTGGTGGTCAGAGAGACCCCTGCTTGGAGGTCTTTGGTCGCACCGAGGGATGGGCTCTTCCGC
The DNA here is from genome assembly GCF_015104395.2 of Macrobrachium nipponense. NCBI lineage: Eukaryota > Metazoa > Arthropoda > Malacostraca > Decapoda > Palaemonidae > Macrobrachium > Macrobrachium nipponense. The sequence goes on along the minus strand of NC_061098.1, from coordinate 48,802,178 downwards.
GAAGTGACAGAAACCGCCCTTCACTAACCCAACTTTCCCTTCTTCAGGTGTGGTGGAGGAGCAACCCTCTGGAACCTGTTGGCAGCGTGGCACTTATTTGGGCTTGTGGGAACTCCCTCTTTGCAAGTCCTTCATAGGGGGTTAGTGTCGTCATTGCACCTCATGCGGTGCACTATAGGCCTTACTTAAAATTCTTTGCAGCATCCCTTTGGCCCCTAGCTAAAACCCTTTTGTTCCTTTTACTGTACCACCTTTCATATTCTCTTTCTTTCATCTTGCTTTCCAACCTTGCCTAGCAATTGATTTATAGTGCAACTGTGAGGTTTTCTTCCTTTCATACCTTTCAAACCTTTAACTGTCAATTTCCCAGTGCTTGGCCTTTGGCCTAGATTCAAATTCAAATTCAATTCAATTCACCTCCTTGCAAGTCCTGTTGACCCACCTCACAGGGCCCATTGTGACTCAAATAGTGGAGACACTGATGACTGCCACAGTGACTGCCTCAGCCTTTGCCTAGCTTCTGTCTATGGTGTTTTGTTACCATCCAATGGCGACCACTCCCTCGGTGTTGAAGGGTACGACCGTACATCTGCTGGCCCCTTGAGTCGTGGTACCTCCACCTCCTGGCTTCGTTGTGCCTCCACCTACAGTCACTGTGGCGCATGCTGCCACAGGTGTTGTCTCCACTACTACCACTACCCTGCTGTTGCTGCTGCTCCTGTCACCTGGGCAACTCCTTCATCTCTGGCTGTTCCTGTGATGCCTGCTGCTCCTGCCTGGATGGAGGACCTGACCATCATCCTGAAGGTGACAAAGAAGTCCTGGTTCTAGGAAGAGAACTCTCGGCATTCTGTCCGGTTTACCCATAATGTGATTAGGATGGGGATAATTGTATTATCGTAATACTCTTAGTCCTAGCAAGCGGGCTCTGCTTACACTTGGGCCATACTAATCATGTTATGCCATCCCCTTTTGGGGTAGGGTAGGGATATGGACATTTGGGAGTCATTTCTCACTTGTACCATTGGCGCCAGATTTAACATCGCAAAGGGCCAATGACATCTTTTTTTATGATTAGTGAACTTGAAGATTTGAGTACCCTGGGCCCCATAATGGAAAAACTCCGGCGCAGTTGATGAATATGGCACGTCACTCCCGAATTTTTTGGGTACAGCCTCAAGCAATGAAAGTGCTATAAATGCTACACCCTGTTCCAAGTGAAGTAGCTGAGCCAGAACACCAATTAGGGTGCATAAAATTTAAAAAAGAAACAAACAAAAATCAATTGTAAACTCCAATTCCATAGCAATGGAACCTTATATAATGAACAATAATTCTGAATTAGAGACAATTAACCCTCCCATCAATACAGAAAAATCTAAAAATCCTAATAGACAAGCAATGTACGTAAAACAAGGACCAAAAAGAAACAAAAATTACCGACTTAATCCCACTTTGGTACATTTTGATGACCTCTTTGGACCAGATAACTGGTCAAGATTTCTAGTCCTCAAAACTGACGACAAAATCTCAGCAGCGATACTAGAAAACAAATAAGACTTAAACATACATATATCCAACACAGGACATGGAATGCAGACTCAAGGACAATGAATGGCTAATCCAAGTAACCAACAAAAGCAGTCCACTGTCCTTTAAAGTATAACGGAAATAAATAATATAAAAGTAACAATTACAAGCCATGAAACATTGAATTATGTATGTACAGATTACAGTCATCCCACCCAACAACGAACAAGAATTCTTTCTTAAAACAACTACTACTAGGCTCCTTGAAATTGAAATATAACAATGTTCACGATTTAGAAATATACTCGATTCCAAGTAGGAAAGACCAGAATAAGAATATCAACAATGACAAAATAAAATTTACAGGCCAAGACCTCCCATTTAAATCGAAATTCTCGGCCAAAATAGAGAAGTTCGTCCTTTCATTCCAAAATCACTATAATGTACATAGTGCTCACGGTATGGACACATACAAAAAATGCTATAATAAGACAGTATGTGCAGTCTGCGCATCAGATAACCATACCACTAGCTGGAACTGTAACCACCCAAAATTTATTAATTGTGGGCTAGCCCATAACGCGAAATCTAAAAAATGCTCATTTTACCAATACAACACAGAACACAGGACTCAGTTGTTAATAAACGGACAGGAATGTCAGTCAAGCTAAAAGTAAGAGGAGATAATAATCCATCCAAAGGCCGTACTTTCTCAAATGTAACTAAAAATCAAGACATCAATCAGCACAATAACAAACAAGATAATATAAACATAAAAGCTAATTCTCATGCCAATAATGCTAAAACCCAAAATAAGCGTGATATTATACCCACCAATACCACTACTAACATTACAGATTCAGATATCCATGATAAATAATTGCCAATGGAAGAGTTATCAAATAATAGTAATAACCAAACCGACAAGAAAAGAATACTGGAACGAACCTCACTTATGGGAAAAAATCGAATATTGATAATCGGAATCAATTTAATAGAAATACCAGCTACAGCAGAACATTTTAAAAAGACGTTGCATTAACCTCCGCCGAAGCGGAAATAAAGTTTTTTTTTTTTTCAAAAAATCACACCACGCTTAATTTTCAAGATTAAGAGTTCATTTTTGGCTCCTTTTTTTTGTCATTGCCTGAGGTTTTGTATGCAACCATCAGAAATGAAAAAAATATCTATCATATTTAAATATTGGAATATATGACAGCGTGAAAAAAATTTCATATATAATTGTATACAAATCGCGCTGTGAGCAAAACGGTTAAAGCTAATGAGTTAATTACTTTTTCGTTGTATTGTACACTAAATTGCGATGATTTTGGTATATAATAAATTGTAAAACGATCAAAGCAACACACAGAAAATGCTATCACAATATGATGCATGAATTCGTAATGCGCTGACGTAAAAAAAGCAGTTTTAAAAAATTCACCATAAATCGAAATATTGTGCTAGAGACTTCCCGTTTGTTGCAAAATGACGGTAATTGATTGAATATTACTAGACTGTAAGTGTTGTAGCTTACAATTGTAGTTTTCGACCATTTCGGTTGAGTTAAAGTTGACCGAAGGACGAATTTTTTCTATTTATCGTTATTTATATGTAAAATTTCAAAACTGATAAAAGCTACAACCATGGGTTGTTTTTTGTTGTATTCTACATGAAATTGCGCACATTTTCATACATAAAACTTTATGTAACGGCTAATTTAAAATGGTGCAAACATTACGACAATCGGACAAAAAAAGTTTCTGATTTTCGGAAGTTACCGTGCGGACGTAAGGAAATAGTTTTTTTTTTTTTTTTTTCATAAATTCACCATAAATCGAAATATTGTGCTAGAGACTTCCAATTTGTTGCAAAATGAAGGTAAATGATTGAAAGTTGAAATTTTAGCACGTTGTTACTTATATGAAAATATTTCAAAACTGATAAAAGCTACAACCATGGGTTGTTTCTTGTTGTATTCTACATGAAATTGTGCACATTTTCATATATAAAACTTTGTGTAATGGCTAATTTAAAATGGTGCAAACATTACGACAATCGGACGAAAAAATTTATGATTTTTTGGTAGAGTTACTGCGCGGACGTAAGGAAAAAGTTTTTCATAAATTCACCATAAATCGAAATATTGTGCTAGAGATTTCCAATTTGTTGAAAAATAAAAGTAAATGATTTAATATTACTAGAATATAAGAGTTTTAGCTTACAATTACGTTTTTCGACCATTTCGGTCGAGTCAGTTGACCGAAGGTTGAAATTTTGGCACATCGTTATTTATATGAAAATATTTCAAAACTGATAAAAGCTACAGCCATGAGTTATTTTTGTTGTATTCTACATGAAATTGCGCACATTTTTATATCTAATACTCTACGCAACAGCTAATATAAAATGGTGCAAAAATTTATGTCAATGTGACGAAATAATTTCTGAGATGTCTGATGCTTTTTAGTGCGAGAAGAAAGAAATTCGCGCTTGCGCGCCTGGGTAACGATTGTAAACAAAACAACAGCTTGATCCGTGAGCTCCCAGCATCCCCCAAGGCGCGTGATTCAAAAGTTTTCGCTAGTAGGCCTATAACTATTTTTCCGCGAATTTAAAAAAAAAAAAACATTTTTTCGTCGACATACCATACGTCGGTTCGGCACCCAACAAGACAATTTTCGTCGACGTTTAATACGTCCAATCGGCGTTAAAGGGTTATTCACTCATTACAGTTCCCAAAGGACAATACTAATGATATCATTCCATAATATAATGCCTAATGAAAATCATACCATTAAACCAAACCAAAATCACCAATCACACGCAAACCATCCACTAATAACAATAAAGCAAATAACCCCTCAAACCAACATTCCTTATCACTACAGAAAAGGACCAATAGAATTAGAGCATCAAATATTTCTGAACCAATAGCTAACAATACCAAAGATGCTTCATTTTTTAATTGTAAAGAGCGCTTCATAGGTATTTATAACCAACTAACCACCTGGACAGAGGACACTATACACAATTGTAAAGACAATTTTATTAAATTAAGAAAATGCCCCTTAACACACCAGCATAAGAATGAATTATGTTCTGAATCCTTAAAATACAAAAGGGAAATTATAAAATAAAAATGACTTATTATTAATATTAAATTATGAAAAACAACTGCTGAATCTAATAACCAATGTACAAATACAACAATTAAAAAAACCACAGAAAAATTATTCAGTGGAACATAAGTGGCCTCTTAAGCCCGACTACGTCTGGGTGAATTACAAAGAATCCTAGGAGAACACAACCCTACATGTATATACTTACAACACGTAGGATCTAACCCCACAAACATTCGACAGTACAAAATTGCTTGTTATTCACCAACCGATAGTGGAAAACTAGGCACAGCAATGTATTTTCATAATAGTATCACCTATGAACTTTTAAACATACAATCCCTATCATATCAAATAACTGCCATCAAATTATATAGGCCAGATAAAAATATAATCACAACTTGTAACTTATACAACCAACCAAAGTTTACTTCGAATCAATAATCAACATGAACCCTACTTATAGTAGGAGATATTAACACTCATACTACCCTGCTGACGCACCAAGAACAAACAGAGAAATACGTATTGTAGCATGACCTATGCTGCCTAAATGAAAGTGATGTGCCAACTTACTCTCCAATACCCACTTAAACTTTTCTTCAGTAGATATATCGCTGTGCTCAGTCAACTTAGCTGAAAGACTTGAGTGGAATGTCCTGGATGACTCTTATACCAGTGACCACTTCCCCATAGTCCTTAATCATTTAAATAATAATTTAATATTGCCACCTGTGAAGTATATTGTCCGGAAAGCAGATTGGGACATTTACAATCTACATACCAGAAATATGACTCCATTTCCGCATAACCAAAAACCACAATACAATATGTAAATTCTTCTTGGATTTAATGAAAAATTCTGCTGATAGTCATGCCTAAAAACAAGGCCACACACAAATAAATTCCCTGTCCCATGGTGGACTTCAACTTTATCAACTTTAAGTAAAACCAAACACATGTTAAGTCGAAATCTTAGCAGATTTAAGACATGGCTCAAAACCCTTAATAAATTTCCCAACCATACAGATATTCTAAACAAGATAGCAGTAATCAACATAACAATCAATTACATTAAGTCATTATATAATAAATGTAATACCAAATTCCGAAAACTAGTAATATCTGAGGAAAAATCATCATGGAGAAATTACGTCAGCAAATACTTCTATGAAAGATATTTTGCAAAAATAAGGAAAATTAACGGAAAATACATAAGACACCCAAGAAGTGCAATAAACCAAAATCGGAAACTATATCATGATCCATATGAAATCTCGAATATAGTAAGGAAACACTTTGAAAACATAAGTGTGCCTACTCCAATCTAAATGAGCATTTTCAAAATATAAGAACACAGGGAAAAAATACTATACTCAATTTTGAAGCTATTGAAGATCTAGAATATAATTGTGCATTTAATATGGATGAATTAAACAATGATCTAGATTCATGTCATCCATCGGCCCCAGGCCATGATAAAATATCATTTTAAATATCCCAATGAACAAACCTGGGAAAGATTCAAACAATCCATCTTTGAAAAGCTATGTAAATTACTAGAAAAAATTGTTAATTCACGACTGACATAATTATGTCGTAACTAAAAATTCATTTATGACACCAATGCAATCAGGATCAATAGCTGGTCGATCAACCCTTGATCCACTAACCTGTCTAGAAGGCCATATCAAAATAGGATTTGATTAGAAAAAATTAACAGTGGCATTATTTTTTGACAGAAAAAGCATATGATACAACATGGAGACAATATCATGCAAAAACTTCACTCTGAAGGTATAAGAGGCCATTTACCAATTTTTATTAACAATTTTCTATCAGATAGAACTTTCCAAATTCGAATTGAAAATTCTTATTCAAATGTTTATGAATTGGAAGAAGGAATCCCCCAAGGCAGTGTCTTAAGCTGTACTCTATTTGCTTCAGCAATCAATGATATTACTATAAATTTACCAAAAGGAGTTAAAATCAGCTTATATGTTGATGACTTTGCCATATATTATGCAAGTACCACTCTAAGACATGCCCAAAGAATCCTCAATGCAGCCATCACAAATATTATCAACTGGGCAAATTTAGTAGGATTCCAATTTTCAGTAGAAAAAACAAGGGCAATAATTTTCTATAAAGATAATAGATAGTTAAAGCACCTAACAATTAAGCTTTATCTTTATAATGCGGAAATTAAATTCTGCATAATGTTAAATACCGAGGAATGGTGTTTGATCAGCACCTGAACTAGAAAGCACACCTTGATTATATTAAAGCAAAAGGCATAAAAGCCCTTGCTATATTGAAAAAACTATCACATTCCAAATGGGGAAGTGGACGTAACACCATACTAATGTTATACAAAGCAACAGTACGATCTATAGCAATATTGTTGCACAATATATTCATCTGCCTCAGAAGCTACATTAAAAACACTATAGATGTATTGCATCATTGCATCATGAAGTAATACATTTGTGCACGGGAGCATTTCGATCGTCCTCTATAAACTCCCTGTTAGTGGAAGCAGGTATGTTACCCCAAAAACATCATTGCAATTTGATACATGGGTAGGGGCCTTTCCCTTCAAGCGGGAACATCTCCCGCTGCTACCGGCTTTTTGAATTATAATAAAAGATTTGGAAACCATAGTACTGGCTCTTTCCCACAAAGAACCAGGTATTAAATGAATTCACATAACATCAAACCAATTTTCCATCCATCAGTGGAACTTCCACCACCCTGGACTTTGAAACGAGTAACAATATTTACTGCTCTATCATATCTTCTAAAAGGAAATGTGGCAAACACAGATATGTACCGCCAACATGCGTCGGAAAGCATCAGAAGAAAGACGGATCAACTTACGATCTATACAGATGCATAAAAAAAACAACTCTGGAGTAGGAGCTTCAGCATTCTCAAAAGATAAGTTGGTTAAGATAAGTCTTCCCCCAATATCATCAGTATGCTCTGCTGAACTCGTAGCCATACGAATAGCACTAGACATAATAGCTGTGAAGACTGAAGAGAGCAATTTCCACCATAATTTTGAGTGACTCACGAAGTGCTATTGATGCTATAAACAAGTACAAGTCTACAAATCACATAAACTTATTCCCATTCGGTAATTCTACAGAATAGTTCCGCACGGACTGCAAGGAACGTAACCGCAGATACTACATCCACCAGGGATTGGGGCGTCCAGTGTATTTCGCCGTGTTTAATACTGGTCCCTCGGGGTTAATTACAGTCGTCCGAATAAATATTAATTGAAATTCTTGTTCAGGAGATAAAACTGCCTAGAAAACTGCAACTGCCTTAGTCTAGGCCGCCGCGGAATAGTACTGTAGATCTACCACTTATTCAATCAGGGCTATTAATAAAAATATGCTGGATTCCAGCATATGTGGGAATTGAAGGAAAAGAAAAAGCAGATGCAGCTGCCAATTAGCTTGGACTATTCCATCAACAATGACACATGCCCCAGTATCAGACTGGATAACCTCAATTAAGCCTTTAATATATCGAGACTGGCAAACAGACTGGACATCAATCAGTGCCAACTACAAACAAACTGAGAAAAATAAAAAGTGAAGTTAATTCATTGATGTCAATATCTTAAAAAGAAAGAGCTAAAGAAGCTTTATTAACAAGACTACGTATAGGCCATACAAGATTTTCACACGGTCATTTGATGTCAAATCCACATCCAGACCCAATGAAATGTAGTACATGCCAGACACCAATGACCTTCCAATACTTATTAGTTGACTGTCCAATTTGGAACCATCAAAGAAACTTATATTTTCGAAACTCAACACTAAAAGGCATTCTTGCTGAAGGCTAAGATTTCTTGTTTAATAGGATCATGTTCCTAAGTAAAACCAGTTACCTAAATAAAGTCAAATTTTTTGTTCAGGATTAATTCCTGAAAACCAGCCCGAGAACAGCCGATGTTAGGCTCAGAGGTCTGGATAACCTAATCCTTTATAATAATCATATAATAATAATAATTTGGCAACACTGACCTACCCACAGGCAGTTTCCTAACTTTAGTTTATACTGAAGTGTAGCGTTTGTATCGGGTTTTAAATTTTATGTACATACCACATAAGTTATCTCCATGGCCTCCCGAAGCCATGCTTCTTTTACGTCTTGTGGAAAAGAGCCTAAACATCAGAGGAAGGTTATTATATGTTTTATATTAACATATGTCATGTGAAGAAGGGAAGAGGAGATGTTTCGCTGCACAGTCGTAACCTATTATCATTATTCATCCCACTGCGCTGCTAAATTATTGTCATCTTTATCAACGTAGATCATTGGTGAGTACCCATTTGATTTACGTGATTTTGATATTTTTCCTTTCTCTCTCTCTCTCTCTCTCTCTCTCTCTCTCTCTCTCTCTCTCTCTCTCTCTCTCTCTCTCTCTCTCTCTCTCTCGTGAATTACCAATTATTCCTTTGTAAAAGAAAACAGGACCACAAGAATAATAGCACGTGCATATGTAGGCTACTAGTTGTAAACCATAGGCTAGAACATATGTAGCATACTTCATATGTTTTTAAGAATAACGTTGTAAAATAACTTTGAAACAATATTGAATATAGTTTAGAGTGATGGTTTAAGCTATATTTGGCGTTTGAACTAAAGTAGGCAGTTATAAGCATTTGTATTGTGGGTCTTTGGTGTTTTAACTATTAAAGCAGGTAGTTTTAATCAATTTTGAGGGGTGGCCAACGTAACGCTGGTATTTGCTTAATGCGGGGGTGTTCTGGGCCCTATCCCCCTATTATCGAGGCCCTACTATATATATGTATATAAGCGAATACCACAGGAAAATAATAGTCAGAAATCCAAGCGCTTTCGTCTTTACTCAGACATTGTCAAGGAGTTAATGAAGTACAATTGGAGATGAAGGTCTCAGGTACAAAACAAGATCAAGAATACCAGATGGTTAATTGTCAAAAGGGTAAAAATTAAGAGATAATCCAGGATTATCGGATATCACACGGTCACAAACCTAACCGAAACTACAAAGTATCTTTACAGTCCAAAACATGTAAAAACTGAATATATTAATTTTGCTTCTTATTTATCTACAACTTTTTTCATAATGAAAGCATCAAGTTTAAATAAACCAAGACTTAAATTTAGAAAATTTCTATTATTTAACTTGATGAAACAAGATTCTAGTTTCGGTTAGGTTTGTGACCGTGTGATATCCGATAATCCTGGATTATCTCTTTTAATTTTTACCCTTTTGACAATTAACCATCTGGTATTCTTGATCTTGTTTTGTACCCGAGACCTTCATCTCCAATTGTACTTCATTAACTCCTTGACAATGTCTGAGTAAAGACGAAAGCGCTTGGATTTCTGACTATTATTTTCCTGTGGTATTCGCTTATTTATGAAGTCACGTGCATCTACAGTGATTTTCTAAGCATATATATATATATATATATATATATATATATATATATATATATATATATATAGATATATATATATATATATAATAATCTATATATATATATATAAATGTGTGTGTATTAGAGATGTATCGGATGTCTGGAAATGGAATTTGCAGATGCGGATATTTTTGTAAATCTAGATAATTTAGATATAGTTAATTGTTATGATTTTCAGCTACACAGTTATCAAATTTATGTGGTACCATTAATATTTGATGTACTATTTGAAAGTAGAAACATTAACTCATTGCATGATAAGGGTAAGGAAACTCCCATCCATCCTTCGCATTAGAGAGAGAGAGAGAGAGAGAGAGTGAGTTTCCTAAAAAATAAAATCCCTGCCTTTATGATTACAACTGCTGTAAATAATATGAAATTACTAAAACAAATATGCTGTACCAGAGCTACTTATAAAGTCTATACTGAATAAATGTGCAATTGGGTATCAAATTTAGCAAGAAACAAAATAAAAACAAAATCTACTTTTAGCTACAATGTATGAGTATGAACTATTGAACACTGAGTAGGGGGTGATATCTGCATATCTGTTTTCTCGCGGATGTGGATGTTGTTTGCAGTGCTAATGTGGATGTGGATGATAAGAAATTGTCAATGCGTATGTGGATATGGATTCTTAAAACTGCGGATTCGGACGCGGATATCCGATACATCTCTAGTATATATATGTGTATATATATATATATATATATATATATATATATATATACATATATATATGTATGTATATATATATATATATATATATATATATATATATATATATATATATATATATACACATATATATATATGTATGTATTATATTATATATATATATATATATATATATATATATATATATATATATATATATATATTATATATATATAATGCCTGCAAAACAACTACATTTTTACTGCAAAAATATCTATACAAGAGTAAATTTGTATAGATTTCACTTGCGTCCCTGCCATAGGAAAAGTGAGTGGTGCCTAGCTTTGCTTGATGTAGTTGTTTCAGACTCACTCTGCTGCTCTGCCAAGCCTACAGCCTTCAGTTGAGGAAGAAGCTAATTTATGTCAATGTTGAATGGCACCATTTTCACTTTCCCACGAACTTTACCGCCCTATAACTTCGTTCCAAGTGGTTAGAATGGGTCGAACTATAAGAGCTAGGCATTCTGTGATATGCATAACCGCAGACCTGAAAGTCACTATGTTGGCAATTTACAACCTCAAGAAGGCTGCTGCATATAGCCGCCTGCACTGCACCACCCAGAAAACCTGGCTCTGGGCCCTCAAAAAAGACATCTGTTCGTACCAACATGATTATGAAAAGAGAAGTACTAGCAAATCCTTCCACAACTGCCATAACCATCAAGAAAAAGCACCTGAACTCCTGTAGGATGTCTCTGTATGGACTATTCAATACCGGCCGTAGAACGGCCTCAAGATTCCTAGTTGTTGTGCTGCCAAGAAGCCCCTGCTAACTGTAGCAATGAAGAAGAAACTGCTTAATTTCTGTAATAAATACAAGCACTGGACCTCTGAGCAGTGGGAGAATGATGTTTAGTAATGAAAGCACCTTCAGGTTGGTTAGGGGTGGCTCCAACATCGTCCGCCCTCCGAGTAATGTGTCTTTATGACCTCCGGTAAACAGGGAAAACTGTGAAGCATCCTGACAGTATTATGGTTTTGGGTGGTTTTAGTGGAAATAAGGGCACTGGTGGACTGTGCTTTCATCTGAAGAATGTAACAATGAATGGCACTAATTATATTGATGTTGGTGATGTGTGATAATCATGAGTGACTTTTTCATGCATGCTGGTGCCCCTGGTCACAGGTGAAAAACTGGAAAAGTTCTTTGTGGACAACAATATCAGTGTTTAGGAGAGACCAGGCAATTCTCCAGACTTGAATCTTATCGAGATTGCCTGGAATAATATGAAAAATGAAATAATAGAAAACGACCGACCAACATCCAGGTCCTGAAGAAGGCACTGAGGAAGCTTTGGATCACCATGGATGCCTCCTACTTCTCCAACCTCGCAAATTTATGCCAGGTGACTTCAGATGGTAATCGAAGAACAAGGGGAACATGACCAAGTACTAAGTGTACAATAAAAATTAAAGCAAAACACATGAAAGCTACATTTAAATGAAAGTGAAATTATTTTTTTTGTTTTTGTATTCAAAATTTCTCAATGTATAGGTTTTTTTTGTGGCCGCAAAAAAAAAAAAAAAAAAAAAAGGAACAGACCACTGTCAGTCCGCCCCTGGTGATGTTAAATATTAATTGTTCATTTCATTATTCATTTATATTTATTTCTCATTGTTTTCTGTATGTAAAACTGTTTATTCCCTGTAAAATGTATCTTTTGTTAATATTTTTGGGGGTCTGGAATGCATTAATACTATTTACATTATTCATTATGGGAATTATTTGCTTCAGTTTTGATACGTTCCGGATATTGTTGGAGGTTCCGGAACGAATTATGTGTGAAATCTGAGGTACCACTTTGTGTTTTTGTGTGTATATATATGTATATGTATATATATATATATATATATATATATATATATATCATTATATATAATATATATATATATATATATTATATATATAAATATATAATATATATAGATATATATATATATAGATATATATATATATATATATATATATATAAATATATATATATACATATATATACCTCTTAAGCATTTGTTGAATGAAAACTTTATCCATGACATGTGAGTCGGGGTCACCGTTTTAATCCTATTCAGGTGTGGAATTTTTATTTTGTTGTTGGGTGTCGCTCTTGTCTTGTCTTGAGGGGATCGGTAGAAAATTACGTTTGCTTTGTGAATTGCTTTCTCAATTATATGGTTAGGGATACCTTAAAGACGAAAGCTGCTTACGAATTAGTTCAAATTCTTTTTCCAGGAAATCTGGGGAACAAATTCGTAAGGCTCTTAAAGATAGGCTGCTGGCTACGCCTATCTTGATAGGGAAGTCGTGATAGCTAAAGTAGTGAAGGTATGAAAATGAGAACGTTAGTTTTCTGTATATGGTAAATTTGTATTCTGTCGTGTCTCTAATTATTAAAACATCAAGAAAAGGAATTTTGTTGTCTGTTTCCCATTCAACTTTAAATTTGATGCTGGGCACTAATGTGTTTAATTTTGAAAGAAATTGATTGAAATTGCCCCATCTATTATGCCAAAATGTTAGAATATCATCTACATATCTTATCCACAGCATGTTTTTGAGTTTTATTGCATTTATTACTGTAGTTTCAAAGTATTCCATGTACAGATTGGCTAAAACAGGACTTAAAGGACTACCCATACTACACCCGAATTTTTGCTCATAGAATGATACCCCGAATGAAAATACGTTATGAGATACACATAATTCAACTAACTTTATTATTTTGTCAAGCGCCAATGGGAAATGATCGGAATAGGGGGCTAATTTTTCCCTCAAAAACTGAAGAACGTCCTGTACTGGTACTTTTGTGAATAGGGAGTCTACGTCAAGGCTTAAAAGTTTTATGTTTTGAAGTGGCATATGTGCTTCTCTGAATTTGTGACAAAAATCTTCCGAATGTTTAATGTGACTGGGCGAAAAGGTGCCTAAAATGTGGAAAGGAGGCCAGCTAACCATTTAGAAATTTTGTAATTGAAAGCTCCGGCACATGAAACGATGGGTCTGAATGGAAGATTGTCTTTGTGAGTTTTGGGGCGCCCATAAATAGTAGGGTAGTTTAGGATTAATTACTTTAAATTTCTCTAATAGTTCAATGCTCTTTTTGTCTTGGCCAATTAATCTTACCTTCCGAAAAAATTCTGTGGGGACGTTCTGGAGGGGATTTGTGTCGCGAAGGAGTTGGTTGATTTTGTCGAGGTAAAAGTCTTTGTCCATGATTACGATTTTGCCGTCTTTGTCGGATCTACTTATTACAACATTTAACTTTTTTTAGCAAGCGGATGGGTATCATAAATCTACGGGGAACAGGATATTTCTTTTTAAGGTCAGTTAAAGCATTTAGTAACTCCTTTTAAACATATCTCTTCATGGCTGTAATTTTTGTCCGATATGAATTTATCAAAAGCCACTATGAAGTCTAGGTTGTTTTTACGGTCTGGCATAAGGGCAAAGGATAAGCCTAGATTTAAAACTAAGTGTTGGTTTACAGTAAGGGGGGTGATAGATAAATTTAAAACTTTGCCTTGTTGCTCAAGATTATTCCATGAGCTATTGTTTATTAAGTTATTTAACTTGCGTAAAAGTCTATTGGAATGAGTTGCACTAGTATAGACAGCAATGTCGGAAAAAATGAAGTCAGATACCTGTATATGTGGTCCGTAGTGAGGAGGCGAAGATTAGAGTGAGTTCCATATCACTGCGTGGTACGAAGATGTTTTTTGTGTTGGTAATTCTTTCCTCGAAGAAAATCTTGTGTGAGAGAGGGAAGGGGTCCGGTTGTAGAGTCCATCTCCCGAATCCGTACATTTTTGGAAGTACTTGTTCCTTGAGGATTTCTCTAAAAAGTGTTTTTGATTTTTCAGCTAGTGTAGTCTGATCAGTTCTTTTTCAAACAAGCGAAAAACTGTCTTGACTTCTGGATGTGAGCAGAGAAACGTGGAAAGCTGGTTGAATTCGATAATGGGCCAAAAATGACTGGTAAAAATGTTCTGTTACAACAGAATTCCATCTAATAAAAGGAGCACATAAAAATGCCAAATATAGAGAGAAAATACTATATTTCAGAGACTGCTCTCTTTCTTCAGGTAGATGAATGAGAAAAGTTACAGAAAAGGTGGTATTTACACCAAGAGATCCATCCACAGGTAAGCCTAGTTAGGTGACTCCCACTGATAATCCTACTTTAATCCTCTTAAGCGTTTGTTGAATGAAAACTTTATCAATGACATCTAAATCCCATGCGCCCTTTGATATGTTCAGCTGAAATCAAACATTTCTTGAAAGAATAATGCAGCTGTATACTGCATACAAATATTATACAATATAATAAAGATACCTTTAATATACTTAAACTAAAAGAATATGTTGTAGAATGTTCATGTGAAAGGAACTGTAACCTCCTGTGGTCACTACAAAAATTTTTGTCCAGGATTTCAAGGGGGCGTGGCCCCGTGTCCTTACAAGCTGGCACCCATGTCTTATTATCGTTTAGATTATAGAAGCAACTGCCCATTCCTCTTGCAATGAGTTGAGAAGGGGGGGAGTCCCTGACAATAAGAGAACCCTACTGCTTATATTTGCCTTACTGTCTTAAAGTTTCAGATCTATTCCAGCTTGTTTTTCTTTTGATGTTATATTCCCTCCTTCATTCAAAAAAAGGCCAGAAGTTGATGGTTGATCACACAGTCCC
>NC_061098.1:48708170-48786133 GCF_015104395.2 Macrobrachium nipponense | reverse complement strand
AGTTTATCACGATCCCCAGATCGCGACAAAACTTGAGAGTCGACCTCTGTCCTGCAGCAACTGCGAGCGGGAGCTCGCCAGGACCAGCCAATCGTCGAGATACCTCAGAAGACGTATCCCGTGCGAATGGGCCCAAGCTGACACCAGAGTGAACACTCGCGTGAACACCTGTGGGGCGGTTGACAGACCGAAACAAAGTGCCCTGAATTGGTACACGTCCCGTCGAAGATGAAGCGGAGGTACTTTCTGGAGGACTGATGGATGGGTATTGAAAATACGCGTCCTTCAAGTCCACTGAAAGCATGAAATCGTTCCCCCTGATCGAGTCGAGCACCGAGCGTGCCGACTCCATCGTGAACCGCGTCGTGCGAACGAAGCGGTGGTTTCAGGGGAGAGAGGTCTATCACCGGACGCCAGCCCCCCGATGCCTTTCTCCTACTAAGGAAGGAGGCTGTAAAAAGCCCGGTGATTGGTCCTCCACGATCTCTACAGCTCGTTTCGCCAGCATGGTCTTGATCTCCTGTCGAAGAGCGTTGTCCTTTGATGATCCCCGGACATAGGTTTGTAGGTGGACCGGTTGGAGATGAGGGGGGAGGGGGGGCCGAGACTCGAAGGGTAGTAGATATCCCTCCCGAGGACGTCTACTATCCAGTTCTCGGCGCCGTAGCGCTGCCAAGTTGCCCATGGCTCGCTAGGCACCCCCCCACTTCCAGCAGCAGGTGAGGGGGAACGCGTCCCTAGCGTTTCCCACCTCGTTTCGACTTCTTCCCACCCACCTCCGCGGGGAAAGGAGGGCTGGGAGGAAGGCTGGTTACGGCGGCCTCCTTTAAGCAGATGTCGAAACAGCAGGAGTCTTCACACGGGGTTTAGACGGTGCAATCGTCTTCGCCGCCGTGGAAAGCGCTAGCTAAGCTCTTTGGCTTAGCCGCAGTCGCTCGAGATTGCCCAGTAACCTTCGAGACTGCCTGGTGAACCAAGCGGTCACTGTCATCAGTGCGCCGCCTTTCCACCGCAGCGTCCACCATTTCTCCGGGAAAGAGAGCTGGGAACTCCTAATTGGTCCATTGCGAAGCCCGAGTGCCGCCTCACGCCCGGCCCCCTTGGTCACTCGGGTAAGGACTGCGTCCCTACGTCGAAGAACCAAGTTGGCCCACAGGTTAGCAGTCTGATGGGCGAGGTAAGAGATCGCTCTTCCCCTCCAGACTGGCACAGTCTCCTGAAAGAAGCGTCGTCTTCGAGAGCAGAACTCCCAGAGAGCCGGCCGCTACTTTGGATATTGTGAGGGACCACAAATCCAGCCAAGAGTACTGCCTGGAACGCTGCCATAGCGGTAGATTCCAGGGGCAAGTGCCTCCTGCTGCGAGAACCAGAGGTTCTCCGACAGAGGTGCTGCAGGGACACACCTGGAGTCAGCCTCGCTAACTCCGGGTTAACCTGTTTTGGCAGTATCGGGTCTTCCGAAGGCACGTAAAATCGCCTCTGACGCTGTAGAGGAGGAGGAAGCAGCTTAGAAGACCGTCCGGATTTCAGCGAATCCTCTCGCCCTGAGACGAGATTCTCGACTTGATCCAGGACTGAGTCTGCAAGCTCCGATCGCGGCAACCCCACCATCATTTTGGGTTCCTTCTTAGGACCCCAAAATGACTCGAGCCGGACGTGGGCTCGGGCCGGTGGTAGCAGCGATCCTTCCGCAAGGTCATTATGCTGACGAATCAGCTAATGACTTCTGCAAAATTCCTCTGTATCTCGGGAGTAACTGCGCCTTGCGGAGTAGGACCGTCCAGTCCCTCCAGCAAGAACAGATCCCGAGATACTCCTCCCTCAGAGAGAACAGCGGCAGACCCCTGACGGTCACCTCCAACTACTTGCGCGATGTTCTGGTCGGTCCTAGAACCGTGCCTGATCCATACGGCGTCATAGCGGGATCGCGAGCGGCGCACCTCTCGCGATCACTCCTCGGTACCTCGCTCCTCCCGGTGTAGCCCGAGGAGGTTGAAGGTACGGGAGAGGCAGACCTGACGCTCCCCCCTCGCTCGCTGGCAGGACCAGCGTGCGTGGGGGGCTGCTGCTGATCGTCAACCCGCGGTGGCGATCGAGCAGCAGGCCTAGCCTTGCCGCTCGCCTGGGGCGAGAGGCTCGGCTGAGAACGTCGACGCTGATCTCTAGCGTCAGGCGAGCTGTTGCTGGTTACCGTCTCCGCCCGGTCCCTATGGGAGCGGCGGTCAGGTGACCTGCTAGGCTCGCTGTCGCGGTGAGACCGGCCAGCGTCCTCTCGGCGCGTCGAGCCGCTGGTACCAGCCGTGGCATGGTACCGACGGCCGCGGGGACCCCTCCGCCTCAACCCGTGGTGGTCAGCGACCGTCACGTCAACCCCGAGCAGCCAGTTGGTCGCTGCGCAGAGCGGTCCACTGGCCTGGCAAGAGTCGCGTGCACGACTCTCGCCAGTCTTCTGCTCCGTGCCGCGGTCTTGACGGCGAGCACGAGCTCGGGCGTCAAAACTTTGGCTGGACGGTCCTCCCGTGGAAGAGCGTCCACTCGGTACTTCTCGCAAACGAGAAGCGGCCGAGACGGAAACCTGATTTAGCGGCAGAACCGCTAACACCAGGTGAGGACGTACCAGCCTCTGGTCCCCGTCGTCGCTTCTTTGCAGAGGAAGAGACGGGCCCGTTCCCGAAGGAACAGGAGGACCAGCAGAAGAGCTCCCCGAATCGCCTGAGCGAGACGGGCCCTTAGAAGATCCCGAAGGAGTCTTCTTAGGGGGGGAGGAGGCAGCCTTCTTCTTCTTCGGCTGGGTAGCCTTAGAAGTCGAAGGGGAAGAGGAGGCAGCAGACGACGAAGAAGACGACGAAGACGACGACGACACCTTCCTCTTCTTCCTCTTCTTCTTCGCCAGGCTCCGCAGGACAGACGTCAGGTCTTCCATCCAGGAGGGAGCCGGGGCAGTTGCCGAAGCAACAGGGCCCGACTGCACCTGTCCGGAAGAACCTGAGACTGTAGCAGCACCACCAACAGCAGGAGCGACAGGAACAGGTACAGGAACAGCAGGAACAGCAGGTACAGCATCTGAAATAGAAGGAGCAGCAGGGACAGCAACAGGTACGGCAGGCACGGCAGGAACCACAGGAGAGCCAGGCGGGTCCTGTCGGCAGCTACCGTCATTCTCGGCACTGGCGGGCAGGTCTAGGGGGGTACTCTTAGGGCAGCGGAAGTCCGGGGTCGGAACAACACAAAGAAACCAGGTGGCGGTGGCACCCGTCCTCTTTGGCACGGCAGTAATGGGTTTGTGCACCGCAGCCGTAGGCGTCACTGTCATTACATGCGGCGTGTACACAAGATGCGGCGGCGGGCATGTCATATGCTGGTGTTGTTATAGTGGTAGTAGTAGTGGTCACCACACCATGAGTGACCACTGCCGACCCGCCAACCGCTCAATCAACCCCTGAATACTTGGCACTCCCTGCAGTCCCAGCGACTCCCACACCTGTCCAAGGTCGTCCTTCACTGGTGGCACATCTGCGGAAGCAACAGTCGGGTTAGTAAGAGGGGTTCCCTCACGCCTGGGGGGAGAAGAACCCCACCCAGAGCGGACGGAAGACCCCGAATACAACTGGACGTCCGGGTAGCGGGCGCCCTCCTCCACACTCGACGGATCGAGAGAGGAGAAGGACTCCGCTACCCCCCCCGCAGGGGAAGGCGCGAAACGTGGGGGCTGACCCGGAGGCAGGAAGGAAGACGAAAGTGTCAGTTACCAAAGGAGTCACTGGAGAGCTTTCCGATGACTTCTTTGGAGGCCTAAGTCTCTCCTGCCCTCGTACAGAACCCACTGCGCCTCGGACCAATTCATACAGGTAATACATGGCTCGTCACGGGAGCATTCTCGCCCCCGGCAACGAGTACAAACCTCATGTGGATCTACGTCCACCCGAATGATCTAAATCCGCCGCATCTACGCCCCTCCAGCCCTGGACACACTCTACGGGCGACTGGGGGTGGGGGGCGCGGCGAAATCTCCATTTCTTGATCACTCATTTTAATTAATGAATAAAGAAATGCACAAGTACTTACAATTCACCACACTCAACTAAACCAGAAAAGAGAATGACTCAAAGCAAACAACAAAGCGGGCAGAGCGATGGCGAACACGTCCTATCTCCACACGGCCGAAAGCAAAGTGATTTGTTTACCTCCCAGTTGGACAAGCAGTTAACTACCGTTCTCCCCTTGTTCGAAGCTTACGACCGTTCCAGCTGCCACTAGCTACTTCCTATTGTTAAAGGACCGATGGTTTGTATTACGTATCGGAACAAATATGTTTTCAAGGCAGTTTTGAAATCCAATATGGCGGCGATCGTGTGGCTGGCCGGTCTAGTCACGGACTGTCCACCATCTTTCCCAGCCTTCCCAGCACTCAGTTGAACAATGTTAGCGTAATATATGTAAAGTTTGTTGATCTACTCAAGATTGCAGTTGTAACAGCACAATAAAATAACATTTTGTTGCTTATTATTACTGAAAGTATGAAAACTTTTTATTCCCGGGGTCATGGTTTGAATTGAACTGAATTCATTTTTACCTTGTAATCGGGGTTTTTATCCTCTGCCATCACAACTGAAACTCCACAGTGCTTATTTGATTGTTATTATACACATTTTGGTCTTAATTCACTCCACATTGCACTTGAACCACGTTGCTGTTCCTGGTTCCTAAGCGCTCACTCCACAAACACAGTTACGAGCAGCAGACGACGACACTGCAAAGTTTTATTCCCTTAATTGTTTATTCTTTTACTCATTATTTAGTTCTTTGCTTTGTTATTTCAAAATGTTTATTTAATTCATGTCTATTACCCCTTTTTTGCAACCAAATTACCCCGAAAAATTACAGATATTTCTAAAGTAGATACAATCCAATGTTTCTAACCTTGTCGTATATCTGGCTGCCAAAAACCATAGCGGAACAGATGACGGATAAGTGGATTATAATGTTTTTTTGTTTTGTTTTTTATTTTGCTAGCACTTTTCATTGATTCAAGTCTACATAAGTATTTTGATTTTTTTTAATAACTGTATGCCAGAAATAACTGTAACATTTAATATTTGCATGCTAAGAATTGCAAAATCATCGTTGCCACATTAGTGGAGCTTCACACATACGCCGATGCATTATCATAAAACTGTTTCCATGAATTCTAGTTGTCATAGTAATGCTATAATGATAATGATATATGATAAAATTGCTTTAATATTTATGTATATATCATTTCAATACATAAGCTAATTTCACCAATTTCCACATTTTGTGTAAGTCTTATACCCAGTTTGGAGGGTGAACACATACCAATTGGCAACAGAGAGAGAGAGAGAGAGAAAGGAAGGTGAAGGAAGGAAGGACAGGGGTGGCGGTGGAGGTGGGGGGAGAGGGTAGGTGGAGCTTTTTAACACGTTCGTATCCATTTCTGGATAATGGAGTTTTTTGTCTTTTGGTACAAGGACAAGTGTCGTTATTCTTTACGATTAGTAATTCACGATACCCTTATAAATTACGGCACTGGGTGTAATACACTATAGCAAAATCTCGTTCTGATACAAGTGTTCGTTTAGAGAAATATTGCCAAAAAACGTGCTTGCACTGTCTCTGAAACCCATTGTAGGGATGCTGCTTAACTGTCAATCAAGAATTTTGTAATCAAGTATTTTTTACAAGCTAGTATTGTATAAATTTGTATTTTTCTCAATCAAAACATATGCCCCTCAATGCTAACTTTTCCTCTTTTTAACGACTTTCTGGTCATTGCAAATTCGACCCCATTCATTTCTTAGGGTGCGAAAACAGGACAAGAGGCCCAGGGACCGAAAGCGATTGTGTCACACTACGGCAGTAAAACATCTTCATATATCCAAAAAGTAATATAAGGATATATAAGCGCATTACGATTATAACAATTACATGAATAGCTGATAACAATCTGCATGAAATAACTGGTAAACTGTTCTGCAAGAAAGTCGAGTACTACTATAGCAATTCATTTACAATAGGTACGAAAGTCAAGATGTCGTGACATCATAATACAGGACTTGAAAGAACATTCTAATTCCGAAAAAATAATTACTTAAATTTGAGTCAGAATCGAGTTACTTTTCAATAATGAATATTTTCAATTTAATCATCATAAATATGTAAAATATTGATGTTTTACTATTCATTTAAATAATTGTCTAGTGCACGCTTCGTCGTCATCTTCTATCAAAACAGTAGATTCCTTAAAAACGTTGTGGCCAGTGACCGTGTAAGATTGTTGTGATGGAAGTGCCCCAGCATCTATGGGTACAAGTGGTGTGCAGATTTATCACAGGAAATGGGAAGTTTGTGACACAAGCGACTCCACAAACATCGAGATGGTGTCAATCAAAGATATTTAAGCGTAAGTAAAAATTTTGAAAGCGTTTTGGTGAAATTTGCACTGCGTTGGCTACCCTTTTCACTACCCTCTGTTTAAAGCTTTAAATTTGGCCTTAATTTCTAACTTTGGAGAAAATACTTACTTCGAATGGAGAGTAGAGGTCTTTAGCTCCGTCACTCACCAACAAGTCGCGACTGATGCCCATCTCCAGTGTCAGGACGCGTTATAAGTACTTTTTCGGAGAGTGGCATGCCGTGACCATTTGTGTGTTGGGCCAGTCCATGCGGTTGTTTACCCTATGTGCAAAAACTGCCATCTAAAATTTTTTTATTAGTTTTTGCCTCCCCCAACCTAAACCCCCGTTTCCCACCTGTGGTCCCCCAAGATTGTTGGTGGTTGTAAGGCTTTTCCTCACTTATTTAATGATACTGAAGCATAGCCTAGTAGATAAAGTGTTATTTTAGATAATTCTACAGAATACCTAGTTCCTCACGGACTGCGAAAGAAACGTAACCACGGATAAGACATCCACTAGGGTGGATTGGGGCGGGTATTTCTACAAGAAGCAGTCCTCACGGACTGCAAGGAACGTAACTGCATTTCACCGTGTTCAGTACTGGCCCCTGGGGGTTAATTACAGTCGTCCGAATAAATATTACTTAAAATTCTTGTTCAGTATAGGAAAAAACTGCATAAAAAAACCGCAACTGCCATAGTCTAGGCCACCGCAGATAGCTAAGTACCCTAGATCTACCTTGGGGCGTCCAATGTATTTCGCCATGTTTAGTACTGGCCCCTGGGGGTTAATTAGTCTTCTGAATACCTAAATATTACTTAAAATTCTTATTCAGGAGGTAAAACTGCATACTAGAAAAACAGCAACTGCCATAGTCTAGGCCGCCGCGGAATAGTACCCTAGATCTACCTTGATTTAGCATTTTTAGCTGTTTAACACACACAAACTGGTGCGGCCCTTTCCTATACCCTCCTCTCGAAGTAATAAGTGTTTTCTCCAACCTGAATACTAATTCAAGGGCTTTTTCAGGAAGTGGCCGTGTTCCGGGAGCGGAGGCCGATACCTAGTTAATGTCGCCGCTCGGTCATTTACCCTATCACCTACTAGTAGTATCCTAGGTTAGGTTAGGCCTATATTTAAAATGCTTGGTTACCATAACATACGCTAACAAGGAATGCAGAATAACCACAAAAACTGACCTAACAAATCAATATTTCTGTGAAGAAATCCTTAGTAATGTAGTTTTAAGCTAGGGCTAATTGGTATGGGTAGGCAGTTTTAAAAAAATATATAAAAACCAGGTAGGGGTAGGCTACCTGTAGTTATATTCTTTTAATAAAAGGGCCACATTCCTAAAGAAAATAATTACCCAGTAGAACAAACGAGACCAGGCCTATAACAAATTACGGTCTAACTTGTCTTAGATGAACACAAGAAATCCTACGAGCAAACCCTGACTCGTATCCTACGGTTCATTTGTAAACAACTCTTTGAGTTTTATGTATTGGGAATAAGAGCATTTACTCACCCATTTTTGGTGTGGGTAGGTCCTAAACTGCGTAAGGGAAGGGGGTTTTCTGACACCAATTCTATTGGGACAATCCTGCGTTGTAAATGAGTCTTCATTTTTCCTTTGCTTAGATCCCGGGGCTCGTTCATAAGACTGTCAATGATTGCGGGACGGTTAAGGCCAGTTTATAAAGCAGCGTTCGTTTAATTTTGATTGATTAATTTTAAAAGATTACAACCTTAAAAAGTTACATAAAATGGCCTTAGATCATGGTAAATTTTTGCTAAATTATTTACCTTGTAATTCATTTCTTTTTTCATGTATTGCGAATAAATATTTTTAAGACATGGCCTAAGACCATTCCTTCGAAGCCAGGTTAAATCCAAGGAAAAAACTAATTTTTGGCGGAGTAAAGCTTGCAGAAGTCTTAAATCTTGTATTTGTTGAAGAGTTTTACTATTGAACACTTCCTAGGATGTTCAATGCCTTTCGACAACAAAAGCATAATTGGTAATTGCTACGGTAGTTACAGTTTACCGCAGTTACTCAAGTTATATCCAGTATGCTTTATAACCCAGAAGTATGCGGTATCAATAAAATCCCAGAATAGAGCCGGGCTGGCAACTGAATCCACCAGTACAGTGTAGAAAGAAAGAGAACGGCTATGTCTTTCCTTTTCTGAGAATCACACATCGCCTTTGTACCTACCAATCTTGATTGTGTGCGTGTGTTGTTTTTTTTTCCTTTTTTTTTTTCTCAAAGGACATTGACTGGCCAATGGAGGAAACACAATGAAAGTACTTTGGGTCTCGGTCGGTTTGTGAGTCCAAAGGTTCCACACTAATCTTTTATTTCCTATAAAATCTCACCGAATTAATATCTTCTGTCTAACGTGGTACCTACATAGCCTACTGTTCTTGGGGTTGGACTTAGATTACACACGTACCAGCCATTTAACTAAACCAGTCTTAATATTGCCTTTTACAAAGAAATATATCCTCTGCGGCAAAGCATCAATTTGATTTTAGATAGTATAGGTAGACTATATAAAGGAACATAAAAAAAGTAATGAAGAATAACGGCTGCGTGAGGCACCAGGACGACACATTGTTAACTGTTTGTATGGTGTTTTTATGTTACATAGAACCCGTGGTTATTCAGCAAGGGCCTTATTAAAGGCTTTACGTGAGTTCCGAACCACGTCGAGAGTGAATTGCTATCACCAGAAATAAACATCTCTGACCCCTCAATGGAATGCCCGAGAATCGAACTCGCGGCCATCAAGTTGGTAGGCCAAGACCATACCCATCGAGACGCTTGAATGATTATTGTGACCTCAAAGCATGCATGTCAATTAGAAGAGGATGAAGAAGCCGTATTAATAAAATTACAGCCAATCATAGATAACCTCTATAAAGTCAGTTGAAGATTTTTTCATGTGAAGATTTTATTATGTACTTATAATAAACAAAACTGGAGGTCTAAATTAAAGTAATTCTCCTTAAAACATTCGATCATAATGAGATAAAGGGTCCTTATAAAAAAAGATATGAGATAATATCTCAGCTTAAGCAAAGATATGCAAAAGAAAAGAGGTATTTGAAAACCAAAATTTACCTATCTACGGATGATAAATGAAGCGAACTCAAACAGTTTACAAAGTAATGACAGCACAAACAATATAAGCATGATATAGTATGTTTAGCATTCGGAGGCTACCTTTCATTTTTAGAAAAAATAAATCAAGACAATACCTATCAATTCTACCTTTGGTTTCAGCTATTAAAATTGTACAAAGCAATAATCTTTGGCCTATTTTTAACTGGAACTGGTACTTGAGGTTAGGGTTGAATAGTCTGACTTCCGCGGTTAATGCTTCTTACTAGGGTGCGTTCACCCAGTCGAACAACGTCCGACGGACAAACATTGTTACCAATTAACAATTGCTTACCAGAGTTTGCCTTGTGAGCAGAGTAAGAACAGTGATATACAACTTCAATGCTTTTGACGTCATCCTGTTTCGCCTTTGATATGGCAACAATGTTTGTCCGTCGGGCATTGTTCGACCGTGTGAACGCACCTTAGTAATAGTGTTTTACAGTAGCTGGATAAATATTATTAAAACAAGCATCTTACTCATAGCTAGATTCCTATAGCTCCATGGTTCGTAGAACTGGTTCCGTAATACAAAAGTTCATATAGGACAGCAGTTGTGCCTAACAGCATGCGTAGTTTGGCTTATTTAACTGTTACACAGCACAGTTAGCCTGGCTTCACATTCATGACACAATCGCATTTAACTTAAGATTTGACATTTACATGAAAACTTGTGGAAGAATATCGCACATCTTATCCTACGTACATACAGTGGTACAATTGCAAACACCACATTTATGCCCAATATGGTGCAACTTGTAACATTGTCATACAACCAGGACCGGATTTAGAAATTTGAGGGCCTGGGGCACTCATGTTTAGGGAGGCCCCCTCCCCATAAAGAGATTGCATCAACTATAAAGACGAAAATTTAATTAATTTTCAAATGAGGAAATGGGTAATGTAAGGTTTTTATAAGTTTTTTATTGTCAGTTCTTACAATTTCATAGAGTAGGAATAACTTTGGCCACATTATTCAGTTTATATCATAAGGCAAATTACTGTAAGGATTTGTGATCAAGAAAAGGTCCATGGATTATTATGGTTCATATATTTCTTCAAATTGTTCAAATTACTGTTGATTTTCTTTTACAGTACCTACAAAGATTCCCTCCTTCTACACCTTACCTCAGTAAATCTTTGAACTAAATCATCTCCAAATCAAAAACTAAGATATACTTAACTTTTTAATTTTGGATCATGATCAGTTTAGATTCCAAGTAATTATAGGCGCACAGGGCTTTTTTTAATGGTATTTTGAAATCCGTTAAATATATATATATTTTTTTTATAACACTACATTCTACATCTAACAAAACATAAAGCACTCAACCTTCATCAGCCATTGAGGTCCTAAGATGATTTTTTATTAGTGCAAATTTGCTAAATGGCCTTTCCTTTTCATGAACAATTAGTAACCAACATGCTTAGATATATTCTAAGGGCTACATTAACATTTGGAAAGGTATCCGCAAGCCCTTCATCATATAACAAAATTGCCTGTTGGGATGGAGTGACACATGATCTGAGCTTTGCAAAAGCTGCAAATTGAATCATTTCCTCAGCAAAACACACTACTGTCACTGAAGTCTTTAGGAACAGCACTGCCAAATTTTTCAACCTCTGTTTTTATATCAGCATCAGATAAAGTACATATACTCACTGGGATTTTGAAGTAGACTACTTCCTTTAACAGAAGATTTTGGGTAACATTTTCACAACCTGGTAATAAGTGAGAAAATGGCCACTATTTGTGGCTTTGCGGCTGATTTTCCTAAGTCGATAATTACATGTTATACAATGCTTACAAAGGCTTATAACTTTACTATTTTTCTTTATAAAAAGACAAATTTGCCACTCAAATTATTCGTCTTGATGAGCTCTTTCCATAAAATATAGGTTTTGATTTGATTGGGTCAGTAACAAGTCACTAAAGGTCAAAAGGTCACAAAAAATCAGTGTAAAGTGCGAAAATCTGATATATGGCTCAAATAATCGCTTTAATGCATAACAAACTGATATTTTAGCCCACACAAGATTCAAATCCATTAATATAGATACAAATCAAGATATCCGTACAGTAGACTATTAACTAGGGTCATAAATTAGTAACAGGACAAACGGAATTGGGTCGACCTTCAATATATTGTGTTTTTACAAACCACTTGTGCACGCAAAATCATTGAACCTTAGAATACACTTTCTATTACATCCATTCATTTTAAAGCGATAAGCTATCAATGAAGATGTTTGTTACCGCTAATTCTTTCTTTCAATATGTCACTAATTGTATTTGGAGAAAGAGTGACCGATGAAAGTTTTGAGGTCAATTATTACAAGGGGATATGCAAAGTGGTTCATACTGTAGCATTAGCCTATGTGTTGATACCTAAATGTAAAGATAGATTCTAAGCTCATTATTACTTGGCCTTAGTAGCATATGAATAAAACAATGAATATATGGAAGCAATATAATATATGGAAGCAATTATATGGTCGCAACAAATGGAATCACATATAGAGGCCACCTCTCATCGCATGAAACAGACCGTGCGCAATAAAGTACAGGGCTTTGTTTCTTTAAAATTATGCGAGATCTCTGAAAGAAAATTACAGCTACTGAAAGAGGCCTTGTCAAGACTAGAGCGGGAAGCTATTTTCTTTGAAGATGGTAGAAAAGAGAAGCATACAGATATCTTTAAGACTCTTCAAGTCTTAAAGGAAAAACTCTTCTAAGAGTGTAGCACACCTTCATAAATGCCAGGATCGAAAATTGGTTCCAGCTTCTTGATGAATTGAACAATTTTGTGTCTAGATGTAGCATGCAAAGTAAAACTTTCAAGTTTTGAAATACTTTTCTACAACTATGTCGTCTGGAGAATCTAATTCGTAGGATCGTGAAGGAAATTAAACCCTCCAGATTCAAGCTATCCAAGACTTACTGCCCTTATTGTCTACATTTGATTCCACCAACTATATGAGATGGTGTTCCCTTTATTTAGAGGAGCTGAAGTAATTACCTGAAACAGCGCTTGAAGTGCATACAGCATTTAAAGAAGGTATATTTGCCATAAAACGTACTACCGGTCATTTTAATGCTGTGGGAGCAGATTTTAACATTGGAACAAACCATCAGCAGGGCACAAAAAAAGTGCATCAGGAATAATTTGTAGTTCAAGAAAAAAGAACTTTATGGCCAAATGGGAACTGACGTACCATGAGATGCTCGACACCACAAACCTTTACAGAGAGCTAGCAGGCGTGGGTCGTTTATCCTATGAATACATGTTAATAAAGCAATTCAGCAGGGCAGGAAACAGAATTTGAGGAGGCAAATGTTCAAGCTATCCTAGAGGTCATTGAGAAGCACGAGAATTCCTTTTCAACTCTTCCAAAAGAGAAAAGGCTGCACAATATAATGACTAATAAAGTTATGTCAGAAGTTAGGATTCAGCTATTGAATGTAGAGAACATCAGCAATGATGCCTACCAAAAATATCGCGTAGAGAGGTACATTGAAAAGTCCGTTAGAATTTCGGATGCAATTCATCGGAATTAGCTAAAAACATTTTCTACTATTCTCACATATAAAGAGTCAGTCAAGAAGGAAAAACAAAAGTTGATAGGATGGAGATGCTTATATGAAACGAACACTGGAAATTGCTAAGGAACGCAACTGGACAATGGATATACTTCTTCAGTATGGAGTGCTAAGTGTCCGCTTTTTGACAATGAAGGGTTCATGAAAAAGCCAGTAAAAAGTGAAATAGTCCATGAGCTTGCATCCTAATCTCGGTTGCCGATGACTCTAAAACACCAATTCTTCATGATTTACAGGAATCATGCTATATAGTTGATGTCATGGCAAACTTCAGGTTGCAAAAACTTCAATGATTTGTGTACTTCATTTCTGGAATATGTAGGTTCCATAACAAAGGGGACCTCAATAACTAACTTAATATTTGATTTATACTTAGACAGATCTCTGAAAGACTCAGGAGCGACGAAGGGAAGAAAAGAAATCTGCCATAGAATTTCATAATGTTTCTAGAGGAACTCCCCCACCCCCGTGAAATGGTCAGGCTTTGGCCATCTAGTGCAAATAAAATAAAGTTACAAGCTCTGATTCATAGAGAGGCACTTGCAATCAACAGGACTTCTCCATCAGCAGAAATTGTAGTCTGCTTTTTTTTTTTTTTTTTTAGCTTTCCATGTCGGTCCAAAAAGTTGGAACAAATACAGGTGCCAGAACTCCATACAAATGTGGAAGAAGCTGACATGAAAATGATTCCACATGCAATGCATGCTGTTAGGGGAGGGCAAAATATATTGTAGTTTTATCAAGTGACACAGATGTGTTCGTTTTGCTGCTCTACTACTGGAGAGAACTTAACAGGGAAGGTCTTGCAGAATTGTGGATAAAGGTAAGGTTGGAGTCAGGAAGTTTGTGCCAAGTTTTGCCAGCTGTCCACACTCTCACTGGGGGCGACTATACTAGCAAAATAGCATGCTGCTCGTTAGCCAGTCCAGAGGTACACTTAAGGAACTTTGATGTGGGAGGACATCATCTTGATTCAGTGACTGATAATGCAGAAGCCATCTAACTCAAGTTTTAAGGAAAGGAACAGCACTGAAGACCATGGACCAGCTTCGAAGCCATAAGTATCATCATTCAAAGTGATCATATTTGGAGGACTACCACTAACAATTTTTCGAAAAACCCCTTATTCGAAAGGCAATGTTCGAAAAGTTTTTTTTCGAAATCCAAATATTCGAAACATAGTTCGAATTTACAATTGATCGAAATACAAAATCTTCGAATAAGCAGTTTTACAATGAATATTTTTCGAATCTATAATATACTTTATCTAACCATATAGGAGAATAGGATTAATGTTAATAAACGACTGGGAATACTATATCCTTCCTATGATTGGGTGTAGATAGTCCACAATTTTCTTTTGAGCGAACCCTTCCAATTGAGCTCTTATTACTGTTGGCAGTTGTCAATCCTTGAGCTCCAGATGCGCTAAGATCCGAAGATGCATTTGCAATTATATAATGAGGGGAGTCATGTGTACCTTTTTCGTCGTCTTTCACTTTTTCAATAAATCTCCGCACTTCTACGCCAGTTGGATCACCGGCATGATTATGTTCTTTAGAAGCGGTCACATCTTTTACTGTTATAGCGCGACATTTACAGTCATTTGCAAATTGTATTTGCCTGCCTTTAACAAATAAATGTCCATGATAGGGTTTAAGAGCTTCTGTACTAAATAGGAAACCGTCCAAAATAACAATGGGACCTTTAAGGTTTTAAGGATTTTTTAACGGTTTATTTTTATGTTTATTTATTTTTTATTTAAGGTAAATAGAATGCAAACAATGCGATTAAGTTGTTTTAAGGTAATTAAAACACAAACAATGCGAGTGAGTTGTTTCTCGAATAACTACACTTTGGGAGAGAGAGAGAGAGAGAGAGAGAGAGAGAGAGAGAGAGAGAGAGAGAGAGAGAGAGAGTTGCCAATGTAGAAAACTGCCGTCGGTTTTTTTTTTTTTTTTTTTTTTTTTTTTTTTTAACAAGTCGACGTTACTCATGAATTCGAATAATATTCATTTCGAAAAACTGCTTATTCAATATTTTGTATTTCGATCAGTTGTAAATTCGAACAATTATGCACTCGAATTATTGTTTTCGAATATATGGTTTTCGAAAAAAAACTTTTCGAACAATTGGCTTTCGAATAGCAGTTTTTTCTCGAAAAATAGTCCGCACACGGCTTCCCTCCGTTGTTGTAGGCTACAGATAATTTGATCTAAAACTAACATTGAAAAATTCCACATCTGAATTTTTCTCTGGGGGAAAAATCTACTTCCTGAGGCTGAAGTTGTTTGTATCATATCGCTTATTTCTCTTTCTTGCCTTTCTTTAGTTGATTTGTATTCTGTGTTGCCACATAAATTCTCGGCCTTAAGCTCCAGCTCTTCATACCTTTTTCTAAGTGATTTTAGAAACTTTTCGGGAGAAACAATAAGATCAACTACTTTTTTCAGGTCAACATCAATGCCTTGGAAAGCTTTACTCGTTTTGTTGAACCGTACAAGTATTGTATTCCAGATCATAGCCATGAAAGCTGTCTCAAGACTACTCATTTTGTTCCCCAGTACTCGAGCTTCATGTCTTACTTCAGGTGTATGCTCCGAGCCATTTTCAATATCTTTTAGAGCATTTCAAATAGAGTTGTATCCATCTACAAGGGCTTCAGTAGCATCAGCTCTTGCTGACCAACGAGTGTCTGAAAGAGACTTCAAAGTTAGTACTCGTTTCTCTCCAGCCAAAGATTTCATTAGATTTGCCCATCGTTGTGTAGATGCAGAAAAAAGGTGTATAAGGTCTGTGTGGAGCCAAAATAACTCATTGCTCCTACACAGCAAGAGGCTGCTGCCTGTCCTATAAGATTGAGTGAGTGAGGTTTGGCAACACCGCGTTGGGGGTAACTGTCACTGTATGCCACGATCTTGTATGCAATATTTGGATATTAGTGATTTTGAACTACAAGCTACAGCTTCAAATCAGGATCACAATGAAAATGATAATCATTTTCATACATTGTCGATTGTTTAAATGTCTGTTACTTAACATAACGCCATTAATGGCAACTTTTACATCATTAATCATTACAATTT
The DNA here is from genome assembly GCF_015104395.2 of Macrobrachium nipponense. Classification (NCBI taxonomy): domain Eukaryota; kingdom Metazoa; phylum Arthropoda; class Malacostraca; order Decapoda; family Palaemonidae; genus Macrobrachium; species Macrobrachium nipponense. Next base: position 48,769,864 of record NC_061098.1, on the reverse strand, counting down.
CTAAAAAAAAATATAGATAAATATTTTTTTCCCAACATCTTACAATTTCCCAACTATCTATTTCTTAATTTTTTTATTTTTTTTTTATTTTTTTTGAGTCGGCGGGGGCGGGGGTGCTCAGGGCAATTGCCCCCTATAAATCCGGTCCTGCACATCTGGATAACTTACTGTTGCATTAAGGTAATATTATGGACTAAGACAAGCGCATACCGTTTACAAGGGAGAAATATGGCATTTCAATTGGAAAACACGAACAGCTGATTTTATGTAGGCACAATCGTTCACAGATGTGCAAACTCTGCTTCGAGTGACTAACTTCACGCTTGTTAAAAAAAAAATCGTTTTCCAGTATACCATTACGAAGGATATTTTCAATAAAGGATAAATTGCCATCTTTACAAAAAAAAAAAAAAAAAAAAAAAAGAATAAAAGGTTAATAGTTACTAACCTTTTATTCTATTTTTTGTAATGATGGATATTTATTATGGGTACTAAGTCTGAAAATTACGTACGTACATGAAATAGCATCTAACTCTGGTTACATACAGGTCTATCATTTGATGTGAGTGTAGTAACGTAGAGGCCGAGGAAGGCATTATCCAGAGATCTGGTGAGAATAATTTACTCAGATGTTTACTTAAGCATTGGCTAAAGAATGTAGAGTATTACCCAGAGATTCATATAGTTTAGACAGAGATTTGGCTAGATTTTTTTCCTTTTTTTTTCGGAAGAAGAGAGGATATTAGCTATATGTAGTGTGTAGACCATCTGTGTCCCCAAGATTTGAAGTTCAGAATGTCGTTTCTCGGGTAATTCATCTTTGGGACATCCTGTTCGAACTTGTCATTTAGACTTTCTTATGTTTTTGTTATATCTGATGGTATGGGTACTTTGTTAAAAACAATAATAACCATATATTGCATTGTTTAACTCCATACCGTTCGAGAGAACAGCGGTTCCTGCTTAATTTTACCGCAATCCTTTAGAGATGGGATCCGTGTGCAAAGTAATATACATTTGAAAGCATTGAAAAATACTGAAGAATTACAGATCATAATCATAAATAAGAAATATTGTCAAAACTCGTGCCCTGTTAAACTTTGAAATCGAGCTAACATTATTGGTCACCGCAAAAGTTAAGGTTGAGAATATAAATTGTTTAATTCGTATTGCCAGAATTTCGTGTATTTGGTATGTATGTATGTATGTATGTATGTATGTATGTATGTATGTCACTGTCAGTTTTCCTCAAACGTAAACAAGTACTACAGGACGGCGCTAAATAAGAAAATATAAATTCTGCAGAGGTCTTCGAAATTCTTCAGGATTCTGATACGTGAGTGACGGCATAAATTTAAGAGGGTCACTCTGACGGTAAAATCTGAATTAATAATAAAAAAAAAAAAAATTGAATAAAGCTTACTGATCTTTTGCACCAAGGTGTGTGCGCTCTTTCCTTTGCCGTTCGCATTTTTCTTATACAAATCGTGTTTCCTCCTGGGTAAGGTCCTGAAGTCCAGATTTTGTGTTTTGAAAACAAGTGGCTCAGTTGTTGCATAATTAGACATTCTTACCTCAGGCTATGTTTACAATCTGCGCGAGAGTTTACCATATACAAAGAAGCGTTCGAATCAACTTTAGGTATAGTGTGCGCGCCTTCAAATTCTTCTGTTCTTCTTACACACTTCTCAGCCCTGTAGTGAGTGGGACACGAACTTGCGCTAGCTATAGCCTTTCGAAGAGAGATTTCGCGCAGGAAAATGTTGCGGAACCTCGTCATTTGCGCTCTGCTTTGCTATTTCTGCAAGTTGTCGCTAAGGAGGAGGAAGAAGAAGAGTGCCACTCGACGCCAATAACTTTCAAGTTGGTTTGCCGCATAGTAAGTGTGGAGACATTGTCTATTTTCATTTATATTTTCTTTTAAAGTTACAACCGTGAGCATATTTATATTTTTTCTCTTTGGACTTCTGTATGGTAGGTCTGCTTTTACAGAAAAGTTTAAAATAAAAAAAAACTTCGTAAATGCATAGCAAAGATTGTTCATTGGGAGTAATCTTTCAAACACACACACACACACATATATAGCAGGTACAAATTCATCGCTCCTGCCAATCAACATTTTTGTTTAAACAAGAAAGGCTTAATAGAATCGTTCCGTCTCACTTTGGAATCTAATTGGTTTTCGCAGGAGCGCGCGCGCGCTTGTTTGTGTCCGTAACATTATTTGAAGAGAACCCTTCTGTTATTGATCATAAAACCCAGTCTGCTCTTCCACCTTCCACACTTTCAACAATTTCTAATTTGTTTTCTTATTCCTTCCTCCACAGACAATCCACCACAGAGGGGTCCGTTCCCAAGAACCTCCAAAATCCAATCAACAAGAAAGAACTTCTACAAAAGATTTGCCCCTGTGGGCCTCCTGAGGTAGGGTGCTGTGCCCGCCGGAGGTGCGCAGATATGTGGACATTGGGTTCAGAATGTGTCCAGAGTCGCTTCTTCTGGTCAGTTCTACTGGTGACCCAGTTGGGACAAGGCTTCTCTCCTTCAGATATTCTGCTTGGTTGTGTTAGTTGTGGTCTATTTTGCCTTTTAAAATTTGACTGTTATAACTGTCCACACACACACACACACACACACACACACACACACACATATATATATATATATATGGCTATATATATATAAGATATATATATATATATATATATATCTATATAGTATATATATATATATATAGATATATATATATATATATATACACTAGTAAGTTGAAAAGGGTATCTCACTAATCACATATAGAAAAAAACCTGTAAGCGGGTAGTGCGTCAGTTCACCTCATGCGGTGCACTGTAGGCATTACTTGAGGTTCTTTGCAGCGTGCCTTCGTCCCCTAGCTGCATACCCTTTCATTCCTTTTACTGTAGCCTCCTTTCATAATCACTTTCTTCCATCTTCATTTTTGCGCCCCTTTCCTAACAGTTGATTCATAGTGCCACTGCGGGCTTTCCTTCTCTTACACCTTTCAACCCATTTGCTGTCAATGTTTCTGTTTCAGGGCTGAATGACCTCACAGGTCCCAGTGCTTGGCCTTTGACCCAATTTTTATATTCAATTCAATTCACAAATAGAAAAGAAATATATGAGATGTGACCAACCAGTAATAAGAATAATGTTTTATTATTAAGGTTATTATAACAATCTTTAGAAAAATTTCCTTTGTGAAGAATAAATTAATAAAATTATTAACTTGTAATAAGAATTATGTTTCTTGTCAAGATTAATATAAAATTAAGTTCATTATTATGAGTGCTATAACATTTTTGAATTTTTTTTTTTCGTTTGTGAAAAAATAGAGAAATAAGACTTTATGAAACTGTAATAAGAATTATGTTTATTATCAAGATAAGATAATATAAAAATTATTTTAAAAATTATGATGAAAATTACAAAAATGAGAATGTATCAACTATGAAAAAAAATAATGTATTGAAACTGTAATAAGAATTATATTTATTATCAAGATAATAATAATATTGTAAAAATTATTTCTTTATGAAAAATTCCAAAAATGAGAATGTATCAACTATGGAAAAAGATAATGCATTAAGTTATTAATAGAAATTATTGTTATCAACTTTAGCATTACAATTTAATGAATTTTTTCCAGTCTATCAAAGATCGAAGAATATGAAAAAAAATAGAAATAATTTTTTTGCAAGATTGAGGCTGCATATATGTATGTATGTATGTATGTATGTTTATGTATGTGAATCAGTAGAAGGATCCACAGTAATACTTTTGTTTAGCAAGACAAAATGTATTTGTAGAAATGTTTACAAAGCAGCTAAAAGCATTCTTCCATCCTTCGTGGAACTTGATCACCAACCTAAATGAGACAACACTGCTGAAGAAATAAAAATAAATATAAACAAACTGAAACGATAAACGAATAAACAAGGTTAAAATGGCTTACTTTTAAGGAAAGGCCGAAGAGATTTACAAAAAGGCCAGAATTAAGGGTTTCAGAAATGTGAACTACTTCTTCAGTCGGAGAATGTAGATAACCAACCTTCGCCTGTTCCAGATTCTGTAGATCAAACTATCATTTTGGATAGCACCTCAAGATATCGTTGAAGAAGGAGACCAGCGTTTTGTACCGCCTCGCACATCACTGAGAATTCTGGAAAAGAATACGACACAATGACTTGTTCGTATATTTTAACCTTGCTTATCCGTTTATCGTTTCAGTTTGTTTATATTCATTTTATTTCTTCACCACTGTTGTGTCTCTCGTAGTGCAGTGATCACCTCCACAGAAGGATGGACGAAAGCTTTTGAAGCTGTTTTGTAAATATTTCTACAAATACATTTCGCCTTGCTCAACAAGAGTATAACTGTAGATCCTTCTAGTGGTAACTGAGAAACATGATACGGTGTTTCAGTATAGATGCATACATTTGCACACACAATAAGGAAAATTATTAAGGAACTTGAAAATATTAACTGATTCTTAAATAGGAAGGTTTTTTTTATATAGTTTTGTTCACCTGATAAATGATTCTGGGGATTTTTTCCTTATTCCAGTTGAAATATCTTTTAAAGGCTTCCATTAAGCTCTGGTGAATGCAGAACATGGTGACGTAATGTCCCAGTTTTTTTTTTTTTTTTGTTTTTATAAAATTTCTTCAGAAGTAAGTTTTGTTTTATAAAGTACTTAGACCGTAGCAATGAATTGATCTCTGAAATGATCACAAACGAAAGTGAATAAATATATATATTTTAAAAGTATAGGTTCGTTTATCGTTGGTTATCATTATTAGAATAGAAAAATAAAAAAAATGAATTTTTCAGGTACACCTCCAGAAGTAGAAAAAAAAAAAAAAAAAAAATAGAGTTTTCTGGGTACCTCTGGTCCTCCCCCCCAAAAACTAATAAGTTTTCAGGGTACCCTTCCCCGCAGCGGCAACGCCCCCCCAAAAAAAAGATGATTTCTGTGGGTACCAAATGTCTACTGAACTTTGTATACCTGCAAATAGTGTTTTGAATTATGGATGCATATGATACAATAAACCGTTTATTTGGCAAAATTCAACAAAGACAAACTTTTAGCCAGAGTCCTACAAGTGATTAATGATTCTGAAAAATCATCAATGTAAGTTCGGACTTGTGACTGAAGGTACCTAGTCCGGGTACTTGAGTAAAGCTATCTAGTGCATAGCTTGTTAAAAGTGATAACTAATCTTGAAACCATAATCAAAGTCCAGACTATCGACTAAAAGCAACAGACAAACTTGAGTTTTTATGGGAATATCTTTGGAGTTTGTATTTAATTGGACTTCCAATGGAGTCATTAATATTAAGACCTATACTTAAAGTCACATTCTCTTCATTTGTCATCCATACCAGTCCAGATTATTGTAGGCATCTGATGATATGACTGACACTTACTATATAAGTCGCATGAATATTGTATGTTTTTGCTTACTTGTACAAAGGAGAGTACTGTTTTTTGTTTCAGCCAGTTTGAGTGAACGTTGATAATAATATATTCTGACATTTAATCCCTACATGTCTAGCCTTATACTGAAAATATTCACAGTAAATATAATCTTGTCATATAAAGAACTGTTTACAAAATATCAACAGTAAATGAAAGATGAAACTGCAGTTAAAAAAACTCATTCAGGAACCTATAAGCGACATTGCTAGGTCACCCTCACGTTTCTAGCAAAAAAAAAAAAAAAAAAAAAAAAAGAAAAAAAAAAAAAAAAAAAAAAAAAAAAAAAGAAAAAAAAAAAAAAAAAAAAAAAAAAAAAAAAAAAAAAAAAAAGAGAGAGAGAAAAAAAACGGAATGTTATGCAAAAACCAACATTGTTATCATGACTGCCACTGTGTAATAGCAGTGTTACCACCGTAGGAAACTCGAGAGAGAGAGAGAGAGAGAGAGAGAGAGAGAGAGAGAGAGAGAGAGAGAGCATTACTCCATTCAAGCTCAGAGAGAGGAGAGAGAGAGAGAGAGAGAGAGAGAGAGAGAGAGCTAGTTGTTAGATACATCGTCGACGTTAGATTATGCCAGCATTGTACTGGCACGGGCTCTTGCTTCATAGCAGCCCGTAACAGCTAAGTAGATTACATGATGATTTTGACGAATGTGATGTCCAAGATGTTCGAGGTCATTCAGTTTAAAGCCCCCAATGCCCAGAAAAGCAAATATACAGAGGAATGATTTATTTAGTAAGCACCCTTGATGAATAGAGATCTACTAAACCAACGATACAAAGAATGATTAGTATAGGTAAGAAAATAAAGTACGTTTTCTATGACGCTTTGAAGACAAACTATTATGTAAATATTTAAAAAAAAATTCTTTACGCAGTATATATCCAACCTGAAAATATCTGCACTAGGCTTAAATTTCTCTAAAGAATATTCTTCCATTTGAGAGTAAAATTGTTAGTCTCTAGTCTTTCGAACTTTGGCGAATTCAGTGAACGACGGAAAAAGATAGATGAATCGGTATTATTTTATAAGTTGCAAGACACACGATATGAAATTGCCACCTAAATTTATTTAAAAGAGCTCTTCATTCTCGTAATTTTGAACCCCATAAAAAATTATGCGTGAATTATAAATGAATTAGATAAGAATCTATAAAAAAACTCAATTTTACTCTTCAAATTTCCTGAGTTCTTTCTTCTTCCCCTTTCCATCGGCCGTTAGCTCAAATTAGAGCGTTTTAAAAGCATTCATTTGAATAGGCTACCATAAAACTTTACATTACTTATAAAATGTATATTATTGAAACAACCAATTTTTTCTATAATCACTGCTAGAAAATATAGGATATATAGCTAAGTAAATTTTAGTTTAACCCTGACCACTGAGCTGATAAACAGCTCTCCTAGGGCTGGTCCGAAGGATTAGATTTTTATGTACGTGGCTAGATCACAGAAATGTAAATAGCATCAGAAATGAATAAAAACAATAATGGTTATAGTAATAATGACCACGATTATGACAATTGTATAAAAAAGCACACAAGTGGCATTTAAAAGTAATGAGGAATAAATATACAATATGTTGAAATGATTGTTATCGAATGAATTACGAAGAGATTTCAGATGTTGAATTCGTTAGTCACAATAGTGGTGATACATTTCATTATTTCTTTGTACGATTTTCTTCTTTAAAAATTAAGCTAAGATTGATAGGTTCAAAAAAGACCAGTTAACTTCATCTTTTTATTCATAAAAAAAACAAAAAAAAACATGCACTAACATTAATTTTTAGAATACTCACTAAAAAGCACATACGCATCAATAGGAGTCCTCCCCAAGATCACGATTAGTTGATCACTAAGGGATCTGCAGTGTTCTGTATCTTCATTAGCAGCCTGCAAAGCAAAGTCTGACTATTTCGATTACAATAATCATCATTATCATACGATAAAACCTATACAAAAGTTTCTGTAAGATTGACGTAACCTCGTCAGTACATATATGAGGTAGGGTACTATCCCTCACATCCCCTCACTCAAGAACAATACATAACCACAAACACAGTACTGACCACTGTCAATTTATCACGGTAAAATGGTATTTACGTCAGAGAACAGACCAAGTTCCGCAAAAATGGATATCTACTTACATTCTTTATCTATTTGTTACCAATTTACAATTCTCACATTTTTGAGAGATAAAGAAATTAATTTCATAATACATATTCGTTCCATCCCAAGTTTTTATATTTGCTTATAAAAAATTGAACTATTCATAACAGAAAGTTAAATAAAGGACTAATTAAACTTCGTTTTTTATTCGTATAAAAAAATACACCAATATATAAATTTTTAGAATACTTCAAAATAGAGTACAAAATGAATGTACACATAAGATATGCTGCACTATAAATAGTTAAATATGCTAATATTAATTAACCCTCTTACGCCGATTGACGTATTAACGTCGAGTCAAAATGTCTCCCGTATGCCGATTGGACGTATCATACGTCGGCTCCAAAAAGTTTTTTTTAAAAATTCGCGGAAAAATACTTATAGGCCTACCAGCCGAAAACTTTTGTATCACGCGCCCCTTGGGGGATGCTGGGAGTTCACGGATCAAGGCGTGTTTTTGTTTACAATCGCTACGCAGGCGCGCAAGCGCGAATTTCTTTCTTATCGCACTAAAAGTATCAGTGACACATCTCGGAAATTATTTCGTCACTTTGACATAATTATTGCACCATTTTAAATTATCCTTTACATGAAGTATTATATATGAAAATGTGCGCAATTTCATGCACAATACAACTAAAAAATACTCATGATTGTAGCTTTTATCAATTTTGAAATATTTTCATATAAATAACGATAAGTGCAAAAATTACAACCTTCGGTCAACTTTGACTCTACAGAAATGGTCGAGAAACGCAATTGTAAGCTAAAATTCTTATATTATAGTAATATTCAATCATTTGCCTTCATTTGCAACAAATTGGACGTCTCTAGCACAAATATTTCGATTTATGGTGAATTTATGAAAAAACTTTTTCCTTACGTTCGTGCGATAACTCTTCCGATAAATTTTTTCGTGCGATTGTCTAATGTTTGCACCCTTTTAAATTTGCCGTTACATAAAGTTTTATATATGGAAATGTGCGCAATTTCATGCACAATACAAAAAAAAAACAGCCCATGGTTGTAGCTTTTATCAGTTTTGAAATATTTTCATATAAATAACGTTAAGTGCAAAAATTTCAACTTTCGGTCAGCTTTGACTCTACCGAAAATGGTCGAAAAACGCAATTGTAAGCTAAAACTCTTATATTCTAGTAATATTCAATCATTTACCTTCATTTTGCAACGACTTGGAAGTCTCTAGCACAATATTTCGATTTATGGTGAATTTATGAAAAAACAAAAAAAAAAATTACGTTCGCGCGGTAACTCTTCCGAAAAAATCAGAATTTTTTTGTGCGATTGTCGAAATGTTTGCACCATTTTAAAATTAGCTGTTACATAAAGTTTTATATATGAAAATGTGCGCAATTTCATGTAGAATACAACTAAAAATTATTGAAGGTTGTAGCTTTTCTCTTTTTTGAAATATTTGCATATAAATCACGATAAATAGAAAAAAAAACCACGTTCGGTCAAATTGACTCTACCGAAATAGTTGAAAAACGCAATTGTAAGCTAAAACTCTTACGGCCTAGTAATATTCCGTCATTTTTCTTCATTTTGAAACAAATTGAAGTCTCTAAAACAATATTGTGATTTATGGTGAATTTTTGAAAAATATATTTACCTTCACTCCGCGCGCCGATTCGCGGCCGCAAGTCTCCGAAATACGTACATGGCATTATCCTAATATTTGCTCCTTTTCATATTAGCCTTTTTTTATAGAGTTTCATATATCAAAATGTGCGCAAATTCATGAAGAATACAATAAAAATAATGAAAGGTTGTAGCTTTTTTCCATCTTCGAAATATGTGCATATGAAAAAATATATATATTAAAATTTCGACATTCGGTCAAATTTAACTCGTCCGAAATGGTCGAAATCTGCAATTCTAAGCTAAAACTCTTACAGTATCGTAATATTCAATCATTTGTCTTAATTTTGAAACAAATTGGAAGTCTCTAGAACATTATTTAGAATTACGGTGAATTTTTGAAAAAAATATTTTTTTGCGTCCGCGCGTTACGAATTCGTACATCATTTTGTGATAATATTTTTCCGGTGTTGCTTTTATTGTTTTACAATGTATTATATATCAAAATGATTGCAATTTAGTGTACAATACAACGCAAAAAAAAAGTAACTGGTTAGCTTTGACCGTTTTCTGCACAGCGTGATTTGAATACAATTATGTATGAATTTTTTTTTTTTCGCTACCATATATCGCATTATTTACATATGATAATGATATTATTTTTCATTTCTGATGGTTGCATTCTAAACTTCAGGCAATGACAAAAAAAGGAGCCAAAAATGAACTCTTAATCTTCAAAAGTACGCGCGCTGTAATTTTTTGAAAAAATTATTTTTTTCCACTCCGCGCTCACTCCAAACCAGGCCCGGCATACGGGAGACGTTTTGATTTTTAGGGCTCCGGCGTAAGAGGGTTAAGAAATTTATAAAAGGAGCCCATAAAAACCCCAAAATATAGAAAGTAAGTACTATATTAAATTTTCAGAGGACTGCTGTCTCTCTCGTCAGTTAATTAATGAATGAGAAAAGTTCAAATAAAAGGCGGTATTTATTTTAACAAGAGATCCATCCACGGGTAGCACGTTTTTCTAAGTTATCCCCTCCCTTTGATAATTCCTCTTTAATCTACCAAAGTACCTAAGTTTACACTAGGCTTCACCCCACGGTGCACAAATAAGACTCCATTACCAACTCCTCCCAAATTCTTGTTAGCACCGACTACTGGACTGCTCATCAAGAGTCATGCCGCACCACTAACACACCCTAATGAGCAGTCCAGTAGGTGGGGCTAACAAGAATTTGGGAGGAGTTGGTGATGAGTCTTACATATGCACTGTGGGTGAAGCTTAGTGTAAACTCACCTTTAGGCATTAGTTGAAGGACGATTTTATCTATGATATCTGAATCCCAGGGGGCCTTTGAGATGTTCATCACCTGTCTTTGTTTAATCAAGGCTGACTCTATCATCTGGTTTTTATACTGATATTTGCTGCTATAAATTATATGTGACAAATTCCAGTTATTCTGTGGTTATGGTTATTTACATGATTAAAATTGACTGAGTTCTGTTGTCCATACTTAACTGATTGTTTATGTTGTATTAATCTCTGGGCAAGTGACTTTCCTGTAAAACTGATGTTAGATTGGTGACAGTCCAGGCATAGGATGTTATGTACTCCTGTGTCTTTGTTTATTGTCTTTTGTTGGACGTTAATCAGGGGGATTTGGCTAGGGTATTTGGGTAGGTAAAGGCAAAAAAATTAGATTTTCCGAGGGTCTGGCCCAATGTCTTAATCCTAGTCCATGTGTGGGATCCTTTATTTATTGTTGGGAATCTCTCTGGTCTTGTCTTGAGGGGGTCGGTAGAAAATTACGTTTGCTTTATGAACAGCTTTCTCAGTTATATGGTCAGGATACCTTAAAGATGGAAGCTGCTTACGAATTAGTTCAAATTCCTTTTCCAGGAAATATGGGGAACAAATTTGTAAGACTCTTAAGAATAGGTTGCTGGCTATGCCTATCTTGATAGAAATGTCATGATAGCTTAAGTAGTGAATGTAAGAAACGCGAGAATGTTGGTTTTCTTTATATAGAAAATTTTTATTCTATCGTGTCTCTAATTATTAATACATCAAGAAAAGAATTTTGTTGTCTGTTTCCCAATCAACTTTAAATTTGATGCTGGGCACTACTGTGTTCAATTTCTGTTTGTATAAGCTCAGCTCTTTCTGGTCTTCTGTTATGTTTTTCCCTGAGTTGACTGAAAATGGCCCCTTCTTGAAGATGGCAGGAGAGACGCTTGGAGAGTCTGGTAGTGGTTATCCCGACATAGGAGTGGTGGTATCCTTCCACCGGGCATGTGAATTCGTAGATGACACTCCTTTCTTTTCAAAGACGTTTCTGGGGGCGCCAGGTTGTTTTTAAGAAGCAGCTGGCTGGTTTTCCTATTTTTATAGTAAATAATGAGGCTAATTTTATCACCTTCTGCAGTGGGGGAGAAATTTTCACTTATTATTTTCCTAATAGCCTTTTTGTCTTCCAAATATTTGTGGTGCACATAGTTTTTATAAAATATTTTTATAGCTCCACTTTGGTTGTTAGTTTCAGTTGTGCTTTCCTGGTGCCAGTTATTTATGGAGTCCTGTGTGTGATGTTCGACCATACGATTTGCAAAGTTATTGTTGATGAGGACTTGTGTGGACCTTTCGATCTCTCTGGTAGTTTCTCTCCATGTGGAGCAGTGTGTAAGGGTGCGGCGGATGAAGGCATCTACCACTGATCTTTAATACCTATATTGGCACTCACTGGACCCCTTAATGCATAGACCCAGGTTCGTGGGTTTCTTATAATCCATGTGGTGTCCTGTAAGAGTCTGCTGTACACGAACGTCCAAGAAGGGTAGGGCACCATCAATGCTGCGTTCACACGTGAAGCGGAGGATGGAGCATTCTTCAAAAGTCCTTCTTAAAGCTTCAAGATCTTCTCTGTCGACTCTTATGAAGGTGTTGTCTATGTAACGATGGTATTGAGGAGGCAGGGGATCTTATTGAAAAACCCTTTCTTCGATGACACTCATGTAGAAATTGGCAAATAGAACCCTAATGAGGATCCCATTGCCATGCCATCAATCTGGCAATCAAGATGTCCTCTGTGGGTTGTGAATGGGCCTTCTTGGTGCATATTTCAAGCAGGGCTTTTAGGGCTTCTTCGGGGATGTTCAAAGCCTGTGTGTTCTTACATCTATATACTCTATCAAGAATGTTGTCAATCGTCTCGTCGACTGGAATGTTCATGAAAAGGCTCTTGACATCAAGAGGGGCGATGATACCTGTAGACGGAGTCTCAAAGTTTACGTAAAAAGTCATGTAGATGACTGTAAACATACCTGTCAAGGATATATGGCGTGAGGAGTTCATTGAGTCTCTTCGCGATTTTGTGAGTTGGAGTTAGGATTAAAGTCACCCTGGGCAAGGGGAAGCCTGGGGGCATTCCTAGCTGCATGGATTCTTTCGACCGTCCTATTAATGTCTCATCGGATGTCTTCGATGGGGTTCCTGTTGATTTTTCTGAATTTGGATTGGTCAGCCAGCATTTGGTCCAGTTTTTCTTTCATCAATATCAAAGGTCTGGATGAGCACCAGGGCAGCAGCTTTATCTGCCCTTCTTATTGTTATTTCTTGGCTTGCTTTAAAGTTTCAGCAGTTTCTTTCAATTTCTTGGTAAGGATAGAGCTTCAGTAAGGGCACCTCGGTTAGTAAAGGCTTCTGCTAACAGTAGATGGCAGGAAGAAATTCTTCCCCCTACCATCATAAGAAGAAATAAAAGAAACCAACCAACTCCATGTACCTTCACGAGAGAGAGGAGGAGGAGAGATTGAGAGAGAGAGAGAGAGAGAAAGGGACAGATTTCGTCACCATCAAAAGACCAATTAAAATCCCTGCTTACTGACCTACCCACCGATTACACACGCCTTGCCCGCTATAAATACATGTAAACCAGTATCTTAATTCACTTTGTTGTATATTCTCATAGATGACTGCCTGTGTGCTGTCGACACATCAGAGGAAATAAACCTAAGACAACTGAAATCTTTATATGTCCTTAAGAAACCTGATACACCAGCTCCATGCTGTTGAGAAAAAGATAATAAGAATTGAGAAGATTCTATATAAATTAAATGTCATTGAAACAGCTATAATATTCAATGCTACTGCCCTCAGAGAAGGCCTCCTTCCTGATAATGCTATCAATAATATTTAAAGTTTTCCTTGTTTAAATAAATAATTTTTGTGTAGAATTTGAAAATTGTATCCTTACTTGGTTTATTCTGCTTTAACGGAACTATAGACCTACTGTATACTAGACTGCATACCACTAGACTATGCAAGATGCTGTGTAGGCAACATAATTACTTTTTACCTTGAATAATTGCTTTACATGTCTCTGGGATTATATATACCCCAATGAATGAACTTGTGGCAGGTAAGCCAATTATGTCCTGCAACCTCTCATACAGCGATTTTCCTTTTTGGTGTCATACTACAAGTGTGTTTTTCATTTCTATAAGAGGGAAGACCGTATGTAATAATTCCATGTCGGTCTGCTCGTCCATTCTCGGGTAATTAAACTAGTCACCAAGATAAAGTTTCAATTCATTAAATCATGAGATAATTCATTTCATTTCTTCAACCATAGTTCCATCCAGGTTCTCCGTTTTTGCTGGGGTTTTCCAGTTTCTGCTGCAAGAGCGCAGTCTATAGCATCATCACTGAGTCAAGCTGCCATGTCCTTGCTCTACCAGGTTTCGGCAAACTGAAGTGAATCCGAATGTCACAATGGGCAATGCGGATGCTAGAGACAGAACGGAACCTGATCTTTCGGTTGTATCGTTTATGGGGTCCTTTAGACCCTTTTCCTTCATGTCATTCAATAGTTCATCTTTCCACCTGAACTTTGGCCTCTCCCTCCCTCTGCTGCCCTCCACCTCCATGTTCATAACCCTCTTACATGCTTGTTCATCTTCTCTCCTCATGAAATGACCAAACTATTTCAGTCTTCTTTCTTTCCGAGCTTTTTTTTTGAAACCTCTAATACTTTGACTGTCCCCCTGATCTATTCATTCCGGATCTTATCTCTTTTTGTGACACCACACATCCACCTCAGCATTCTCATCTCGGCCTCTTCCATTCTTCTTTCTTGCTCTTTCTTTATCGGCCAAGTCTCTGCCCCATAGAGAATGGCTATGGTCTAACTACGCTTTTATAAAACTTTCCTTTAACTTTTGCACTGATCTCCCCAGTCCACAGAAGGTAGCCCATGATGATTCTCCAATTCATCCATGCACACTGAATTCTATAACTGACTTCTGCATCCAGGTTCCATTCTCACTCATAACAGAACCAAGGTATTTGAAGGAGCTAACCCTCTTTATGTCTTCTTGGCCCAATTTCACTGTTCCCTGCCATTCCTCTCCACTTGTCCACATATATTCTGTCTATGTTCTGCTAAGTTTTAAGTCTCTACTATCATGTTCTTCTCTCCATCTTCCTAGCTTGAGTTGGGCACCTTCTCTTGTTAGCTTGTTAGGCCAGGTATTCATGCTCAGGTTTACCTGTCAGTCACCCACGAACATAAGGGATGGAGCCCCAACTGTGATTGTGTTTCTTCACAGCCGAAAATACACATATTTTGGTGTAGAGGAAACGTATTCACATGATGTGCACAATGCGGAAAAGCTGTGAATCGCTCTACATTTTATCATTAAATAATAAAAGGACATATACATAGATAAAAAAAGGTATATAAGGAAGGGCGGACATTTGGTACGAATGTCGTCCTTATAAATACTCACCCCCCAAGACAATGATTAGTGGTAATCATTGGTTGATGGTCAGCAGAATCTTGCAGGGGGCTTGAGTCCACGGGTCAGTGATGACATTTATCAGGGAAACATCTTGATGACATTATCAGGGCATCTTCCGGGTCTTGTCGTCTACTGGCGAGTTCGGGAGCGATGCAACCCCTTGTGGTGGACTTTGGGCGTTCGACTGCTTTCCTTGGGTGGCCCCGGTGACGTCTAGGGGTGCTGAGGGCTCTGGCAGCGCTGCATTCCGAGGTGGAGTTCTGCAAGGGCCTTCTATGGGGATCGTCTTTGTCGGTATAACGGCGGGTTTGAGGCGGTTGACTGAGACCCAGTCCTCGCAGCTTTAGAGATCCACCTCCGGCAGCAGTACCAGTGCTGGAGCGTATGCTAGGCTAGTCTCGGGTCCTCGGTGGTCATTTTGCTGGCCACCAGGTCAAAGATGCGGGTGGCCCTCTTGGGGACCAGGAGGGAGAAGGCCTGGAGGAGCTGGGTCTTCAGGCCTTCGTAGGGGAGCTCACCAGGTTGGCTGACCCTCCATGAGGTGAGGAGGTTAAATATGTCTTCCGGAAAGGCTGCAGCGATGAGCTCCGCCTTGGCTCCTTCCTTGGTGATCGGTTGATTCAGAACTGGATCTCTGTGTGGTGTAGCCAGGCTGTGATGTTCTGTCTAGAGAAGGGTGGCAGCTTGATGGAGTGGGGCTCCGACAGTGTGGCGGCGGCGAGCGAGGAACCACTTGAGGAGGGCATGGATCGAACAGCGGGTCCACGGGCGGGGCGTCGAGGAACTTGAGGGGAGGGTGACAGGCAGCTCCTGATTTTGAGAAGAGTTCTCTGAGTCTGACATCTCATGCTTATGGTTGACAGATGTCATAGATGGTGGGCCAAACCGTGAAGACGAACGCCAAAACACACCTGTAGAGGACATGTCGTTTTGAGTCCGCTATTGGTGTTGTGGTCGACCGCAGATGGGAACTCCAGAAAACCCAAACTAATCACCATAATGAGTCTGCTAAAGGCTTTCTGGGGTAGGGCTGAGGCCACTATCATCCTAAATCTGGGAGGTCAGCAGTTGTGAGGACTGAGTCAGAAAAGGAGAGAGCTCTAACCAACTTTATTCGGCAGAGGCTGTACATAAGGCAGCATGTAGATGGAAACATAGTGTCCGTCACACACATACGAACAAACATAAACAAAAAGGGATGGAGCCCCTGCTGTGATTGTGTTTCTTTACAGCTGAAAATACACATAGTATTTTGGTGTAGAGGAAACGTATTCACGTGATGTGTACATTGGCGGAAAGGCAGTGAATCGCTCTACATTTTAGCATATAATAAAAAAAGGACATATACAGAGATAAAATGGTATTTACGAGGAGGGTCAGACACTCGGTACAAATGTTGTCCTTACAACAAGTCTCATGAGCTGACTATGGGTCATTCTTGGAGTAGCCACTCTTGGGACCATGTCTCGCCCCATATTTAATTCGATTGCTTGATCTCCTTGGCCCTTTGTCATGAATGAGACTACTTCCCTTATCCTGGGCTAATAGCTATGCAATCTTCCTACTTGATGGGTTTCTCTTAATGGTGTCAAATACTCCCTTGCTCTTATAATGGAGTCCCTCAAGAACAGATTTCTTTATAAACAACCTCTCGGCACAGGTATCTAACAACCCCCACTTTTGCACAATGCAACCTTTAGGGTTATTGTGGCTGTAAGCAAGTTCGAATTCCTAGTCCTCTTATTTCGCAGTTCTGTAATAGTAGTGTGTGTTCCAACTTGTACCCCACCTACCTTAGACTTATCTGGTTGATTTTGATTTCATATAGCATTCTAATATCTAACAATGCAGCCGTTGTTACAACCTTGCCTGTCACAGTCGGAACTGAAATGTTTATTGGATGCGCATATGAAACGTCCGTCCAGAGTTCTAAGTTGTTCTATCTTTCCTCCTCTAGTTACATTATAATTGACAATGTGTCCATATATGATTGCCTCTGCAAAACTGCATATCCTCTAATCTGGTTTATCTTGGCTTTGTTTGTATTTTCTTTAGGCCATAACGCTCTGTTTTTATTTTGGTCTCACAGATTCCTCTTGTAACTCTTGTTCTGTTATGAAAGCAGATGCTGTAGAAAATAAGATATAATATATCTTATAAGATTCTTATATATATCTTATTTAAAAGATCTCTTCGTCATTGTTTAAATTATTCTTTTAAGTAGTAACTTTTGAAATTAAGCAGTTGTGCGGTGACAATTAGAGATTTAACTTCCTCGCTAGTTTTGTCGTTTAACGACTGTTGAACCATTCAAGAACTTCAAGTAAATAAACAGAATTTTCTTCGAGGGTTTATTTGTTTTAAACATTCAGCAGCTGTTTCCCACCCACCAACCACTCTCCTTACACCGGCTTGTGTTTTATTCTGGGAAATATTAAGAAACCTTGACAGTGAGCTTTGTTATGGATCTTATTCTTTGCTTACATGGAAGATTAAGATATCAAATCAACATTTCTGAGCCATGGAGCAGCAGCGGGCGCCATGGTTCTCTGCCCTTTACCACCTGTTCCCAGTACTCTACAACTCTGGTCGGCATGAACATCTATCAATGGAGAACTCTTCGGGCACTTTAAGACATCTGGTTACTTTGAGGTTGATCTCATTTCATGTTGGCACACATCAATTGAGTTGTTGTAGTAATTTTTCCTGACGTCCATATCACTAGTCTCTTAGATTAAGTCTCGTAACTTATATATTTTTTACTGCCATTATTGAATTTTAGAGATCTTTTATTACATTATCCTGGTTTATTTCATGATGGCATATTCTTCCTAGCAAGGTTTAAGACTGGTTTATCAGAAGTTTAGCTTCTACGAGTTATGTGGTCTAAATTTTTATTTGTAGGGTGGCATCTATATACATGGATCTCGTTATATTTATGATAGTGATTTTTTTTTGGATAGGCTGTTAGAGATTCAAGACGACGGGAACATGAGGTCCAGTGCCATGGACACTGCATCTGGGTGGCATCATTAGTTTTTCAATAGTAAGATTACTGAGACACTATGTTGAGATTATAATAATAAAGATTTTTAGAATTTAACTACTCTATTCATTTTCTCCTGGAGGTTTATTCTTATATATTACTCCTATTTTGAATATGGCGCTCAATGTGGGGCAGTGATAGTGTTCGATGCCTACCCGCATGCCGTTCCATTGGACCTGGGATGTAGATGTTTTGAAATTGCATTATTTTTGTGATATCATTGAAGTTAAATATATTTTTAAGCATATATATTCAGCATGGCAGAACTTAGGAAGCTTGCAAATGTCCACAAATATATTAGGAATTGCATTACTGAGCAATATAACCATAGAGGGTTATTTCTTACTTTAAATTCGGCTGCGTGAGAAATCTAAATTGCTGTTCGAGTAGTGGATTGTTGAATTAGAGGAGCTGACTAAAACAAATACTCTTAAATTTGAGGAATGGTGTATAGACGAAGAGGATAGAAAATCTGAAGAAGAATTTAAATAAAAACTCTTTCAATGCTTAGCCTCTCTTTAGCCAGTTGAACCTGACTCCCCCCTTCCTCGTTCTGTAGCAGATGAAGCTTGTAGCTTATTAAAAAGTCCAATTGCACACTTACCAAAGTATACAGTACACCTGAGGAAGATCTTTCTAGATTTTTTGAAGAGGTTGGAGATACTATAAGCAAATATAGATATCCAGAATATGATAAACTTACTATTAAAACAACAGTCATCCAGTAGGGCTTTGATTCTTCTCAATTCATTAAAAGCTGATAAAAAATGGCTATACTTATGCTAAGGAATTGTTGTTGAAAGGCTTTGCCTCGGAGGATACACGGAAGTTTAATGTATCGAGTCGTTGAATGAAGTTAGGTTAGATTACACTTCAGATCCTATGAATACATTTCAAAAGTGCGTTTGTTAATTGAAAGGGTAAACAAACTTGGCATTACTGTAGACGATATACCTCAGTGCTTTTACTTGGGAAGGTATGAAGGACCAGTTCAAACTTCAGTTGATACAAATACCTAATCATGCTAAGCCTTCATTGAAGGAAATTACTGAGAATTACTTTGAGGCTTGTTGATTGTTTGCTTAGCAAACGAAAATCTAAATTTAAGAGTAAGTTTGCTTCCCCTAAGTTTGGAAAAAAGTGATAATGTAGCTAGTTTTAGTGTTGAAGTAAAATATGACAAAAATAAAGGATTCAGGCCGTGTAGTATATGCACAAAAGAGCTGGGGAAGGAGGCTCCTCATCTTATAAATATGTGTTCCAAAATGGTTCAATAAATGCGTCAAATGTCCAAATGCTCAGACTTAAATCATGAGAGTGGGAAATCTTGCAGATACTAGTTTTTGTTCTCGTTGCCGGTACTCCTAACTCCAGAATGGCACCAAGGGATTTCCTTATGTTTTAAGGTTTCTAGTTCTGATGAATGTAAAGTCAATGCTGAAGCTAAATCTGGACCTCTAATGCTAAGTGTCTTACTATGATAAACCAGGATTGTTCCTACATGATATACAAACCCTCAATCCTTTACAACAGGATATACTTGCAGCGTAGCAGCTGGATATGATTGTAAAATCTTGAACAAGGTCGTTAGGTAGTACTACTGCCCAGTAGGCTGGGAGGGACCCGCCTACCTGGACGTAAACAATCCAATTTACTTGTGGCTGTCTTTGGGTGAAGACGTGAGTTTGAGAGCTCTTGCTGACTGGTTGATAATCACGATGTTTCCCAGTGGGATCATTCTTTTATATGTTTTGAATATACTGTGTTTGATATTAATAATCAATTGACATTTATAATTGATATGTAAACACTTTTTGTGATACACCTTTCTAGCCGCTTTTCCCCTTTGTGGGTTAAGGGTCGGCAGCAGGGTGTATCTACACCCTTATCACTTATTTTTTCTTTAATGTAAGGGCATGACAGTATATTTATTGACATTTATGTTGCACATTTTCTCTTCCCAAAATTTCCTCCATATCCTTTGCCCCTTTTCGCTAGCGTATTTCCTTCACCCCTTTTTGCTAGGTTATTGGACAAAGAAGGGATGTGTGTGTGTGGTGTTGATGTTGAGGGATCTCCTCTCGTTTCGGAGGGCAGTGCCCTTTGATGTGAAAGGAGTATCCTCCTTAATCAATTTTTTCTTTTTTCTGCAGGCTAACAGTGAGTAATAGTGTATTAAAGCAGTGGAGGATTGGATATCTCATAGTTTTCACTATCCTAACTGTCAGAACTGTACACGCTAACATGTTGTGACATTGACCCTCGAGTGTGTATATCTAATGTCTTATCGCTTGGCGATAGACTTTTTTTGTTCTTTCCTTACGACTGTCATTCGTAAGTAATTTTTGGTTCCTCTCATCTCCCTTGGATATCTTAGTAGAGAGGTTCTTCTTTGACTAGAGGAGATGATTCAAACAGGCTAGTTGAACAAGTTAACAACTTTATTCTGTAACTCCATACTAGGAGATGCAGCTCGGTCGGACGACCGATATGTTTGATTGTTGGCGTGGAACTGCCATTCTAAAGCATCGCGTCGATAGAGGAACATTAGCTATCTCAGCAATTCATATAAAAACACATACGTAGTTCGCCGGCTCGGAAGTTACAAGTTTCCGGCGTAGGTTAACAGGTCAACCGCTTCCCATGGAAGTTGTTGTGCAAAGTTATCATAACATAAAAATGTTGACAAAGCTTTGAGCTAGATCAGGCTACTGCAGACAGCGCATAGCGTAATCTAGGTCTGCTTTGGTCACGTAGAACCCTCCTAATGCCATGACCCCAGGTCATTGGTTGATATTTACAGAGCTTGTAAACTATATAATAATGTAATTATTACATTAGGCTCGGACTGCTACCTATTCAAGCCTTGAATAACAAAAAAAATTACTTTAAACATTGTCCATAGGAGCGTGCTCGTAACATACTAAGTGATTAAATGCATAAAAAGGTTCTGTTACATACCATTGTTGACATATTCATAAACAAAGATAAATGCATGGAAAATATAGATCCATGTTTGGTAATATAATGATTATGTACCCAAAAAATAATATAAAAGGTAAAAATCAAAACATGTATAACATGATTAATATGATAACAGGTAACCTGATTAAGAATAATGGTTACTAAATAATGATTATAGCATGATCATGGATAATTGTTAAAGAGTACTTGACACTCTTTGTAATAGATAAATATAATTGTATAATAGTATAACAATGTAATTCTGCAGAAATTCAATATATAGGGCTGATATTTTATTAGGTGCCCGAAAAATACCTTTAGGAATATATTAATGTATAATATTGGGCTATAATGATTTATTAGGCGCCCTGGAGATACTTTAACTGTTCAAATGCAAAGGCGTGAGTCTTCTTGTCCTACATTTTTGCCAGCATACGGACCGCTTTTCACACACAACACAATTCCAGACAATTCCCTAGGCACGAACTGAAGTGGCCAGGTTCAGGCGGCCCTAAACGCAAACGACTTGAGTTTAACGGGTACGTCATCCAGACGGGCCAGTACGTTCCCTTGGAGATCCTTCTGTTTACGCCTCAGCCTACGCCAAGCAAAGATGTTGACGGCGATAACCAATATGGCCGTCACGCTGAACACGGCTAGCAGAATGTAGTAGCGAAGATGTTCTCCACCTGCATAAGTCGATGACGCGTGGTCATCTCAGCCAGTTGCGTCAGACGATGAGCTACTCGCGCGTTGTATGGGAGAGGTAGTGATGGGATGATTGTGGTAGCCCACGTGTAGTTCGCGAAATACGCCTTCTCACGTATTATCGTGTTGACCCCTCTGACGGTATAGTTTGTAGATGTCCCCGTACAACCATCAGCTGCTACGAAGATAGGGGCATGGGCGGTGGATGTGTCCGGACACACGACGTCGAACCCGGCCTTATCATAACGGATCCAGGAACCATTATTCATCCTGTAATTGAATTTATTACCGTAAAAGGGATAAAGTTTCCCCAGACAACCTTCTTGCTTGTATGAGAGAGAGAGCCGTTTTAGCACTATGTCTAACTCACATGAATCCGTTGATATAGGATAGAATTCAAAAGAGTCAGCTGTACAAATTTTATTATTCATAGCTTCTGAACAGTGAGTGAGTTTATCTAAGTCTTTATGACTGTAAATGATTTCTTATCAGAAGAAATCAGTACATGCCCCGTTAAATTGGATATTACTGGATTTGAGTTATTCGTCATAAAAGTAGGAAACGGTGCTATTTTGTATGATTGCCAAGCATCGGAAGAATCAAAAGGAATTGTGATCATAATTCTATAATTTTCAACGCTGACTGATATTAGGCATATATAGAATTCTACTTTATGGGCATCTAATAAAGGAATATAACCTAGCTTCTCCCGTCCGTTTTCTAAAGTTAACGTCAGATCTTTAATAGGCATGAGGTGAGGAGATAACACACCCTTTGTTGCTAACGTAATTGCTTCTACGTAATCTTTTGATTTTTCAATAAAATGTGATATTTTCACACGGATATGATCTATTTTCGAACTATAGTAAGCTAAAGTAGCCAGCAAATGTTGAACTTCCATGACCGATCGATATTATTTGAATGTTCATTAACGATATTCATTATTTGATTGATCGAAGATAACTGGCTGCGAAGTTCTGATAAGGCCAGTTCCGTTTTGTGTTGCAAAAACTCAATTCTTTTATTTTGATTATTTATCTTGAGGCGATTTGAGATTCCTAAGCCTAGATTCGCAACTGATCCTAAGATGTTTAGTCCAGCTAGAATAAGCGGGTTGCGGCGTTCAAGAGTATTGTGCCGCACAGACCACATCAGCAGGTCACGAGCGAGTTCTTCTGCCTCGGCGGTTTTATTTTGTATGTCATAAGACAACATTTCCGCGACGCTTAGTGTTTGAGCTAGTGAAATCTCTGAGTTAGCATGAAAATTACGTTCATGCATTTCCTTAAGGGAAATACCAAACCTCATCAGGTCATTCTTTAAGTTAAGGACGTCATCTTCAGGTAAGAAAATAGTAATATTGTTATCTACTTCGATAACAATATTACTTTGACACGATGAATACATCATCGATTCTCTCAATAATCGAGCCATGATTAAATTCTATTTCTTTCGTCCTAGCGCTCTTTCCATACAACAAAGATGTCTGAATACACAATATCACTCCTAAGTCCTAACAATAACAGATTCATTTTTGAAAACCTGCAATGAGTAAAACAGATGTAATAACTCGCGTAAAAGAATAGGTTTACATACAATATGATTAATAGATATATATATATATAAATTATTATACAAGTTTCATAAATACAACCATTTTTTCCCTCACTCCATCTACCCTTCTTTAGATTCTGATATGTGCCAATGGGACTATTCTCACATCAGTGGGTTTGGATACATTTTGAAACCCTAGCTCTATTGGCCGTTAAATTTTCTAAAATGTTAAACGGGCCTTCAAACTTAGGTGTCAGTTTATAATTTAAACCTTTACGCACGTATACTTGTATGTATACCTGATCGCCCACGGCATATGTTCTAGTTGGCTTAGCTATTTTATCATGATTTTTTTCATTATGATCTGTGCTTCTTCTAAATTCTTACGAATTATATTATATCGACTTATGCTTGCATCCATACATCCTTTAGAGGATTTGATAAATTAGTTGTAGGCTTTAAGATGTGGAAAGGCGTTCGGGCCGGGGGGATACCGTACAGTGCCTCGTGCGGTGTCATTTTAATAGACACATGATACGAGTGATTAAGTGTGCTTAGTACCGCAGGTATGGCAATGTCCCAGTTGGGGTCTGCCCCCCCTAAGGTGACCCTTAAAATGTTTAAAACCTTACGATTTGCCCTTTCCACTAGCCCATTAGACTCTGGGTGATAGATCATGGTATTGATTTTCTTTATACAAAGGAATTCGCACAAGGAGTTAAGGAAATGATTATTGAACTCCCACCCCGCCCGAGTCTGAGATAATGATGTGTGGAATTCCATGTTTACAAATGTAGCACTCGTAAAACTTCCTAGCGCAGCTCCGAAACCGCGGTTTTTTGTTTTAAGCGCTATAAAGTTCTGTATATCGAGTCAAAGCGTCTATAATTACTAGGAGTGCTTATTTCCTCTGTCTGACTCGTAAAATCCTGTTAATAAATCTAAATGTACTCTTTCAAAGGGTTGATTTGGCACGGGGTAAGCCCCTAGGCTGACAGGTGTCTTCGTGTGCCCTTTGTATTCTTGACAAGTGCGACAATTTGCTATGTGCTTTTTTATATCTGTAAGCATCGTATGCCAATAAAATAAGGATTTGGCTTTCTGTGACATCAAGGTATAACCCGGGTGTCCGTGCAGTGGATTTTCATGCAACCACTTTAAGACAGTGGGTATGAGTGAGATAGGCACCACCACCTGGTTGTTATTCAAACTGCGGTGTGTTGCGGGTTTTCCTCGTCACGGATCTACACAGGATATTGTCCTGTAGGATATAATTCTGCTGCTTATACTTTAGTATTCTTTTTCCTTCGGATTTCCGTTTAACGCAATGATGATTTTTCTATTTGCGGATCTTTTCTTTGTTCCGTCTGTAATAGTTCAGCACTCCAGCCCAGATCTTCCTGTTCAGATATAGTTTAACAACGGGCATGGAGGTTGAGATATCTATTAATTCAGCTAATGGCTCGGTACAAGATGAAGAGGGGTTGCGTGATAATGCGTCAGCAATGATATTTGCTTTCCCAGGTAAATACCCGATCCTCGCGCCAAAGTCCTGAATGATCATGTGCCACGAGTTCGCTTGGGGCTGTGACTAAAGCCTTTAAAGAAGTCGGTTAGGGGCTTATGATCAGTGAGAACCTTGACGGGATAACCGTATATTATGAATTTAAAGTGCACGAGTGAATTAACAATAGCGAGCCCTTCCTTGTCTATACTGCATATTTACTTTCGGTAAGGTCTCAGTTTACGTGAATAAAAAGCTATAGGGAAAAACTGTCTATCATATTGTTGAAGCAATACCCACCTACTCCTAGGTCTGAGGCGTCTGTTGCTATGAAAAATTCCTTACCGAAGTCAGGAAATTTCAAGATAGGAGAACTACCACAGTTCATCTTTCAATTTATCGAACGCCTGTTGATGAATTTCAGACCATACGAAATCTACGCCCTTTTTTATAAGATCGGTTAGGGGAGCGGCTATGATTGAGTAATTGCGGATAAAGCGGCGATAGTATCCGCTGCACCCTAAAAATTGCTGTATTCCCTTGACGTTAATAGGTATCGGAAAGTTACGGATAGCCGACACCTTATCGTGGACGACTTTAAGACCTTCACTAGAAACCGTGAAACCATAGATAGACTAGTTCTGTTTTAAAAAATTCACACTTACTTATCTTTACCCTTAAATTATGCTGCCTTAACCTTTGTAACACTAACTCCAATTTACGTAAATGTTCTTCCAATGTGTTGGAAAAGATTACTAAGTCATCCATGTAGGCATGTAGGATATCTCCCAACAAGTCTCCAAACACGACGTTTATCATACGAGTAAAAGTTATAGGAGCACAACGTAAACCAAAAGGCATACGCAAAAATTCATAATGTCCCCTGGCTGTGCTGAAGGCAGTGTATGGGATACTCTCTTGTTCCATCGGAATCTGATGAAATCCTTTTAGTAAGTCTAGGCTTGTGAAATATTTATTCTGGCCTAGTAAAGATAGGATATCATCGGTACATGGTACTGGGAATCTGTCAGGGATTGTTTCTTCATTTAAACGACGAAAATCTACGCATATCCGCCAAGTTCGATCTTTTTTCGGTACTACTATTAACGGAAAATTATAAGGGCTGTTTGATTTCCTAATGACTCCTTCCTTTAACATTTTACCTACTTCCTCTGTTATCTCATTCTGAAATTTCATAGGAAGTCGGTACGAAGGTACATAGATTACTTTCTGTTTGTCCTTGAGCCTGATGTTGATGCTCGATGACATTCCGTTTTTCCTAAGGTTCCATCCGTAGTGGAAAAAACATCATGATATTTAGTTAACAGATTCAAAAATTTCTGCTGAATTTCTTCTTCTTGAATGTCCTGATTGATTTTGTTCTTTATAGATTGCAAAAGGGTTTCATCCGCGACTGATTGAGCGTGATTTATCTCAGCTACGGTAAGAATGCGATGTTTATAACTTCGGCATCCAAGATATGTTGATTTTTGTGGATTACTAAAGTGGTATTCAAATGATTACAGACTTCGATGTTACATTGTTGTTGTGAGCCGACTGTATAAACGGCTTGTGTGACGGATAATCCGTGTGTTTTCAGAGTTTCGGAAAGGATTAATGTTTCAGATCCTGGCAAGGTTCTCTTACACGCACTAATATATTGAAGTTACGTTAGGCTCGAGAGTTTGCGTGCAAGCTGATATTACGGGTGAGCGAGAGTTCTGTTGGGTGCCTAGTATTCATTTCTTGGTTCATGAGACAGGCGATTGGTTCCGTAATGTAAGTGACAACTCTGTCTGTCTCTTTATTATCTAAAACAGATTTTAGGGTATTAGAAGACCTATAGAATTTCCCTTTGATATACACGCCGTGTTTTGCAGGTGCTAAGATAATATTTTGAGTGCCCATAGACGGGTATCCGATAATTACTGCGGGATACATATTAATGTTTTGTACAACGACAAAGGTATCAGCAAACGTGCGCTTACCGACCTTGTACTGTACATGAGTTACGCCCACAACATTTAATTCATTATTCCCAATGCCTGAGAGCCTTATTCCGGACTTTTCTATAGGGAAATTTGAAAAGAGTAAATGATGAGTCCTTAAATCCATTATATTACGTGGACTACCAGAATCAAAGAACAAAGTGAATGACTTATGGTCCAAATTTACTGCATGTAAGGTTGGTCGCAACTCGTTTTGACTAATAATTGCATGAATTTGTTGCAAATCTACGGGAAACCTGCACAGATTTTTTTGATTCGGCCGTGTGTTTCATAGGAAAATCAATTGTCTCACAATGATCTCATAAATGATTAAACTGATTATTTGATACAAAAGATGTTGATATTGATGACCCAACATCGCCCTCTCCCCCCTTGGAGTGAACTACGTGGTATTTGTTTTGTTTATCACACCCTGAAAATTCGCTTGCCCTTGCGAGTTCTGGCTAGACGGCCCAGGAACAGAGGTACCTGAAGCACGATTTGTTTGTTTCTGCTGTTGTGCAGAATTTCCGTTTGGTTGTTTCTTCTTATAGTACTGAGGACCCTTCTTTTTATTTGCACTAGCAACTGGTTGCGTGTTTGTAGCATTTTGCTGTTGATTCCTCGAGTAGCAACGGTTATATGAATGAGTTGAACTATTGTGAATTGAACAAAAACGCGTCCGACAGTCTGAAATCATGTGACCTGGTCGTTACAGTTATAACAAACCATCCTGCAACTTGATTATTATTATGAACCACATTTACTTGTTGTGGCTTGTTCTCATTTTTTGCAAAAACTTGAATGAGCGAAGGATCTAGGTCGGTACATTTAGACATGTGTTTTTTGATTTGTTTATACACATCTAATTCCGTACTGTCGGGCTGCAATTTTTTATCAAAACACCGTACTAACGCTTCAGGCAACATTACAGTGATAGACGTAAGGTAGATCAAACGGATAAAATCTTTCACTTTGATTTTAGCACCCGCAACCCACCCGGAGTTACTTAAACTATCCTGATAGTTCATTTAGCCGGTCGGCAATTAGCGCCGCCGCTCGACAACATTGAGCTGAGTCATGGAGGCTTGGTTAAGGATATTTCTCAATGCCAATACTACATCTAAAGCCTCTTCACCCCCATACACGGCACGTAAGTAATCTAATTTTGAACTCGTCCCATGTAAGCGCTTCTTCTTGAAAGAAACCCCCCTTAGATACGCACTTGCGGTCGCCTTTCGCAAAGTCAACGAAGCTCTTGGCCTCCTGTAATTGTACTGCTGGGTCTGTGATGCTTTTTGCATTTAAATGAGCGTCTACAGATGAGATCCATGCCTCAACATTTTGAGGCAGGAACCCATTGACCCGACCTTGAAAAGGGACAATCGCTGACCTCGCGCTAACGAGAGTCACCACGTTGGGGTTGCCAGCCGGAGGGGTTGCCATTTCGGCTTTCACTTTTTCTTATCACTTATATTCCTTGCAATCCTATCAAAATATCTATAAGAGTACACTCGACCACTACGTAAACGCATAAGCAATGTACTGTATAAGTGTGTTATAATAATAGGAAAATCCCCCAACCCCCCAAAAGATACAAAAATACAGACAATATGATCAAATATTATACGGAGAATTCCTGCAAGAAACGGTTAATGACAACGAGAAAAGAAAAAAAAATTAATCTGCGGGCGAGAACCTCGTAGTTGAAGATTGGTTCTGTAATGAAGGAAGATTAATATGGCGAACAACTCACCCCCAGAATACTGGACGATCGACTCTTGATGAACAACACTTCACTGAGAAAAGACCTGAATAGATAAAATGGTACTTAGCTCCAGATTATATTGCGAAGGATTGTTGACATGGGATGACGTCTCAGTTCCTTTTCCACGTCTCGCGTCGGAAGTCGTGATGACGTCACGGCCTCTCTCGGTGCACGATGCGCGGGGAAGTCCAAGATTGATGACGTCACAGCCTCCGTCCTTGCTAGATCTTGTGTGATGTTCCCTGTGTTTGTTTTCTTCTTTCCGTTGATGTTCAATGCTGCTCTCGTCCGGTGTAGATTCTCGAGATAAAGTGACAACAGTTGCTCAAACGTCAGTGTTAAATGCTTGTATTCCTCTCGATGAAGGACGTAGTTGCGTCTTCATAAACTGGTTGCGTTGATTGAAGATCCCGTTTTCCTCTGTTTCGTTTGATGTTGAAGGTGGAAGTTAGTTCTTGTAGACCTTCGGTCGGCTGATATGGGTCTTGTTAATTATGTTCTTCGTTTATACGCTGCCACCACTTCTAATGTCTTATCGCTTGGCGATAGACTTTTTTGTTCTTTCCTTACGACTGTCATTCGTAAGTAATTTTTGGTTCCTCTCATCTCCCTTGGATATCTTAGTAGAGAGGTTCTTCTTTGACTAGAGGAGATGATTCAAACAGGCTAGTTGAACAAGTTAACAACTTTATTCTGTAACTCCATACTAGGAGATGCAGCTCGGTCGGACGACCGATATGTTTGATTGTTGGCGTGGAACTGCCATTCTAAAGCATCGCGTCGATAGCGGAACATTAGCTATCTCAGCAATTTCATATAAAAAACACATACGTAGTTCGCCGGCTCGGAAGTTACAAGTTTCCGGCGTAGGTAACAGGTCAACCGCTTCCCATGGAAGTTGTTGTGCAAAGTTATCATAACATAAAAATGTTGACAAAGCTTTGAGCTAGATCAGGCTACTGCAGACAGCGCATAGCGTAATCTAGGTCTGCTTTGGTCACGTAGAAACCCTCCTAATGCCATGACCCCAGGTCATTGGTTGATATTTACAGAGCTTGTAAACTATATAATAATGTAATTATTACATATACAGTTTCCTTGCTGGAAAATCATATTGATTTGCTTCTGTTATCCTGGGATTTCATCACTGGCCAGTGTCTACAACTGTCCTGTTGTGTTATCTCTCCACTTCGGGGATGACTGTGCTTCATCCTGTAGAAGAAGCCGAGGAAGAAGAGGTCCCGAAGGTGTCATTTTCGTCGTTAACTCACGCCTCCTCACCTCCCTCTTCAAAGGCTTCTCGGCCTATGAAGACGAAGGTAGCTTCTACCACTCCCATAAGAATGTCTCGCTATGAGACTTCTAAGGGTCTGCATCCTTTCCCCGGGAAGGAAGCAGTTGGCTCTCATGTTGGCTCACCTACTCCTTCGGAGTGGGACAGTGATGCTGGCCCCATGGTCTAGTGTCTCGGGAGCCTAAGGAGTTGGAACCAAGGTTTCTTCTCCTGTCTCTGTTACCAGGCCACTGCTCAAGGAACCAGGTCTGTGTCGGAGGCTCGTTTGCAACTTTCTCCAAATCTACAACACTCAAGGGGGGTATGATACATCCACACTCAATAACAAGGAGTCCTCTGTCCGTCGTGACAGTGGTGCGGGGCATAGAGAAGGAACTAAGCCGTGGCTCGGACCCACTTGGAAAGCCAAGATTGGCTTTTGTCAGGTGCCAGGGTTGATGTTGCTGTCCCCTTAGGTAGGACATCTGGGGGGAAACTAAGAGGTCCTCTATACAACCCTCTTCACATGAGGTTTTGGGATGTGTCGTGAGGACGATGCATGTTCTCACCAGGCCAAGCCATCAGCGGTGCTGCTACCAGTCCTGCTTTCTTCTGCTACCAGTGCTGCTATCAGTCCTGCTACCAGTGCTGCAAGAGCCATCTGCATTTTCCTCAGGAAAGCATCTTGCCAAGGTGATCGCACTCTCCTAGAACCATGTCGCCGACATCAGCTCCAGGTTGATGAAAAGACGTAGCTCATTCCTTTTGACACCACCGCTGTGAGGAGGAGTGAGAGCATACAATCCTCTTCCCCTATTCCCTCTACTTCATCAGGTGACACAGGGGGTGTGAGGTGAGTGAGACGAATCCTGCAGAGTGCTCTCCACAGGATTCAGCGTCGGGGCGTACCTTTTTCCTGGGGGTGGGGTCTTAGGGTTACACCAGGTGTGCACCCACATAGTTGAGGAAGGATTGTGGTTTTGCTCACCGTCCCAACACCTGGTGTTCCGATTTTTAGGATTCAAACACCTGGAGACTGTGTTCTCCCTGGTTCTTTCTGTCCTTTGGGCAGATTCCAATTTGCAGTCCCCTGTGGGATCTTGCGTTTTGGGAGCCTTGAGTGATATTCTGTTGAATTGCACTCTTATTCTAGTATTAAATGCTTCCATCTAGGACTGGTTTTTATGTCTGTTCCTCCTTGATTTCTATGGAAGTTGAGAGGGACCCCTCCCTGATGGTTGTTTGACAAAATTTGGAGGTATTGTGAGCGCTTGAGTTCCTTGGAATTCCTGGCACTCTCCAAGTGTTTTTGGTCTTTAATGGCTTCCAAACACTCGGGCAAGGTAGTTTGCCTGATCATTGTTATTACAAAAGTTGGGAGTGTCCAGCGCTCGCTACCACGTGAGCTTGGATATCAAGGTGAGCCTTTACCAGTACAGAGGAGTTAGCTCTTCAATCTGGTTTGGGTATATATAGGCCTGGTGCTGCATACCTTCACCTTATGGTGAATGGTTAAGTTCTGTCTTCGCGTCTTGTACCTTAGGGTTCGAACACGTAGGACAGCAGATACAGAATTCCCCTCTATTCTTCTTCTGAGAGTTTTGGCCTTGAAGGAGAATAGTTAACTGGGGAAGAAGGGTTAGTTCTTTACTTAGGATTACCACTCACAATTATGTGGTGGTGATCTGTCCAGCTCATGTGACTCGTTTCGGCCAGCCCAGATATGCTGAGTCGAGTGCTTGGCTTTGCTGAACAAACTCTCTGCTCTTGATCAGTGCAGTTCCTACTATGGTATAGTACCCTTATTTCCTGGTGTTGCAGTCGTGGTGTCATCTCGTCACAGAAGGGGTCATTGTCTTCATTGTCCAACGTCTCCTTATCTCTGAAGGCTTCCTGACCTAAGAAGAGGAAGATAGCTTCTCTCTGTATCCTCTCCAGGGGAGGAAGCAGTTGGTTCTCTCATTGGCTCACCTGCTCTTTCAGGAGCGGGAACCGTGAGTCTGTCCCTAGGAGCTAGTGTTTCATGAGCCCAGGGTTAGAGCCTAGGTTCATTCTCTTGTCTCTAGTTCCAAGGTGGGCACTGCTAATGGAACTGGGGCTGTGTCAGGTGCTCATTCGCGAGTCTCTCTGAGTGTACAACCTCCAAAGGGGGTCGCACACCTGCAATCATTAAATTGGGAGCCTTCTCTCTCCGTCGTGACAACGCATAGGCAGATGCCGAGAGAAGGGACCGAGTAACTTTGGTGACTCAGACCCACCTGGGAAAGCCAGGGATGGCTCTTCCTTCTTGGTGCCAAGGTTGATGTCACTATTCCTCTGGACAAGCCATCTGGAGGAGCTAGAGGAGGTTCTCTGGGGAGTCCTCTTCATGAAGTTTGAAGCGGGGAATAGACACGTAGCGAGATGTGTTAGGTTCTCTCCTCCAGCTTTTGGTACGTTTAACTTCACTGAACTCTTCCTGACCTTTGTTGTAGGAAGAGAATGTTCATTGGTTGAGTGAGAATCTCTGCTCTTCATGCAGGAAGCATTTTTTGCTGAGGTGAATAAGTTTTCCTACTCTTTGCATTGCTGTCATCACTGCAAGTTAGAGTAGAGTGGACAAGAACAACCATTCCTCCTCATTTTTTTCCCTCTTCACGGATTACACCGGGTATGAATGAGGGAATAAAAGGAACTCTACAGAGTTCTACTACCCCAGAGTTTGAATACAAGAGACAATGTTCATGGTTCGATCTTAGGATCTCACTGAACATACGTTCAGTCTGTTTTGGGATGGATATCACTGAGAAGCGGAACCCCACTGCTCCAGTGTCCCTGTTAGGAATGGCCAGTTCGGCATGAACTAGTTGTCTTCAGTGTCCTGTTGTCGCAGTAGAAGCCTCCCTTTGGGATAGATTTTCCTTCCTTCTCATCATTAAAGAATGAAGGATTTGCTTTGAGTCCTTATTCTTTTTTCTCTATTGACTGAAGAAGAATTAGGATGGCGCTCGATTAACAGGGTCCTAAGAATTATACTTGTATATTCTCCTCGCAAAAATGCTTTTGTTATTATTTTGCACCATCTGAGTAACAGGTGCATGCCTATAAGTTAGCTCTTGGGTATGTAACTAAAATGAATAGTACCTTCTCTTAATTAATCTGAAACTCAGGACGGCCTTTCGGCCTCCCAAGAGTTTCCGGTCTGATTTTGAAACAAATAGTAGTATTATTTCACAACACCAAAAAAAGGTTGGCATTATCACTGAGCAAGAGGACTTCATTCCCTCTCGTTTCGGTTAACATTCCTACTTGAATGTACTACCAGGCAACTCAGTCTATGGGGTCATGCGGGACAGAGTGCTGCCTTATCACTGATATTCTATTTTTTCTTAGTATTGTTTCTCCTCTGTCGAGGGTTAACTACTAATGCAAATCTCTGCCCGGCTATTACATACTTAGTTTCTCTGCCTAGCTCAAAATTTTTTGTGTATGGCTTATGTGGTGTGCTCACATTTGCCATTGCAAGAATTATCAGACAGAGATGTATCTCATTTGACACATTATCATCTTTCTGTTTACATCAGGGAAGAACAGAAGTCTGTTGTCTTCTTCTCCGTCGCAATTGTCCCGTAGACAACTGTGATGAATAAGAATGATTTTTAAGACAATACAGCACTGCTCTCATTGACACCATTGCTCTTCTTGACACCGCTGCTCCTCCCTGACAGTGCTGCTCACTCTAACAACGCGGCTGTCAGGGTATAGAGAAGAGTTTCCCCCTGATCCAACTTCTCAGTGTCAAGGAGTGGTCCGTGCAGGCAGTACATCCTTGTGTTTTACATGGCTAAAGACTTTAAGCCTTCTTTGCAAGCAGAGGACTTTTTGTGCCAAGGCAGTAATGAAATAGCTGAAAATAAATTCCTCTTCTAGTCCTCTGTAAATTTCAGGAACTAGAACCATTCTATTTGGTTGGTGTCATTAACAGCACTTCTCTGTCAGAATCATGAAAGTTAACTTCTTCCTGATTCGATTGCACACTCGCTCTAGTTTTTCACATAAGTTGCATTGTTTCTCCTTGGTTGAGATTCTACTACTGATGAAAAATTTTTCTGTCTTGCCATCTCAGGGTTTTCAGCTCCTAGACAGCTTTTTGACTTTGTTTGGAACATGCAAGCCATCACAAGAGTCATTAGACAGTTTTTATTTTTTCAGACTGCATCCCGTCTCTCTCCCGCATTGGCGAAGAGGATAGATGGGTTGCATGGATCATCTTCAGCATCACCCGTCAAAGGCAGATTATCAAGTCCTGACTCCATCTCTGGTATTGAATAATTCGGTTTCTATTGGAACGGGTTGATTCCTTCATGATTCTCTACGCCTTGGACTTTGTTTTTGATTGATCCAGATCAGTCATTACTTTGTCCTATTGATGGGTTGTTGGACCTGCGGGGACTCGACACCCATCATCGGATATTAGTTTTCCTTTCTCCAATACGGGCTTACCAATGGAGAAGTCCAAGTACATGGCTTCCTTCAAGTCCCACAAGATCGTTACCTACACCTCTGCAGAAAGTGATGCCACTTGTGCGCTCTTCCTGAGAGCACACAGCGCCAGTAGCTTGGTCCTTTTCATCACACTCCAAAGAATATGTCGGCCTGGAAGATAGATGTAGTCTGATGAGGACCCTTTATTTCTTTCTTCCTTTGGGTAATTGCCCACAGGTCCTTTGAACTCCCTTTCATTGGACCTGTGGTGGATACTCACAAGTTGTGTTTGTTTACCCTGTCCTTCAAGAGGACAAGTTGCATCTCTTGCCTATAGTGTTCAGTTTTAGAGGTAAGAAGGATGCGAGAATGACTGCTCTCTCCTCTTTCCCCTCCCATACTTCTAATTCTCTTCTTTCTTTTGAGAATAGGACTCGAAACTTACACTGGCTGATCGGGTGTTTGAATGCAGCAAGCTTTCACATCGAGTTTCCTTTCTATTCTTCTTGTCAGAATCATAGAAGCCAATCCAGCCTCCATCCTCCAGCAAGGGGAGGATGGACATATGGGCAATAGGGCATAATTGTTTCGTTCTTTACCTTAATGCCTCTGACTGTATATATTCTTCTCTGCTTTTTGTATTAGTTAGGACTTCTCACTCATTTCGAAAAGGCCCAGAGGTCTGACTTTAGAATCTGCAGTTCTTAGACTCCGATCAGTGTGTCAGAGGGAGGGCACTCCTCTTCACTAATGACGATAGCCCAGGTGTGCTGAACTCCAGTCAGTTCTAGAGACTCACTCAGATTCCCCTCCAAAAGTGAGTCCCTCCCATTGTAAAAAACCAAGGTTTGTAAATCATGTAGGAAAACAAATCACAGTTTTTTCCTTAACTATACAAACTGAGGTCCTTAAGAGTAATTGCCCACCTCATGCCACCCCTCAATTGAAACATGGGCCGCAAGTAAATTGTGTCACGGGCGTATAGTTCCCACCCACCATGACATTAAGATATGAGAATAAGAATACTATTAGTATACATATACACTGTTGTCAGTCTTCTTGCATGGAGACAGGGGTCAGAGAATGGTACTGTGTCATAGTTGACACGGTGGGTATGAAGACTGACGTTTACTGCTGCCTGGGAATAGGGTAGGCCTGTCCTACGTGCTATTACATGATATTCCTTGTGTGTATGGAGTCTTATTACTGATGAGGCAGGTGATGTCTTCCCATGGCAGGCAATTGAAGTGCTGATTTCCATTTTAG
Organism: Macrobrachium nipponense; assembly: GCF_015104395.2. Lineage (NCBI taxonomy): Eukaryota > Metazoa > Arthropoda > Malacostraca > Decapoda > Palaemonidae > Macrobrachium > Macrobrachium nipponense. The sequence continues at coordinate 48,734,253 of NC_061098.1, read as the reverse complement.
GGGTATTGAAGAAAATTCATGATACTCAGCTTGTTTCTTTATTACTCATTACATCATGCCAAATTTCTCCCAGGCCTAGTCTCCTGGACTTGGTTAATTTACCTAGTCTTCAGAACTCCTGGACTAGATCCCTGGACTAGATCCCTTGACTAGATCCCTGGAAATATTAATTTTATTTAATTTCGGTATTTCTACAAGAAGCAATCCGCGGTGGCTTAGACTATTGGCAATTGACCCTGATTTCCTATGTTATTTGAGTTACTGTACAAGATTTAAAAGTAATAGCCATTCGGCACGGCTGTAAACTAAGCAGTAATTGACCTTTGAAAGTTACATAATAGCCACACCAAACTCAAAGGTATATTAAAGTTTAGTTTCCAACCAAACGAAAAAAATATTCCTTACAACCCTTATAAAGCAACTAAAATAATATAGAAAATGTCAATTGCCATTAGTCTAAGTCACCGAAGAACGGTCCTATAGGAAGGTACCAAGTATTCGTTATGGTGAAGGAAATGTAAACACAGCCGCCATGTTTAAATTCCCCAACCCCAACCACGGAGCCATATGTTCACTAAGGGGCGGGGGGGGGGGGGTAACGCACAGGGGGTGGGCGGGTAAGGTGGAAGGTACGAGTTGTCTTAGCAGCACCCCACTGAATAGTAACATACCTTGACGCAACTTTCGGCGAAAGCCTAACACTCCACTTTCTTCCTAAAACATAATAATTAAGAAGTAATGTTTGGAACTTACCTTAAAGGGGTGGAGGGTACAAAGCAGCAGCTGCTTTTAAAGAAAATGCGTGGAGGCGGGTCTTGGGTTCCTCAAAATGCAGCTTGAAATAGCAACAGCCAAGTACCCGACGAAGTTATACATTCTCCTCCCGTATCTTGGAGTCGACTGAATGTAGGGCAAAAGACCTGCTTTGTCAGGAGGCCGTGGTCCTGGCAAAAACCGATTAGTTGATCATAATTACCTGAGTAAAAGGCAGAAAAATCTTTGTAACTCATGTAACAATTGTTACATGAAGTTGGCAAAGAGTTCCTGGTGAGGGGCTGGGCGAGCGTGAAGTAGATGCAGCAGTGGATGTCATGGCGGCAGATTCAACAGTGTTGGAGTTCTACAGTTAGGAGGTGGCAGGAGGGGCCAGACCGTAGAAAACGGGTGGGAGAGGTGGGGTGGAGTACTAAAAATGCTTTGATGCTATTGGTTGAGGCAGGGTGGGGCTGAGGTAAATGAACAAGCACTTAACAAGATAAGTTGGCAATGTTAAGGGTAATAAAAGTAAATAAAATGGGTAGTTAAGGAACTAATGTAAATGTGGGATGGGTTCAAAATATGAAATAATACAAATACATATATAACGGGCCCAGGAGGTGGTGGGATTTAAGTCCTGGGTGGTAAATGTGTAATAGGGCCTATAGTTGTTTTAATAAATACAAAAGACCAAATTAAACATAGGTTAGCATACAACAAAACTAATTAAACTTGTAGGGGATGTTGTGACCAGGGGTCCAGGGGTGGGTTTGGGCCTGCTGTAACCCCCCTTAAAGAACCAAAACCAACCTAACATAAGCTAACCTAGCAGGGGATGTAACCTTACCTAGTAGGGAACTTAACCTAGTAGGCAATGTTGCCTGACCAGGGGCCTTTGCCCCCGTACCCCCCCTAAAGGTAAACCTAACCTAACCTAGTAAGGAATGTAACTTAACCTAACCTAACCTAGTAGGGAATATTGCCTGACCAGGGGGCTTCGCCCCGTACCCCCACCCCCCCTTAAAGGCCTAACCTAACCTAGTAGGGAATGTAACCTAACCTAACCTAACCTAGTAGGGAACATTGCCTGACCAGGGGGCTTCGCCCCCCCCCGTACCTCCCCTTAAAGGCCCTAACCTAACCTAAACCTAGTAGGGAAATACTAGGCCTAACGTAACCTAGTAAGGAATGTAACCTAACAAACCTAAACCTAACCTAAACCTAAGTTAGGGAAACATTGCCTGACCAGGGTGGGGGGCTTCGCCCCCCCAGTTACCCCCCCTTAAAAGGCCTTAAACCTAACCTAGTAAGGAAATGTAACCTAACCAATCTAACCTAAACCGGGAACCTAGTTAGGGAAACATTGCCTGATCCAAGGGGGGCTTCGGCCCCCCCCCAGTTAACCCCCCCTTAAAGGCCCTTAAACCTAACCTAGTAAAGAAATGTAACCTAACCTAGTAGGGAACAATTGCCTGGAATCCGGGGGCTTCGCCCCCCCGTACAACCCCTTAAAGGCCTAACCTAACCTAGTAAGGGAACTTAACCTAAACCTTAACCTAGTAGGGAAATAAGCCTAAAAGTAACCTAAGTAAGGAATGTAACCATAAACCTAACCTAGTAGGGAATATTGCTGACCAGGGGGGCTTCGCACCCCCGTACCCCCCCCTTAAAGGCCTAACCTAACCTAGTAAGGAATGGAACCTAACCAACCTAACCTAACCTAGTAGGGAATATTGCCTGATCATGGGGGCTTCGCCCCCCCGTACCCCCCTTAAAGGCCTAACCTAACCTAGTAGGAATGTAACCTAACCAAACCTAACGTAGTAGGTAACCAAGTAGGGAATGTAACCTAACCAACCCCGCCCCCCCCGGTATCCACCCTGAAGAACTAACCAACCTAGCCTAACCGGGTAACCCCCTTCAAGTAAGTAAAACTAGTAGGTAAACCAACATATAACAAACTAAACCTAAGGGTATGTTGCCTATCCGGGGGAGGGGATTCGGCCCCCAGTAGGTAAAATGACATATAAACCTAACTGTGATGGGTGTGGAAGTGTTGTAAAATGTTTAACAAAGTAACCATACATAACTGCATAATAGTAAGGAAAGTGGAAGGGAGGTGTAAATTGTAATGTCCTGTAAAAACTGTATAATGGAATATATTTAAATAAATGTAGGTTTTATAATAATAATGGCAAACTATATATTTATATGTTATATATTTAAATGTAGGTTTTATAATAATAATGGCAAACTTTAATCTAGGTATTGGTATCGGTGAGAAATGCATTGTAAATGGTGTAACGTAAAGAGCCAGTCGTGAATACTGGAAAGGGGAGGGGGGATTGACTTGTGTATAAATGATGTAGGGAGTGTGTATGTAATATGCAACGCAATGTGCAATTTCACGTAAAAGGTAGGTAGGTAGGTAGGTATCGAAACGTCCTAAAACTGAGTTCTATATCACACGTAGGCATTTTTAGGTGTCTGGTCCTCAATTATAACATAATATTTCAAGGTATATATGGTGAAATGATTAGGTGGGGATATTCAAAAACAGTTTTTATTATACAAATACTATGGAAAAAGGAAAAGGAATAAACACTAGAATTCACATAACAAATGTTTAATAAAACAATTTTTTTTTTTAGGTAAATGCTTTTATGTAACTCAATGTATTGGTTACCAGCCAGGGTTCCCAGATGGACACCACTACCAACCAGCCAAAGTCCTACCATGAAACCAGCCAAAATCCCGCCAAATGGAAATCCAAACCAACCCAAATAACCGGCAAATATATGTGCGTTATATTTATCTTTATAAATGCAAATTTTTTTATCATATATATGCTTGTATAGCGGCATCATAGTTTTAGTTAGATAATATAAACAAATATAAGAATACATGAAAAAAAACGAGAATGAATTGAAATTTTGAAATGAGGCTCGTTCTCTGAGAATCCAGCAGCCTGTTTTGTGGTCATCTGTGTGTGTGATTTTTATTTTAATTCCATCTACATATTTTGCTTAAATGTTACCAAGTTTTTACTGAAAACCTATTGAAATTCCCCAGATTTTCCTGAAAACCTTCAAAAATTCCCAATCTGGGGAGAGATTCCTCAAACGTGGGATCAGTTGTTTAGCTCAAATAGAAAGTGTTTGAAAACCAGCCAAAATACCACTAACCAGCCAAAGTGAATTTTTACCCACCAAATTAGGAAAAAAAGCAAATTTGGTGAGAAAACTGCCAAAATCTGGGAACCCTGTTACCACCCAATCCTTCACTCAGTCCGGTAGCAATGTAGGGGTCATACTGTAACGTGTTTGGCTAAAACTACATATATCCCTCCCGTAAACCCCCATTTCTTTCCTCACTAAGAAGTCTGAGTTTAGGCCAAAAGCTCCCTTACAGTTAGCGCATGCGCAGTAGCATTAGCGCATGCGTAGTAGGATTCAGTGTTGTGGTAGTAGTAGTAGTAGACAAATATGGATGTGGAATGGCTCCACTATCGCTAGTTTTGTTATTTCTTATTTCCGCCTGTATTTCATGTTTTTAAAAGTGATAAATGTGGGAAATACCACAATAACACGGCAAAATCTAATGCCCAAAACCCCGGTTCCCAATGGATGCCCCCGGTCCCAAAAGGATCCCCTTACCGTAAGATAGAGTTCAAAGGTAAATTAGAGTCGTCCGAATAAATATTACTTCAAATTCTTGTTCAGGAGGTAAAACTGCATAGAAAAACCGCAACTGCCATACTCTGGGCCGCCGCGGATAGGTACACTAGATCTACCATTAATTTCTTTTTATTTCCAGAAATCAATACAAGTGTGTAGTTTAAAACTACAACAAAAAATAACTATATTGAGAGACTTCAAAAAAATATATCGACTACATACTATGGGAATTGCTTTTCCTTCATAATAGGATAAGTATCAAACGTGGAGCAGCCCTGGAATCAATTAATTTCAGTAAGGTGTACATATTTGATACCCTACTGCACACAGTTCTAAATGTTTGTACACAATGTGTCAATGGATAAGGCTACCTAAAAGATTTCTGAGAAAAAATTTAAACTAAAATGAGGTGAAATTAGGCTAAGGTGCCTTTTAACAGGATATAGTCCAGCCTAGGCTTTTTCAGAAATCGTTAAGGATAGCCTATGCAAAGTTTACATGGATGATTTTTGACTAGGTTACAATAGGCCACAAAGTTAAGTTAGTTTAATGAGGGTATAGGCTAAGTTCCATGTAATTAAGTTTTCCATGAACTTATATACATATATAGCTTAACTAGGAGGAAACACCAGCGACTACCAACCCTTATCACGGTGGACAGGTCTTATTCACTCGATATTTAAATGGTGAAACAAGAATACAATTACAACTCCAAGCATAGGGCTACCATTCAAAAAGATTAAAGTTTCGTCAACATAATGTGATATATGAAAGCCCATACAAACTAAAATAAGCATGTGACGCTCTTCGTAAAATATGTTTTCAAGGCAGTTTTGAAAATCCAATATGGCGGATACCGTGTGGATGTACAGGTTCTGATCAGTGACGACAACCATCTTTCCCAGTCTTCCAGCACCTCATTTGAACAATGATTAGCGTACATATGTAACGTTTATTGATCTTACTCAAGATTGCAGTTGTAATCAGCACAATTAAAACAACATTTTGTTGCCTATATTAGTTGAAAGTATGAAACTTTTTATTCCGGGGTCATGAGGTTTGAACTGAATTCATTTTTACCTTGTAATCAGTGGTTTTTGTCCTTACTGCCATCACGACTGAAACTCCACGGTGCTTATTTTGATTGTTATTATACACATTTTAGTCTCAATTCACTCCACATTGCACTTTAAACAAATTGCTGTTCCTGTTCTTAAGCGCGCGCGCCACAAACACAGTTATTTAGTTCAACTTTACTTTGTTATTTAAAAATTTTAATTTAGTTCATGTATATTATCACTTTTTTGCAACCAAATTACCCGAAAAATTACAGATATTTCTAAAGTAGATACAATCAAATGTTTCTAACTTTTCGTACATCTGGCTGCCGAAAAACCATAGAGGAACGACTACGGATAAGTGGAATTATATATATTTTTTTTTGGCTTTTTGTTTTTGCTAGCACTTTTCATTGATTTCATCTATATTAGTATTTTGAATTTCTTTAATAACCGTATGCCGAAATAAAAAAATGTAACCTTTAATAAATTTTTGCATGCTAAGAATGGCAAAACATCGTTTGCCACATTAGTGGAGGCTCACATACGCCGATTCATTATTATAAACTGTTTTCCATGAATTCTAGTTGTCATAGTAATGCAATAATGATAAAATTGCTTTGAATATATGTAGGTATATACTTCCAATACATAGCCAACCTAATTTCACCAATTTCAACGTTTTGTGTGTAGTCTTATCACCCAGTTTGGAGGGTCAACACATACCGAATGGCAACAGAGAGAGAGAGAGAGGTGAGAGAGTAGAGAGACGAGAGAGAGAGAGAGAAGGGAAGGCCAAGGAACGAAGAAGGAAAGGGGTGGCGGTGGAGGGGGGGGGGGGTAGGGGGGATAGGTGGAGCTTTGTACCGCGTCGTGTTCGTATCCATTTCTGCATAATGGAGTTGTTTGTCTCTTGGTATCCAAGGGCAAGGGTCGTTATTCTTTACGATAGTGATTCATGATACCCTTATAAATTACGGCACCGGGTGTAATGCACTATAGCAAAATCTCGTTCTGATACGAGAGTTCGTTACAGAAATAGGCATTGCCTAAAAATGTGCTTGTACTGTCGCTGAAACCCATAGTAGGTATGCTGCTTAATTGTCAATAATTTTTTGTAATAAAGTATATTTTAAAAGCTAGGTATTGAATAAATTTGTATTTTTCTCAATCAAAACATAGCCCCTCAATGCTAACTTTCCTCTTTTAACGACTTTCTGGTCATTGCAAATTCGGCCCATAATTTCTTATGGTGCGAAAACAGAGGCCCAAGGGACCGAAAACGATTGCGTCACACTACGGCGATAATCCGGCAGTAAAACATCTTCATATATCCAAAAGTAAATACAGAGGTACCTCGAGATACGAAAGGCTCAACTTACGAAAACTCGAGATACGAAAGCCAATACGAAAAATTTAACGGCTCTACATACGAAAAGTTTTTCAAGATACGAAAGGTTTCTGAAAGTCCGAGATTCGCCCGGATAACAATTTTGAAACTCGCGCCGCGCACCGCCATCTTAGTGCTAGTAAACTCGCCACAATCCTCCAGCTCTCCCATTGGTTCCTGATGCTAGTCGCGGCATGAGATCCTTCTCTCCTATTGGCCAGCGTCCCTCCATCATGCATCTACTATGTATACACGTGGTGGCGTGCCTTGGCACTCGGTACCAGCATTGTTATAGTACGCACGCTGTATTCGTTTTCGGGATCGTCAGTATGTATTATAAAAAAAAAAATTTCTCATATCTTTTCACAGAAAATGGAAAAAGAAGAGCACCTCTTTAGTGATGACATATATGATTGACCAAGATCTCTCTAGTGGGATAAGTGACCAAGATCTCTCACATGGGATAATGATCAGGTCTCTCTCATGGGATAACTGGAAACTTTGCAAGGTTGGTAGAATCTCCACTCCTGCTGAACAGAGGGTGTTTGACCAATCAATTTAAACATGCATACCAGTATAATCAAGGCACTTCAGTTTATGTTGAAGGTCAGCAGCCGAACATTCGGTACCCAAATCAGTTGCAGAGAGAGCATTTGCTTGAACAGGGTTTGATGGGGCACCAGGGCCAAAACAGAGTCATGAGGTGCAAAAAAAGAACCAATGATAAAAAACAGAAGAAAGTTGAAATTCTGTATAAAAAAAAAAAACCTACGTAAAGTAAAAAAAAAAAGTAAAAAAAAAAAAGTAAAAAGTGAAAAAAAGTTAAAAAAAAAAAAAAAAACGGCAGAAATTAAAGCCGCTTTTCATAAAGTGCAATCATTTGTAGAAAGACACCCCCAAAAAGTCTCACACAGGAACATTGTGAAAAGTAGGCAGAAGCAATCTTCCTTGGATAGTTACGTATGTATATTTTTTAAAGTGTACGTACGTACATACGTATCTGCCGTTTGTCCTCCTCCTCCTCTGCCGCCACTTTTCGGAGATAGCCTCACTCGAAAGGTAAGCTTCCACATTTTCGTACAGTATATTTCTTGTTACCATGTACACAAATATACACTTTATTACAGGTTATATTTTGCATTTTTTTTTATTAATTTAGGTATTGAATGGTCCAAATTGTTGTAGTATTTCTTGTTTATTAGAGGTCAATTTAGCTTTATTATGAAATTTACTGGGGTGTTTTTTGGAGTGCTTGGAACGGATTAGCCATTTTACATGTAACATGTGGTCCAAGATACGAAAACCTCATGATACGAAGGGCCCCTCGGAACGGATTAATTTCGTATCTCGAGGTACTACTGTAATAAAGATATATATGCGCATTACGATTATAACAATTACATGAATAGCTGATAATCTGCAAGAATAACGGTGTAAACTGTTCTGCAAGAAAGAGTGAGTAAAGCAATTATTTACAATAGGTACGAAAGCCAAGATGTCGTGATGTCATAATACAGGACTTGCTGCTTTGTTATTGTGTCGAGTTGTGGTTGTTGTTATTGGGTTGTGGTCCTTGGTTGTTGTTGTTGGTATCTCTTGTGACCTCGACCAGTGGACAGCACAGGATAGCCCGGAGTAACTGGATTGATTGGTAAGTAGTACATGTGTTTTGTTTTTTGGTTTTGTTTTGTATAGGTGTAGGTCAATTGTCCTGCTGTATTTGTTGTGTAAAGAAGAAAGTGTGATTGAGGGTGGATTTGGCAGCTGGACTGATTAGGTTATATGTGGGGGGGGGGGGGGGGGGGGGGGGGATTCTGCAGCTTGTTTTTGAGCTGTGATTGCCACAGGATGATTATCGATGAAGATTTTTTTTTTTTTTAATACGTTACAGTGATAACCACTATACGCTGTTTTATTTCCATCTGTCCATCCGCCTGTGGTGTTTTTTGTATGGTAACACTGCGTCCCGGGCTTTAGACAGTTGCATTCAGCTTACATTCAACGATTATAATAACATCCCATTTCGAATATTAACGGTGTAGTTCGCATACAGTAAATTATGAAAACACTTTTCAGTTGCAAATATACACCCAGATATCCTTTTATTTACCTAAAACTTACACATAGCGTAACTATCTAAAGCCGGGACGGGCGCAGTGTTACCATACAAAAACACCACAGGCGGATGGACAGATAAAAAAAAAACAGAGTATAGACATTTCATCCTTTTACTATTCCGCTAACAATATGTACCTTACTAAACCCTATGACATAAACATGTCCGTTAGCTCAGTTGGTATAGAGTCAGCAATGCTGGTGAAACTTAATGAAGGTCGCAGGTTCAAGTCCTGCACGGGCTATATATATTTGATTTTGCAGGTGGCTTTTAATGAAACTAATAATAGAAGAATTGATTTTACTAATTAAAGATTAACGCATTACATTCAGAGTTGTCTATAATATCCTATGAAGGATATTTTTCCTATTACTTAGGATAAAAGATTAAATCCTTACTAAAAGTCAAGGGATTTTTAACTATTCATAACGTTATGCAATCTTTATGCAACCTTGTATTGATTGCAATTTAAGCTTCATAGAAAAGGGACGTCCATGCGATCTTCGTAGGGGAAAATATACTAAAATGGGGCAGAAATGAACACAGTATCATATGCAAGGATGCACCGGAAAGGCTTATGTTTAGCTTTGATTCCTCGCGTTATTGTGAATCAGTTCATCGTCTAATGCTTTTATTTTATTAATTTTTACTTATTAAGGGATTTTTGAACGGGGTAACATATCAACAGATAAATATATTAATGTACAGTCAAACATAATGCAGGTGAACTTCTCTGAATTAAATTTAAATTTAAATTATTGCCAGTTATTCTCTCAAAAATTATGTCGAAGCCATACAGAAACCAGGTGTTAGAACATTGCGGATTGTATTGTTATGCCCCGCGTAAACACTTTCTAATTGTCAGTGCAGAGCTATTTGTGAATACGTATATGAGTAATTACACATTATGATAACGAAACTTTTTCCGAAGTATTTTTGCGTGTTTTCTCAAATTTTGGTGCTGATTTGTGTCCGTACAAAATCGTCATCAAGTTCGTCCAAAACTCGTGAAAATATGCCAGAAAAACCATTCAGTTTTCCAGTTGGGAATATTGTCAACTTATAAATTTTATCCTAAAATTATACCATAATCGATGAGAATTTTTTTTTTATATAGAGCTACAGTCATAAACATTTCACCCTTTTCCTTAACAATGTGTATTTTACTAATCCCCTAATATTATGTACTTTATTAATCCCCATGTTTTCCTGTCATGTCCGTTAGTTCAGTTGGTAGGGCGTCAGCAATTCTGATGAAACTCCCTGAAGGTCGCAGGTTCAAGTCCTGCACGGGCTGTATATTAGATTTTGCAGGTGGCTTTAATGAAGATTAATAATCGAAGAATTAGTTTATTAATTAAAGATTAACGCAATATATTCAGAGTATACTCGAGCTTTAAGTTTCTTTAGCTCAGTCAATAGGATATATACAGCAGTGCATTATACTGTCGTGAATACTTCAACGGCAATATGCACCGGTAATTGCCGGATGTTATTGGCTTATAGGCCCACCGGAAGGGACAGCTCCCAGCCCTTACGCAAGGACGAATAACTTAGGCCCAATAAAGTTTTTACAATTTTATTTCTAAAAAATATATCCTACTCTCATGACTACACGTAAATACTGCACCTAAACTTACAAAGGGGCTGTAAGGACAACGCTTATCTGCAAATTTAATGGATAATTCACTAGTCCACATGAATGGTGATGATTGTGACGCTTATGTCCAAATCTATTTCAGAAAAAAAAACTAACACTTTACGCAGGCTTTGTCTTTTGCATAGGAATACCTATCAACAATCTTTTACGAACAGTAGAAGAAAGGCATTTTTCTCTATAAATGGCCAAAACTCTCAAATAAATCAGGAAGTAAATAAAACAAATTTTCCAGAAAAATAGAAACAAGTTAATTCAGGTGGTAGAGAAATACAGAAATGTAATAGCTGTAGAAGGAGATAAACTAGGAAGAACAAATGTCCTACAACATAAGATTTTGTTAGATGATGTAGCCAATCCATTTTTTATTCCTAATTACAGATTACCAATAAGCCAGAGATAGATAGAATGCCGATACCAGTAATTCAAGATATGTTAGCTCAATTAGGAGGCGCCAAAATATTTTTCATCCTTAGATCTGCTTAGTGGATATTGGCAAGTACCTCTGGATGAAGAATCCAAACAATTCACAGCCTTCAGCACACATAAAGAACATTCACAGTTTGAAGTAGCCATTTGGACTCACATCAGCTCCTTTAATTAACGTTTGCTAGATTAATGTTACAAATTCTAGGAGATATAGAAAATGTTGCAGTATATTTAGACGATGTAATCACTTTTTAGTAAAATTTAGAAAGCCATCTCAAAACATTAGAATTGGTCATAGAAAGATTAAGAATTGCAAGACTAAAAATTAAATTGAAGAAATGTCAGTTCCTGATGAAGTCATTAGAATACTTGGGTCATGTAATTAGTGAACACGGACTGCGCATGCAAGCCGGTAAAATAAAGGCAATAACTGATTCCTGGGGATGGTCGGATATTATAGGCCTTTTATAAAAGGATTTGCTACTATCGCCAAACCTTTGACAGAACTAACCAAAAAGGATAGTTAAATATGAATGAAGAATGAACAAGAAACAGCTTTTCAAACTTTAAAGAGCAAAATGACTAGGAACCCTGTTTTGGTCTATCCAGATTTTTCAAAAGATTTTTATTTAGCTTGTAATGCCTCGAGTACAGGGCTAGAAGCTGTATTGTTACAAAAGGCCAAACGAGAATGAGGGAAGTATACTATGCTAGTAGAGTTTAAACCCAGCGGCAAAACACTATAGTACAACAGCAAAGAGAGTGTTTAGCTTTATTTTGGGGTTTAAAGAAATTAGACACTTACATTTAGGTCATAAAGTTAATGTGCTCACTGATCACAAACCCATTGTGATTTGTTTAAAAAGAGAACTTTCACTAACAACATAAATTCAATAGATGGTTCCTTAGTGTATTAGAGATTGCTTCAGAATTCAGATATATTCCAGGGAAATTAACAGTTTTGGTAGATGCATTATCCAGATCTTAAGAAGAAACATAAAAATGCATTACAACTAATACCTTTTGTTTTAGTTGTCAAGTGGTAGATTTAGATTTAAAAAGAGTGAAATACAACAAGGAAAAAATCCAGAAATTAGACAAATAGTAGGACAGCTATTAATAGATGAATCCTTAAAACCTAATTTTCAGTTAATAAATGGTTTGTTGTATAAAATACCGACGTAGGAAAATGGTTGTTCTCTACTATATATCCCAAAAACACTAACCAGAGAAACTAGAATCATAACCAGAAATTATTTTTGGCCACATTGTAGTGAAGATGCCAAGAACTTTGTACAAAATTGCGTAGTTTGCAACCAACAAAAAAGGTAACGTAAATCCAAAAGCTCCACTTGAAAAATATCCATCAGAATTAAATCTATTTCAGGTAGTAACTATGGACTTTTTGGGTCCATTTCCAACAACTATAGAGGACAAACAAATATTAGTCTTCCTAGACTATCTAACTAGATATGTAGAAATCATACCAGTAAGAAACAGAGATGCAGCTACAGTAGCCGAAGCTCTTAAAACAAAATAGAATTATAACCAGACATTCATGTCCACAAGTTCTTCTATCTGATAATGCACTGAATTTACTAGTGAGCTCTTAAAGAAATATGTGAATTTTATGAAATAAAAAAATGTCAAATAACAGCTTATAAACCCAGCTCAAATGGAGCAGTAGAACGAACTAATCGTAAAATAAAGGATATCCTGAAACTTTAGTAACACCACATACAGAGGATTGGGACTTAGCTCTTGAAGACCTACAGTTCGCATTGAATAATACTGTAATGAGACAATAGGAGAATCTCCACATTATTTGCTATATGGCTATCAGTTAAGAATGCCAAATACATTGTTAGATGATGCAACGCCACGCAGACATACTTATAACTATGATGACTATGTTGCATGGAAAACCAGACGTACTTACGAGACTATCATGCAGACTAAAAGACGTACATAAGACTCAATCAAAATACTATAACAAAAATACCACTAAATCAGACATTGCAGTGGATACTCAAATTTATGTTCAGAATCATGTACCAGAAGGTCCAAATGTAAAGGTTTCTCCCAAATTCACTGGGCCATTTAGAGTAATAGAAGTGTTAAAATTGAACACATATAGAGTAATAAATGAAAGTTATGTAAAGGAAAAGGTAGTTCACTGGAATCATATAAAGGTAGTGAAAACAGATCCATGTGTACTAAAGATATAGATAACATAAGGATTGATAAATACTGTAGAAAATCCAATTACAAACAAGGTATCATCTAAGAAACAGAAAGAGGTAAAAATGTATATAAACCTATATGTAATAGTGATGAACTGAAAAATATCATAACTATGATGTACATAGTGAAATTTATGTGTGTATATATATATATATATATATATATATATATATATATATATATATATATATATATATATATATATATATATATATATAGAAAATCTGAATAAATCTAATTTTTTGCATAGGCAAACATGCGGCTCATCATAGCACTAGTTATGATTGGACTCATCTCTTCAGAGTAAATATAAGAAAAGGTGCCCTGTTAAAGACACGGGAAAGTCAAAATGATCAAGGACCTAGGAATAGTTAGTAAAGATATCTCCACAGTGCTCAAGCGTGAAAGTGAACTGAGAGAAATCCAAAATGGTATTATAGCAATCCTACAGAAGGGTAATAATAACAGTGCCATGTCATTATTGGAAAAGTTAAGCTTGAGCATAGATAAACACACTGAGAACAAGGTCCAAAAGATCCCTCTTGCCCTTCATTGGAACTGCTCTAAATCAATTGTTTGGGGTTGCTACCGTAGCAAATGTAGAACAAGAACAGGAAAGAATAGACAGACTGGAAAATGTGGCAGCCCCAAAGGGTACAGTGATAAATAAAGTGATTGCCTCTCACAATCAAAATGCAAAGGAAATAGAAAAAATGAAAGTTTTTTATCAATCTAGTTCAATCAGAATGTAACAAAGGAACTCAATAAGATAGAAGATATACATAAATACCTTTGCACTGGAAAGGGAAATGAGTTACACGAATATGAAGACATGCTCATTGCTGTCTTACTTGCTTACAAAGGTATCTTGAGCCCAACACTAATCACTCCAAAAGAATTAGAATACATTATTAAGTTTTATATAATTGAGAAGCATTGCACACCTTTAGTAGAAGATATTTCTATGTACTATAACTTGATAAGTGCCAAAGTAATCCATGACAGAATGATTTTAGTTCTACTTTTCAAACACTAAGATAACAAATGTGCTAGTTTCTGTATATCCCTTTCCTATGTATATTGAAAATCAAATCATTATTGGAAAAGGGTTTAGTACTCATTTTGCATTGGAAAAACATGGATTAATGTTAGCCTTTTTAACTGATGAAAAATTCATGAATGTGTAATTTTGAAGGAAAATATAATATATATGTGATATTGCTAACTTATATAAGACTACTAAGATTATCCCTGTATACAAGAGTTAATATTAAAACAATCAAGAAAAGTATGTGGTACACAATCATTTAATAAGTCTTTTCGAAGCAAACTATAGTGAATGAAGACATTTTTGTGTTTTCATTAGTTACTGTTATAGCCACAGTCACTTGGTCTAATGTCATCACCCAACTGAAATTTGAGAATATTAAGTCTTTTGCAACATCTTGTAAGTTAGTTATACCAAATCAATTATACTATGAACCACACCTTTTCTCTGAATACCATTTCAACAAACATGTGCCATATAAGAATACACATATGCAATAGATGAATTTGAATTGTCTCCAGTTAGAACTAAAGAAACTTGAAAAACTTGAATTATGTTGATGACTATTACTTTTATACACAACAGATTTCTCCAGCTTTATCATTAGTAAATCTGCTGATAATAGTAGTCACTATTGTTTTGTTTATCATAATAGTGAGGCATTTGATTATCAAAAAGATAACAGGGATACGGACAGAAATGACAAGAAATTATCCATAATTGACATTTAATATCCACATCATTTCTAACATAAGTTTCTTTTTCAGATATTGTATTCTGAGTGTTCATTTATTATGCTTATGATTTAATGCACTTATAATCTGATATGCTTATCATGCTATGATTTTTTTAAATTTTTTTTATTGCACTTATTTCTTTCATTTCTTTCTTTCAGAGCTGGAGAAACAATTTTTTTATGTATATTCTGTTGTATTCATTAAAATTTTTTCAGTATATCAATTTTTCTTATATATATTTAAACTTTGAAGACAATGTTTGGTATGGGACCGAGTGATGTAATGATAGCTATGAGAAATAATATTAGATAGGGGTAGCATAAAAACAGAAAAGAGAGAATAATCAGATTACAGTGAAAATAATGAGAGAGAGAGAGAAAGAGAGAAAGAGAGAGAGAATTGAGCTTTGGTTTGTGTGAGTCAATTTTATCAACAACCATAGACGTAACAAACCATAGTCACAGGATGTTTGCAAGACGGGAAAAAGCGGCAACAGCCATAACTCTGTTGCGATAGAAATCTTAAGATCGCCATAAAATCGTTGACCCAGACTCACTCAGCTTCTATCGATAATAAAGCTCCACCTCCCGGAGGGGAGGTTTTAAATATGCTAATTTAACAGGTTCCGCCTTAAAGAGGAGAAATTAACATGTTAACCCCACCTAAAAGGGGATGGGTAAGATACGGGAGAATCCACTTCACGAACAAGAATCCGTTTGGGCGGAGAACTAGAACATACACCGCCTTAGGAGGTTGGGCCAAATGTGATCCTGGGGTAGCTGATTGCAGAACGCCATAAGGAGAGAAGAGAGGGACCAGCTGCAGTCGTACAGTAAAGAAGCAGACTTTGCCAGTGATCCTAACCAGATTCTTAAGTTGTAAACTTTGTAATTGTCACTTGTATTCTTTATAATTGTAAGAAAGAAAACTCTGTTGAAATTATTACTAATCCAGAACTACTAGTTAACAAGAAGTATAAAGTCAAACATAGAACCAGATCGTAGAACGAATCATCTAGAATAAAGAAGCAGGTAAGAGAACATACACTCGAACACTTTACAAACACCGCAGCAGAATAAAGTTAGGTTAGATACACTTCGGATCCTTATGAATATATTTCAAAAGTGCATTTGTTAAATTGAAAGGGTAAACAAGCTTGGCATTACTGTAGACAATATACTTCAGTTTTTTACCGGAGAAGGAAAATGAACGACCAGTTCAAACTTCAGTTGATAACAAATAACTAATCATGCTAAGCCTTCATTGAAGGAAATGATTGAGAATTACTTTGAGGCTTGTGATTTTTCCTTAGCAAACGAAAATCTAAATTCAAGAGTAAGTTTGCTTCCCCTAAGTTTGGAAAAAAGTGATAATGTAGCTAGTTTTAGTGTTGAAGTGAAATATGACAAAAATAAAGGATTCAGGCCGTGTAGTATATGCACAAGAGACCTGGGGAAGGAGGCTACTCATCCCATAAATAAGTGTCCTAAATGCTCAAATGTCAAATGCTCAAACTCAAATCATGAGAGTGGACATCTGGAGAAACTAAGAGGAGGTCCTCTATACAACCCTCTTCACACAAGGTTTTGGCCTCAAAGGGAATGGGATGTGTTGTGAGGACGATGCATGTTCTCACCAGGCCAAGCCATCAGCGGTGCTGCTACCATTGTTACCAGTCCTGCTACCAGCCCTGCCACCCAGTCCTGCTTTTATTCCTGCTGCTACCAGCGCTGCTATCAGTCCTGCTACCGTAGTGCTAGATGCCTGCTACAGTGCCGCAAGAGCCTCTGCATTCTCTTAAGGAAAGCATCTCGCTAAGGTGATTGCACTCTCCTAGACCCACGTCGCTGTCACCAGCACCAGTTGATGAAAAGACATAGCTCATACCTTTTGACAGTGCTGCTGTGACCTTGTGAGGAGGAGTGAGAGCATCCAATCCTCTTCCCCTATTCCCTCTACTTCCTCGGGCGACACCAGGGGTGGTGAGGTGAGTGGAGACAATCCTGAAGAGAGTCCTCCACGGATTCAGCGTCAGGGGCCTACGTTCCTGGTGAGGTCTTAGGGTCCCACCAGGCGTACACCCACATAGCAGAGGAGGGATCGTCTGCCCCACCGTCTCAACACCTGTTGTTCCGATTCTTAGGATTAGAACACCTGGAGACGTGTTCTCCTTGGTTCTTTCTGTCCTTTGAGCGGATTCCAATTTGCAGTCCCCTGTGGGGTCTTGCATTTTGGGAGCCTCAAGTGCATATTCTGTTGAATTACCACTCTTTAATCCAGTCTTCATCTCGCATATAGGACTGGTTTTTTATGTCTGTTCCTCCTTGATTTCTATGGAAGTTAAAGAGGGACCCTTCCCTTATGATCGTTTGACAAATGTTGGAAGTATCATTGAGCGCTAGAGTTCCTTGAAATTTCTGGCACTCTCCAGGTGTTTTTGGACTTTTTATGGCTTCCATAAACAAAAGTTGGGAGTGTCGCTGAGTGCTTGAAATACATGGAATTTCTGGCATACTCAGAGTGTTTGGTTTTTCTGTGATTTCCAAACTCTCGGGCGAGACAGGCATCCCCGATTTCCTTATTGCAAGAATCAGAAGTCTCACCAAGCTCCAGGATCCATTGGTTTTACTGGTGCTCGACGAGTGCTTGATTTATTTATTGCCAAGCACAAGGGCGAGACAAGGCTCGCTGGATTATTGTCTTTACAAGAGTCAGGAATCTTGCTGAGTCTGGGAATTCTTACGAATTCCAGCATTCTCCAAGCGCTTGCTACATGAGAGCTTGTATAGCAAGGTGAACCTTTATCAGTACAGAAGTTTGCTCTTCAGTCTGGTTTGGTTTATACAGGACTTGGTGCTGCATGCCATCACCTAATGGATGAATAGTCAAGTTCTATCATGTGTCTTGGACCTTAGAGTTTGAACACATAGGGCAGCAGATACAAAATTCCCCTTTATTCTTCTTCTGAGAGTTTCGGCCTCGCAATGAGAATACTTAATTGGGCGAGAAGTGTTATTTCTTTACTGATGATTACCACTTATAAACTATGCGGTGTTGATCTGTCCAGCTCACTCGACTCGGCTCGGCCACGCCCAGATCTGCCAAGTCGAGTGCTTGGCTTTGCTGAAACAAACTCTCTGCTCTTGATCAGTGCAGTTCCTTGTAATGGCCTCGTTGGACCAAAACCAAAACCACACTAGGTCTACAGGACCATAAATAATCAAAATACACACAAACTTAGGTGTTCAAAAGACAGCAATCCACTAAGGTGGAAGCAAGCCCAAGTAAATGCAGCACAAGAATAACTCAAGGTAGGGTAGCAAAACAATTAAAAAAAGCCAATATATATTATAATTCAATAAAATACAAGAAGTTATAACTAGGCCTCTTCATTAACATTAAATCACAAAATCACTTACACACAACACACTCAAATGATTAGGCAACACATTCAACCTCTGAAAGAGGAAAGGGGGCCCAGAGAGGAATAGAAAATAACAACAAAGAAAGGAATAACCTGAATTTTACACTCTAACGGATGATGATGAAATGATGAAGGTCTTCCTCCCAAAAGCACCCTCGAATAAAGCCGAGGACAACAAATCTCAATACAATTACTCTATAGAGTTCTATCAGAAAACTTCAGCTGACTACTGCAGCTCAGCCGTGATCCCAGTCATCTTGATCATAATTATAGATGCTGTGATCCCAGTAATCTTGGTCAGTACTTTATATAAATAAATGGATGACATTCCTTACTGTCGCCAAGCGAGTCCCCTCTGGCAAGTACTGCACCAGAGGCAATAATGAAATGGCGAAGATATGTAGAAACCGCCAGCTGAAGATATATATTTGCTCAGACTTGCTGTAAATCCATGAACAAAGAGAGATAGCAGGCTCACAAGTCAAGGTGCAGATACCAACTGCCTGCAGCTTGGAAATCAGGTCTCAAGTCAACTCAGCAGAGCCAAAATATGGAGGGGAGAAAAAGGGAGGATTAGTCAACAGGACTAAACAAATATACCACTAGTGTGAGGAGACCCCTACTAACAAGAGGGCATATTAACAATGGACTTTACAGCCTTCAGAAATGAAAGAGGAACTTAAAGCTAACCTAAGTCAGCTAATACATTATAAAAATCCTAAGGCTTACTTACAGTATAGCACCCTCATTTCCTGGTGTTGCAGTCGTGATGTCATCTCGTCACAGTAGAGCTCATCTTCTTTGTCACCCAACGCCTTATTTCCCTCTTTGAAGGCTTCCTGACCTAAGAAGAGGAAGATAGCTTCTCTCTGCATCCTCTCCAGGGGAGGAAGCAGTTGGTTCTCTCATCGGCTCACCTGCTCTTTCAGGAGCGGGAACCATGACACTGTCCCCTGGAGCTAGTGTTTCATGAGCCACCCCAGGGTTCAGACCTAGGTTCATTCTCGTCTCTAGTTCCAAGGGCACTGCTAATGGAACTGGGGCTGTGTCAGGTGCTCGTTCATGAGTCTCTCTGAGTGTACAACCTCCAAAGGTGGTCGCACACCTGCAATCACTAATGAGGAGCCTTCTTTCCATCGTGACAAGCGGCGCAGAGCGAGAGAAGGGACCGAGCAACTTTGGTGACATCAGACCCACCTGCCAAGGTTGATGTCACCGTTCCTCAGGACAAGACATCTGGAGGAGCTAGAGGAGGTTCTCTGGGGAGTACTCTTCGTGAAGTTTGATGCGGGGATTAGACACATGGCGAGACGTGATAGGGTTCTCACCAGCTTTTGTGCGTGTAACTTCACTCAACTCTTCCTCACCTTTGTGCAAATGAAGAGAATGCTTCATTGGTTGAATGAGAACCTCTGCTCTTCCTGCAGGAAGCGTTTTTGCTGAGGCGAATAAGTTTTTCTACTCTGTGCATTGCTGTCATCACTGCAGTTAGAGAAGAACGGATGAGAACAACCATTCCTCCTCTTTTTTTTCCCCCTCTTCTTCACGGGTTACACCAGAATGAATGAGGGAATAAAAGGAACTCTACAGAGTCTACTCCACGAGTTTGAATACAAGAGACTATGTTTACGGTTCGATCTTAGGATCTCATCGAACATACGTTCAACCTGTTTGGGATGTATATTACCGAGAAGCAGAACCCCATTGCTCCAGTGTCCTGTTACGAATGGCCAGTTCGGCATGAACTAGTTGTCTTTGGTGTCCTGCTATCGCAATAGAAGCCTCCCTTTGGGACGGCTTTTCCTTCCCTCTCTTCATTAAAGATTTAAGGAGGTTTGCTTCGAGTCCTTATTCTTCTCTCTCTTGACTGAAGAAGATTAGGATGGCACTTGATTAACAGGGTCCTAAGAATATACTTGTATATTCTCCTCGCAACATGCTTTTGTAATCACTTTGCACTGTCTGAGTAACAGCGCATACATGTTAGTTAGCTCTTGGGTATGTAACCAAAACGAATAGTACCTTCTCTTAATTAACCTGAAACTCAGGACAGACTTTTGGGCCTTCCATGAGTTTCCGGTTCTGATTTTGAGACAACTAGTGGTATTGTTTCACAACACCAAAAAGGTTGGCATTATAACCTAGCAAGAGGACTTGTTCCCTCTCATTTCGGTTAACATTCCTACCTGAATGTACTACCAGGCAATTCAGTTTACAGAATCGTGCGAGGGACAGAGTACTGTCTTATCACTGAGATTCTATTTGTCTTAGTATTGTTTCTCCTCTGTCGAGGGTTTAACTACTATCACAGACATAGTATTCTGCCTAGCTCAAAATTTTTGCGTATGGTTTATGTGTCGTGCTCAACATTTACCATTGCATGACTTACCAGACGGAGATTATCTCATCAGACACATTATCATCTTTCTGTTTACCTCAGGGAAGAACAGAAGTCTGTAGTCTTCTCCATCGCTATTGCCTTGTAGGCAACTGTGATGATTAAGAATGATTTTTAAGACAATACTGCTCTTCTCTCCTTGATGCCGCTGCTCTCCTTGACACCACTGCTCTCCCTGACAGCACTGCTCACCTGGCAGCGCTGCTCACTCTGACAATGCGACTGTTAGGGTTATAGAGAAAAGTTCCCCTTGATCCAAACTTTTACAGTGTCAAGGAGCGGTCTGTGCAGGCAGTATATCCCTGTGTTTTACATGGCTAAAGACTTTCAGCCTTCATTGCAGCAGAGGCCTTTTTGTGCTGAACAGCAATGAAATAGCTGAAATTCTCTTCTAGTCCTCTGTAAATTTCAGGGATTAGAACCATTCTATTTGGTTGGCATCATAACGGGACTTCTCTGTCAGAATCATGAAAGTTAACTTCTTTCTTATTCGATGCACACTTGTTCTTGTTTTTCACGTAAGTTGCATTGTTTCTCCTTGGTTGAGATTCTACTACTGATGAAAAATTTTTCTGTCTTGCCATCTCAGGGTCATCAGGCCCCTAGACGGCTTTTTAGTTTTGTTTGGAATATGTGGGGTCATTATAGAGATCATTAGAAGAGGATACATGGTTGCATGGACCGTCTTCAGCATCACCCATCAAGGCAAGTTATCAAGTCCCGACTCCGTCTCTGGTACTGAATGATTCGGTTTCTATTGGAATGGGTCGATTCCTTCATGATTCTCTATGCCTTGGACTTGGTTCTTTGATGAATCCATATCAATCATTACTTTATCTTCTGATGGGTTGCTGGACCTGCAGGGACTTGACACCCATCATCGATGTCAGATTTCCTTTCTCCACTACAGGCTCACAATGGAGAAGTGTCCAAGGACATGGCTTTCTTTCAAGTCCCACAAGATTGTTAACTTCACCTCTGCAGATAGCTATGTCACTTGTGTGCTCTTCCCGAGAGCACACAGCGCCAGTAGCTTGGTCCTTTTCATCACACTCCAAAGTATATGTCGGCCTGGAAGATAGATGTAGTTTGATGAGGACCACATTATATCTTTCTTCCTTTGATAATTGCCCACAGGTCCTTTGAACTCACTTTTCTTGGACCTGTGGTGGATACTCAACACGTTGTGTTTGTTTACCTGGTTCCTTCAAGAGGACAAGTTGCATCTCTTTCCTATAGTGTGCAGTTCTAGAGTAAGAAAGATGCGAGAGTGACTGCTCTCTCCTCCTTCCCCATCCCCATCCTTCTACTTCTCTTCCTTTGGGTTGAGAATAAGACTCGAACTTACACTGGCTGATCGGGTGTTTGATGTGGTAAGCTTTCACATCGAGTTCCCTTTCTATTCTTCTTGTCAGAATCATAGAAGCACTCCTGCTCTTTCCTCCCCTTGGCAATAGGGCATGGTCGTTTCGTTCTATCCTTAATGCCTCTGACTCGTTATATATTCTCTGCTTTTCATATGGCTTACGACTTCTCACTCATTTCGAAAAAGCCCAGAGGTCTGACTTTCGATCCTGCAGTTCTTAGACTCCGATCAATGTGTCAGAGGGAGGGTACTCCTCTTTGCACTGACGACCAGGAGGAATAGCCCAGGTGTGCTGAACTCCAGTCAGTTCTAGAGACTTACTTAGATTTCCCCTCCAAACAGTGAGTCTCCCTATTGTAAAGGACCGAGGATTTGTATATCACGTAGGAACAAATCACCGTTTTTGAAAGTAAATTGTATTTTTCCTAACTATACAAACCTGAGGGCCTTAAGACTAATTGCCCACCTCATGCCACCCCTTAATCGAAACATGGGCCGCAAGTAAATTGGAGTGTTTACGTCCGGCCAGGCGGGGCTACTGGGGGCAGTAGTTACTGCCTAAAACACCTTGCTAAAGATTTTACGACCGTATCCAGCTTCTACTCTGCAAGTATCCTATTGCAAAGGACCTCAGTTTGTATAGTTAGGAAAAATACAATTTACTATAAAAAATTATGATGTCTCTAGTAGCATGTTATCCATAACAGCGGACTTTCACGGATATTCTGATTTTGACTCAGTTTTGCCTACATTTACCAGTACATTTGAAGGGTGATTAAAGGTTAGGTGTTTGAAGGATAGATGCTGTCAATGTAACTTCATTTCTACCGCTTTGTTGCTTAACTTGCATTGAAAACGATTTCCTTGACTTATAATGGTATAAACACATCTCAACAATATACCACTAGATTAGTAAAAGCTCAACTCAAATTCGGCAACAATTTTAAAACGATTGAAGCACTCTGTCTACCCTGCATTAATATAAATTTAAAGCTTTCCCTTTTGAGTAAGGTTGTTGAAGGCTTTAAGGATAGAGGTTATGTTGTGGCTGATGAATTTTTAACCAATAATGATGATGAGATTAGCGGTATGAATTTTATATTGGGTGCTAAATCCAGTTTTTGTCTTCCACAAAGTGTGAAGGCAAGTCATAATCAGAACATATATCCTGTACCAACATTGAACCAAAATATTGCTTCTGCTTTATTACATGATCGTTTTGGTTCACATCTTCTGTTTTGATAACTTTTGGGCATTTAATAATCTTGATTTTAATGAGGTAGATAGTAATAGAATATTATGTTTATGGTTCAGAAATGTTGAAAAGAATGATTTCACGATTGTGGGATTCAGAAATATGAGACTTAAGTTTTGAAATAAGGCGCAGCCCTGACCTGTTACTCCTTGCCCTTAATAAGATTTAGATTTTAGAAGTGGAAACACGATAGTGTGCGTCTGGTCGAGCTTAAGAACTTATCTAACAGCTTTGTTACACGGATAATTATCTAGGAAGAATTTTTTCTTTTATACAGTTACATTCATAAACATTAAACATTTCATTTATTCTTTTACTATTCCCCTAACAATATGTATTTTACTAACCCTCTTTTGATTATCGTGTCCGTTAGCTCAGTTGGTAGAGCGTCAGCTACTCTGTCGTGACTTACTGAAGGTCGCAGGTTCAAGTCCTGCACGGGCTATATATATTTGATTTTGCAGGTGGCTTCAATGAAGACTAATAATAGAAGAATTGATTTTACTAATAAAGATTAACGCAGTACATTCAGAGTACTCGAAACAATGCTTTAAGTTTCTTTAACTCAGTCCATAGAACATATACAGCAATGCATTACTACTGTTATTTGGGTTTTTTTATTGTAGACCAACTATATATCACCACTCCCACCTCCAATACTCATACTAGATCAAGTATGAACCCAGTGATACCATTTCAAGTTTTTGAGGATCCTCTGTTGTAAAATCGAGTGTTAAAATGGATTATGATAATTGAGGCCAGTGGCAATCAGTGTGTATTGCCTGGCCCATTGAAGCCGTTCTTGCCAAAGACCTCTGTATAAGTACTACCACTGTTCTCAATAGTATTGCTAATCTCACAGTATAATCTTAAGGGGACTCCCACACTGCAGTTAATTATTCATAAACATAAGATGAAAACCTGTTGCACGTATTACACACAGGCTGAACGTAAGTCAATGACTTATTAGCGGTCATGACCAGTGATTCACTTGATTATCCAGTACTGGCCAAAGACTCGTCCTATATATATATATATATATATATATATATATATATATATATATATATATATATATATCTATATATATATATGACCCCGACCTGGACACGTGGGTCTCTTAAGTTACTGTGGGTCATGCAGAAATCAAACGCTCAGTGATTAATTTAACACCGGTCTTATATTCTAATGAATTTACACAAGGGCCCGAGTGAAATTGAACTCAATATCTATAGTACCGGCGGGATCGAGACCGAGCGAGGAAAACCGGCAGAGGGCAACGAAGGGGAAGGACGTTTTCCCCATCTCTTGACCGATAGCTAACTGCCTTCCTGAAGGGGGCACCTTGGCATTCTCTCTCTTTCCTCTACCCCCCACAAAACCCCCAATATATTCCCTCCTGTATGTGGTTGGCTGCGGCACCTCTCCTAAGGCCTATTGACCAATGGGTGCCAATATAGGTGACGCTAAGAACCAACAAAACTTTTTTTCGGGGGGAGGCTTGGGGAGGTGACGCACCTTTTGTCAATCTGAGAGAGAATGACCATTGACATGCCCGGGCCCCTCTTGTGAGGCGTTCAGGGATTCTTGAGGAGATCCTTATAGCCCTCTAGTATGGCTTATATATATAATATATATATATATATATATATATATATATATATATCTATATCTATATATATATAGTATCTATATACACGTATATATATATATATATATATATATATATATATATATATATATATATATATAGTATGATATATGTATATTTATATATATATATATATATATATATATATATATATATATATAAATATACATATATACATACATATATATATGTATATATATATATATATATATATATATATATATATATATATATATATATATATATAGATAGATAGATAAAATATAGTATCTATATATATATATATATATATAGATATATATATATATATATATATATCTATATCTATATATATATATTTATATCTATATACACTATATATATATATATATATATATAAGATATATATATATATATATATATATATATATATATATATATATATATATGTATGTATATATGTATATATATATATATATATATATATATATATATATATATATATGTATATATATATATATATATAAACTATACATATATACATATATATATATATATATATATATATATATATATATATATATATATATATATATATATATATATAGATAGATAGATAAATATATGTATCTATATATATATATATATATATATATATATATATATATATATATATATATATATATATATATATATCTAATAAAAGGAGCCCATAAAAACACCAAAATGTAGAGAGAAAAGTACTATTTCAGAGACTGCTCTCTCTCTTCAGGTATATGAATGAGAAAAGTTTACAGAAAAGGTGGTATTTATACCAAGAGATTCGTCCACAAGTAAGCCAATTTAGGTCACCCCCGCTGATAATCTTCCTTTAATCTTCTTAAGCGTTGGTTGAATG